>NC_064622.1:88336082-88639113 GCF_023898315.1 Schistocerca nitens | reverse complement strand
CTTAATGAAGCTATGTGATGAATCCTGGAGGTACAATCAATACAAGATTAATTACGAACAGTGTCAAAAACAACAGAACTGTCGACACAGTGTCCTCAGATATAGAAAATACGTGACAACACTATTGCAGTCTTCATCCTAAAATTTTAATTATTAAAATGTGTCATGTGTTATACAATTCACTTGGGATATGTTTTACTTCTGATAGATGTTTGTTTACTTACATAAAACTAGCGTATGTGACTCAGAGACCATCCTTTTTGATTTAGTGTTAAGAAAACCGTCTTAATCTCGTTTTTTATTTAATTAGTGCCGACAGGTTTCAGCCCATCGCAGGGGCAATCTTCAGGACAAACATACTGTGAAATTACAATATATATCTTAGACAAGCCTAATGATAACTATCTTAAAAGAGTGGATTTGGTAAATATATGTTTTACCCACTGGTCGACTGCGGGTGGCGGCACATCTACCAAGGAGTGGCAAGAGACTATAAGGAATTTACGTTATGTCTGGGTTAATATAGCAAGCTATGAGCACGTGAGGGCAAGCAACGCCTCCAGCGATGACTAATGGTAGACCTTTAGGCATAAAAATAGAAGTATAAATACCATTTGTGTTAAGATTACAATGTAAAGAGACCATGTTAATTATAAAAGACACTGTTAGATAAATAAACATAAAAAAGTATGAGAAAAAACTATTCAGCATCAAACTTAAAAGTAACGTTAGTAAGTTACCTCATCTTCATTCGTAATATACTGTGGGAGAAGGATAACAATTACCTGTTTGTATTTTATTTACTTTGTGCCCCTGAATTCCCGCCTATATCACTCACGTCAATTTGCAGTAGGGTTTTGGAACATATACTGTATTCGAACATTATGAAGTACCTCGATGCAAAAGATTTATTGACACATAGCACGGATTCAGAAAATATCGTTCTTGTGAAACACAACTAGCTCTTTATACTCATGAAGTAATATTGCTATCGACAGGGGATGTCAAATTGATTCCATCTTTTATATTTCCAGAAGGCTTTCGACACTGTTCCTCACAAGCGTCTTCTAACCAAACTGCGTGCCTACGGAGTATCGCCTCAGTTGTGCGATTGGATTCGTGTTTTCCGGTCAGGAAGGTCATAGTTTGTAGTAATAGACGGGAAGTCATAAGACGTAGGAGACAATCTTAGTAGGAGTCTTAGATTGTTTGCAGATGATGCTGTCATTTGCCGTCTTGTAAAGTCATCAGATGATCATAACGACTTACAAAATGATTTAGATAAGATATCTGTATGATGCGAAAAGTGGCAAATGACCCTGAGTAAGGAAAAGTGTGATGTTGTTCACATGAGTGCTAAAAGAAATCAGCTAAATTTCGATTACGCGATAAGTCACACAAATCTGAAGGCTGTAAATTCAACTAAGTACTTAAAGATTACAGTTACAAGTAACCTAAATTTGAACGATCATATCGATAATATTGTGGGTAGAGCAAACCAAAGACTGCGATTCATTGGCAGAACACTTAGAAGGTGCAACAGGTCTACTAAAGAGACTGCTTACACTACACTTGTCCGCCCTATTATGGAGTATTGCTGTGCGGTGTGGGATCCGGATCAAATGGGACTGACGTATGACATAGAAAAAGTACAAAGAAGAGCAGCTCGTTTTATATTATCGCGAAATAGGGGAGATAGTGTCACAGACATGATACGTGAATTGGAGTGGCAATCAGTAAAACAAAGGCGTTTTTCGTTGCGACGGGATCTTCTCATGAAATTTCAATCACCTGTTTTCTCCTCCGATTGTGAAAATATTCTGTTGACACCCGCCTACATAGGGAGAAATGATCATCACGAAAAATAAGAGAAATCAGGCCTCGCACAGAAAAATGTAAGCGTCCGTTTTTCCCGCGTGCCGCTCAAGAGTGGAACGGTAGAGAGACAGCTTGAAGGTGGTTCATTGAACCCTCTGCCAGGCACTTTATTGTGAATAGCAGAGTAATCACGTCGATAGAGATGTAGATGTATTTATATCCTATTTCTATTATTTAACAACATAACAATTTTAAGTGTGCCCATCTTAATCGTATATACAGAGCCCACTAGTCCAGGTACTGTGGACGCCGTTGCCATGGTAGCGGCCCAACATGACTGCCCTCTCAGCTACGATGTTATCTGTTGCCTAGTCCATGCCATATGGACGCTGTTGTCATGGCTGTGATGCAATATGGCTGCCCCCTTTGCCACGCTGCTGTTCGTCGCTTAGGCAACGATAGGATCGATACACACTTTGGAAGGAATCCATCATCATAGTGCAAAAGCTATTGGCAGCCTACACTGTGTACAGAGGCATCCGCCAAAAATACGAACATTTTGCCTTTATATTTAGTATGATTGTATAAACGATATTTAGTGAGTGACGATGTATTGATAGTTGATTTTTGATTTGGTACACTTTAAGATCATACCTACAATTTTATGTATTATACATGAGATGTGTTCGACCGTAAATTTTGTTCGGGAGACACTTTCACTTCAGGTAGTTCGTATTCACAAGGACACGCTAACAGAGTTCGGTTCATGTGGTTAGAATTTCCTTTGGTTCTTCCTTCTTTACGTTGCTGGGGCCAAAAAGTTCAAGTGAAGAGGTCGTTCCTTCATTGAAATGAAGAAAAATACCATGTGTCCTCGTGCCATTCTTGCTGCAACCAGTGAGAAATTGTCTGCGTGGCAGGCAGGGGCTGCAGATCGTCTTGCTGTAATGAAAGATGAAAGTCCTTCAGGGGCTGCACCCACAATCCCCAGCCGTTGAAGCTTGGATTTGCTGCTCCTGCTCCCCATCATGGTTAATTCACCCCGGCAACATGTCGGCGTCACCCATTCATTGAGCCTGCTTGCACCGTTCTCCATTTTGTGCAGTCGCTTTTCACTGCTACCGGGATGTCATACCTGTTTACTGCACCGTATTCTCATAATTTGACCTACATTTCTCATCGTTTTGTGACCTACCTCTAGCATCATACTCCAGTTCTTGCTATAAGGTCATAAATGCTTCAATGTCATTTATGCATCATCTCACCAAACCGTCTGCTGCAAATGCACTGGCAACTTCATTATATGTATGAAGATCAGTTCTGCCAGGCTATACGGTTGATATAGCGACTGATGTTACATCGTATGCTTGAAGAACTTGATGGATCTGGGGAACCACAACTGGCTATAATCTGGCATAATTATTATTCCATACTGCCTCGGACCAGTAAGTGGACAAGAAACTATTGTTAGCTGACGAGATTTTAATAGCGTCAGCCAGAGGGCAGTGGTCTGTGTAGATAGTAAGCGGCCAGCCTACGATGTCATCTCAGAAGTACCGAACCGCATCGTATATCGCCTAAAGCTCACGGTCGAGGTTGACTACTTTTTCTGTGGGTCGGGAAGTTTCTGCGAGAAAAACCGTAGCGGTTTTGCTCTGGGGAATTCATGTTGTAGCACCACCCCAATGTCCCTGTTGATGGAATCGGCCATTATAGTCACACGGGCGTCCGGCGATGGTAGTAATAGGGTGGTGGTCTGAGTGAGCTCGGTTTTGATGTTCTCGAAAGCTGCATGGGGGAGGTGTTGTCGGTAAAAATTAATTGCCCCTAAGAAACGGTGCAACGGCTGATAGTCGGTCGGGGTGATAGGTTACGGATTTCGTCTATCTTTTTCGGGGTGGGGCAGATGCCCGAAGCGTCGACGAGGTAGCCTAGAAGTGTAGCCCATTTTTGCCGAAGTTGGCATATGTCCTCATTGACCACAACACCATGCTTTGATAGTTCGTACAATACCGCTTGGCGGTGTTTCTAATGATAATTACGCTGTCAAAGAGACAATAGCAAAATGGTATGGTACGAAATAAGCCATTACCGAACCATTGTCAAGTCTGGTCTGCGTTCTTTAGTCCGAAGGGCTTAAAGAGGAATTCAGATATTCCAGATGGTGTGATTATTGCCATCTTTGGGATGTCCTCCATGGCCATTAGGATCAGCGAATAACTTCTTCAGTCGATCATCAGCCATTTCCAGGTAGAAGTCGTGGATATTGGACATGGGGTAATATCAGTGATAGTGCATGCATTCAAATGCCTACAGTCACTGCACAGGCGCCACGTCTTATCATTTTCCGTTCTCATAGTAGTCGGTGATGCCCATGCACCTTCTGAAGGCCTGATGGTGCCGTTGTGTAACAGTTCCTCGATTGCAGCCTTGGCTGCCTTTAGAGGCATTGGGGCCGACGTCGGACCAGTGGACCGGGAGTAGTATTAATGCTGTTGTATAGTTCCGTCGGGTACAATGTTAATATTTTTATGGGGCTGATGCGAGTAGCATGTGAGGCACACACTCCGCTCGCAGAGGCGATATCACTGTTAATACTCGATGCGCTCGCGAGACCAAAATCACTGTTTTCGCGTGGCCCGCTCGCAGAAGCGTCGTCACCAGAAGTAAGAGACAGTGGGCTGACCTGTAGTTCTGAAGGCCTGATGGCGTCTCTGGCGGGCGGCTCACGTTGTTACTGGTGCGACGACAGCTGTTGCTGTTTTAAGCTCCTCGAACAATGCCTCTCACTTTAGCTTGAGGTCCAGTACTGTTTCAGAGTAGGAGGAGCGGGAGGCGGAGTCTCGTCCGTCCATAGGTGGTCGCTGTTTACTTCACTGATAGGCGGCCGGCGTCGCGATGTAGTAGTACTGTCCTACTCAGGTCCGGCAGAAGATTACAATGCCTCAAAAAAGCTACGCCAAACATTGGCTCTACGGCATCGGCCATGAAAAACGTTCATGGGGTGTGGTTGTCCAGTTGAACTCTAACAGAGGCCGTGCGTATGACGGAAAACATTGAATCGTTTCCGGCGCGTAGTTCTGTAGCGGATGGTGTATGTTTTCCAGGTGCCAGCTGAGGTGGCAGGTGCTAACGTTGGCGCCCATGTCAGGTAGGAAGCACGCTCTAAGATGGTTGTCGTAGACGAAGAACCGCGCGCTGTTAGAATGTAGACGCTGGATATGACGAGTGTGGTCATGTGTCGTAGCGAGGCGGCTAGGAGAAGGGGAGCGACTTGATGCGCCTGTGTCAGGCCGCTGTACTACACTACTGACCATTAAAATTGCTACACCACGAAGATGACGTGCTACAAACGCGAAATTTAACCGACAGGAAGAAGATGCTGTGATATGCAAATGATTAGCTTTTCAGAGCATTCACACAAGCTTGGCGCCGGTGGCGACACCTACAACGTGCTGACATGAGGAAAGTTTCCAACCGATTTCTCATACACAAACAGCAGTTGACAGACGTTGCCTGGAGAAACGTCGTTGTGATGCCTCTTGTAAGGAGGAGAAATGCATACCATCACGTTTCTGTCTGATAACGGTCGGATGTGGCCTATCGCGATTGCGGTTTATCGTATCGCGACATTGCTGCTCGCGTTGGCCGAGATAGAATGACTGTTAGCGGAATAAGGAATCGGTGGGTTCAGTAGGGTAATACGGAACACCGTGCTGGATCCCAACGGCCGCGTATCACTAGCAGTTGAGATGACAGGCATCTTATCCGCATGGCTGTAACGGATCGCGCAGCCACGTCCCGATCCCTGACTCAACAGATGGGGACGTTTGCAAGACAACAACCATCTGCACGAACAGTTCGACGACGTTTGCAGCAGTATGGACTATCAGCTCGGAGACGGTCGCTGCGGTTACCCTTGACGCTGCATCACAGACAGGAGCGCCTGCGATGGTGTACTCAACGACGAACCTGGGTGCATTAATGGTAAAACGTCCTTTTTTACGATGAATCCAGGTTCTGTTTACAGCATCATGATGGTCGCATCCGTTTTTGGCGACATCGCGGAGAACGCACATTGGAACCGTGTACTGGTCATTGCCATACTGGCGTATCACCCGGTGTGATGGTATGAGGTGCCATTGGTTACACGTTTCGGTCACCTCTTGTTCGCAGGCCTTTCTGGATACAGAAAATGTTTGACTGCTGCCCTGGCCAGCTCATTCTCCAGATCTCTCACCAATTGAAAACGTCTGGTCAATGGTGGCCGAGCAACTGGCTCGACACAATACGCCAGTCACTACTCTTGATGAACTGTGGTATCATGTTGACGCTGTATGGGCAGCTGTACCTGTAGACGCCATCGAAGCTCTGTTTGACTCAATGCCCAGGCGTATCAAGGCCGTTATTACGGCCAGAGGTGGTTGTTCTCGGTACTGATTTCTCAGGATCTATGGACCCAAATTGCGTGAAAATGTAATCACATGCCAGTTCTAGTATAATGTATTTGTCCAATGAATACCCGTTTATCATCGGCATTTCTTCTTGGTGTAGCGATTTTAATGGCGAGTAGTGTAGGTTGTGTAGCTGCAGGGTGAACCACAGCGGGGTGCGTCGGCACCTAAGCGTGCGTAGAATCACCAGAGGCAGTGCCGCCGTGTAGGCGAAGCGTCTACATCTACATCTACGTGATTAGTCTGCTATTCACAATTAAGTGCCTGGCAGAGGGTTCAAGGTACCATCTTCAAACCGTCGCTCTACCGTTCCATTCCCAAACGGCGCAAGGGAAAAAGGAGCACTTAATTATTCCTGTGCGAACCCTGATTCTGTTATTTTATCGCGATGATCATTTCCCGTTTTTTAAGTGGGTCCCAACAGAACGTTTTCTCAATCGGAGGAGAAAACTGGTGATTCAGATTTAATGAGAAGATCCCGTCGCAACGAAAAATGCCTTTGTTTCAATGATTGCCACTCCAATTCACGTATCATGTCTGTGGCACTAACACCCCTACTTCGAGATGATACAAAACGAGCCGCCTCCTTTGAACTTTTTAAATATCATCCGTCAGTCCCACCTGAAACACGGATCCCACACTCCACAGCAATACTCCACAATAGGGCTGACAAGTGCAGTGTAAGCAGTCTCTTTAGAAGATCTGTTGCGTCTTCTAAGTGTTCTGCCAATGTATCTCAGTCTTTGGTTTGCTCTACCCACAACATTATCTATGTGATCGTTCCAACTTAGGTTATGTGTTATTGTAATCCCTAAGTATTTAGTTGAATTTAAAGTCTCCAGATTTGTGTGACTTATCGTGTTATCGAAATTTACCGGATTTCTTTTAGCACTCATGTGAACGCCTTTACACGTTTCTTTATCCGGAGTCAATTGCCACTTTTCACACCACACAGATATCTAAATCATTTTGCAATTCGTTTTGGTCATCTGATGACTTTACAAGACGGTAAATGACTGCAGCAAATAAGCTAAGAGGGCTACTCAGATTGTCTGTACGTCGTTAATATAGATCAGGAACGCCGGATATTACTTCTGTTCTACTCATGACTTTCCGTCTATTACTACGAACTGTGACATTTCTAACAGGAAATCACGAATCCAGTCGCACAACTGAGGCGATATTCTATAGGCACACAGTTTGGTTAGAAGGCGCTTGTGAGGAACGGTGTCGAAAGCCTTCTGAAAGTCTAGAAATGTGAAGTCAATTTGACATCCCCTGTCGATAGCTCTCATTACTTCATGAGTACAAAGAGCTAGTTGTGTTCCACAAGAACGATATTTTCTGAATCCGTGCTATGTGTCAATAAATCTTTGTCTTCGAGGTACTTCGTAATGTTCGAATACAGTATATGTTCCAAGACCCTACTGCAAATCGACGTTAGTGATATGGGCCCGTAATTCAGCGGATTACAGTTATTTTCCCTTTTTGGGTAGTGGTGTGACTTGATCAACTTCCCAGTCTTTAGGTACGGAACTTTCTGTGAGCGAGTGGTTATATATAACGGCTCAATATGGAGCTATTGTATCTGCATACTCTGGAAGGAACATGACTGGTATACAATCTGGACCGGAAGCCTTGCCTTTATTAAATGATTTAAACTGCTTTGCTACACCGAGGATATCTACTTCTATGTTTTTCATCTTCGCAGTTGTTCTTGAATGGAATTCGGGAATATTTACTTCGTCTTCTTTGGTGAAGGGGTTTCGGAAAACCGCGTTTAATAACTCTGCTTTGGTGGCACCTTCATCAGTGATTTCACCGTTGTTATCGCGCAGTGAAGGTATTGATTGCGTCTTGCCACTGGTGTATTTTATATATGACCAGAATCTGTCTGGGTTTTCTGCTAGATTCCGAGACAGAGTTTTGTTGTGGAAATTATTAAAAGCATCTCGCATTGAAGCACGCGCTATATTTCGAACTTCTACAAAACTTTGCCAATCTTCGGGATTTTGCGTTCTCTCATATTTGACATGCTTTCCTCTTTGCTTCTGCAACGGCGATCTGACCCGTTTTATGTAACATGGGGGATCCGTACTATCACTTATTAGTTTATGTGGTATATATCTCTGAATTACCGTCGATACTATCTCTTTTAAATCATTCCACATCTTTTCTACGCTTACGTGATCAGATCGGAAGGAGTGAAGACTGTCTCTTAAAAAGGCGTTAAGAGAATTTTTATCAGCTTTTTTAAATAGATGTACTTTGCGTTTCTTATTGATGGTTGTGGGTGTTACGGTATTCAGCCTAGCAGCAACTGCCTTGTGGTCGCTAATCTCTGTATTCGTCATGATTCTCCCTATTTCTCTAGGGTTATTTGTTGCTAAGATATCAAGTATGTTTTCGCAACCATTTACGCTTCGAGTAGGCTCATGAACTAATTGTTCAAAATAATTTTGTTCAGAATAATTCGGTACAATTTCGGATCACGTTTTATGTCTGCCCCGGCTTTAAACGCATAATTTTTCCAGCATATCGAGGGTAGATTGAAGTCGCCACCGACTTAATTGTTTGAGTGAGGTACCTATTTGAAACGAGACTCAATTCTTTGAACTGTTCAGCAACTATATATTCTGAGCCGGGGGGGGGGGGGGGGGGGTCGGTAAAACGGTCCAATTAATAATTTAGTCCGACTGTCAAGTATAACCTCTACCCATACTATTTCGCAGAAACTATCTACTTCAATTTCACTACAAGGCAAAGTACGACTGACAGCAGTAAATACTCCACCACCAACTGTATTTAATCTATCATTTCTGAACACTATTAGATCATTTGAATAAATTTCGGGTGAATTTATTTCCGTCTTTCTGTACCTGTAACATTTGAGCTTCAGTGCTTTCTGTTAGGGCTTGGGACTTCGGTTCTTTCCCAACACAGCTACTAAAATTTACAACTACATTACCGTTCGCTTCTACAACTACCTTACTGTGCTTTACCAGTCCCCTTGTAGACGGACGCCCTTTCTGTGGTTTCCTGGAAGCCTCTAACCTAAAAAAGGGCGGGTGAGCTGTTGTGACGGTTAGGTGAGGGTCGACGGGAGGGTGTGAATGCGGCAGGTGGTTGTTTACGTTCCACTATAAAAGCGGCGCCTGGGCCTGTCGTGGTATGTGATTGTTGGTGACACGCTGCGGCAGAGTCTTTCGAGGCTGCTGTGGGAGCCGTGTGGAAGGGTTCGGCTGAGGTCAGAGCGGCTCGTCGACTGTCTGCTGGCCGGGCGCTGCGGTGGTCTCCACGGGTGCGGACTACGTGCAAGCTGGTACGGACTGGCTTAGAAGCAACCGATTTGATGTCGGTGCTGGAATGGTTCAAATGGCTCTGAGCACTATGGGACTCAACTGCTGTGGTCATTAGTCCCCTAGAACTTAGAACTACGTAAACCTAACTAACCTAAGGACATCACACACATCCATGCCCGAGGCAGGATTCGAACCTGCGACCGTAGCAGTCGCACGGTTCCGGACTGCGCGCCTAGAACCGCGAGACCACCGCGGCTGGCTCGGTGCTGGAGCCGATGCGTTTATCAAGGCGTGATGTTGTGCGAGGCAAGCATCCAGTTGGCAAGGCATAACCGGGTTTCCAGCGATTTGTCGTCGTGTATTAGCATGGCCGTCTGTACGTTTTCGAGCAGCTTGAGAAACCATATTGACCAGAGAGCACGATCTGGTAAGAAGTTTGTGTCGAGGCGTAACCTGCGCTGAAGAGGAATCGTGACTCAGCGACGTCTCAGCGACAGCTGGGTGAGTTGTTGTTAGGGTGAGCGCGACAGGCGCTGTAGTATGAGTGTCTGCGCTGCCTCGTATCTGACAGTGCTTGGTACGTGCAATAGGAGGTCGCTGGTAAGATCGTTGTTGGTGTTGAGATCATTCAAAAGCACCAAAAACTTGTCACGGTCTTCTGTGACCCCGGCCGACTGCATCAGAGTGCGAACCATACTTGTGGAGAATCAGCTTGTAGCGGCGAAGATGTAACTTGGTGTGTGGCTGGTGATAGTCTGCCTGATCGCGAGGGACCGGAGTCAGTATGAGTTTGTTGTAATCGTGCGAAGTGCATGGTGCGGGTTCGTGAATACCACCTGGTGGCACTGATAGAGGCAGCATGCTGGCGTCGCTATGCGGTAGTCGCAGTTTGTGTGTCGATAATGCAGGTCTCGTGATCGATTAACACAGGGCGTGGGGTGGGTGTCACTGCTGGTGCGTCGGCGTTGTGGAGGGGTACCGATGGACGCGGCGCAGTGGATGAGTTGGTAGCAATCGTGGAGGACGGCGCATCGGTTTAGGTCACCCAACGCCACGGCTGTTGTAAGTACTCCTTGTGGTCCCACGGTCCGTGGGTCGTAGTTGCGGTGTCATATTGATATGCTGTGGTCGCGAGGTGTGAAACCCTGTGCGGTTGCAGGTAGACACGGTGTGCCTTCTTGTTGAGTGACGTACGAGAAAGACATTCCGTGGCGCGTACGCCACGAAAGTAGTCCCGCGCTCCCTCGCTCGCTCAAATCAGCAGACAAACTACGTTTCTACACTTTTTAACTCGTAACTAGGCATGTCCGTACAAACGAAAATGAATCTTCTTCGGGAATCTGCTATTATGGAATCTTACAGTTATTAGTCCTATACATGGGCCTACTTATAATTTGTTACGGCTGTACTGGCATACGTCTACAATAAAATAAAATCACGCAAGAATGATTATCAGTTGCATAAGGCACCACTTCCAGCATGTAATGAGTACAGTTAAGCAGAAGAGACTAAATGCTATAAACAAGTCATTATACCATTTACATCGAGTATTGATTTTAAATTAAATTTTGCTGTAGTTCTGTTATGGTTCAAATGGCTCTGAGGACTATGGGACTTACCATCTGATGTCATCAGTCCCCTAGAACTTAGAACTACTTAACCCTAACTAACCTAAGGACGTCACACAAGTCCATGCCTGCGGCAGGATTGGAACCTGCGACGGTAGCAGTCACGCGGTTCCGGACTGAAGCGCCTAGAACCGCTCGGCCACCGCGGCCAGCTGTAGTACTGTTAATTAGTAAGACTTCATAATAGCAGATTCCAGTGGAAGATGCAATTCTCGTTAGTACTTACACGCCCAGCTGCGAGTTAACAGGTTAAGAAGCGCATTTTGTCTGCTGAGCTGAGCGAACGAGCGAATTCAGCACTACCTTCGTGACGTACACACCGTGGCCTGTCTTTCTCGTGCGCCTCGGCAGGCGTGGCCGTGAGCGCGGCGCGGCTGCTGGCGGTGTGACGTCGTCGTGATAACGTGACCCGAATCGCGGTGCGCCCGTAACAAGTGTGACGTTACCCGGGAGACGTATGTTATCACGCGGAACGTAAAGTTCAGGCGTAGGCACTGGAAGAACATGGTCGCTTGCAGGATAGATTTGTCCGCAGTATCGGTCCTCTGCAGTGGGAGGCGGTCGTATTTGTTAGCGAGTGTTTGCGAACAGTTGCGGTTCTCTGGAAGGTGTATGTTGCACACGAAATGTCGATACGCGCTGAGTCATTAGAATGAAAATGAGTGCGGTGTAGTTCATTAACACTGTCACTGATCGGTATATTAGCAGCACTAGTTGGGTGGGAGGTGGGGATGACGACAGGCAGCCATTGTGCACCATGTATCGTCAGTGTTGATGTAGCACAGTTAATTATGGGTGTGGCAGGCTTCGTCTCACCACATTCACTGATAACATTGTAGTTGATTTGCGATTTAGTGTGTTCGTCCTTTTGGCAAAAGGTAACAGTGCCCTGCTTCGTTGGTTGTTGAAATATTGGCAACATTGTCGACCGTTCGAGAACCACAGTTGCACCGGTTACATCATCTTGGAGAGAACACCAAATAGATGGACAATAAATCGTCTGTAGTGATGCCAGGCGATGAAGCACTGTTGTGGGGCGTATTCTACCGGCATAAAGTTTGTATCCCAAGGTGATTTGCGGCGTGCTGGAGCGAGTATAGCTCCGTATTTCGCGGCGTGGTTAGAAAGAAAGTAACGGTGTCAGCACTGTAGGTAGTGGGGAGCGGGTGTCGTAATTACGACGATAAATAATCACTCGCACTTCCGTCACTTACGATGAATACTTTTAATCTCGCAGCTTATACACGGTAGGTGAAACATAGAACGTATACTACAGAGAACTGACCTGGCAAAGATACATTTGTTCATGGTGCGGTAGGGCAGCGATATTATTGGGGACTAGAGCCAGTGGTTAAAAGTAGTAGTAGTAGTAGTAGTAGTAGTAGTAGCTTTTTTCATCCGTATTCCCCAACGTAATATTCCTCTGATGTCCTGTTTTAGCACCTCTCTCTTTGCCTATGGGATGGAGTACGTTCTGTGGCAGTAAGTTTTGTGAGGCACTGATTCCAGGTGGTACTGACGTCCTTCGGTAATTCCTAGTATGTCAGAAAGAAATTGTGCATACTTTGATAACAAACTGAATGTTCAGCCACAAGTATGTCATTTAGACGCCTGCACACAAAGTTTATGAAACGTCCCCTTAGAAAAATTAGTGAATTACTGCGCTGGTAAACTCCTTACGTTATTTGATTTTCAAACAGCTGAGCAAAACTGAACGTACTCAGACATTTCTCGCTTTACTTATTCTGATCATCACTAAAATGACACACAATATTTTTAGCGCAACGAAATCTGATTTTCAAAAATCTCTATAAAAGAGTGGCCCTGACTAACAATAACCTATACCTTTCATGAATCACTTACCTCACAAGAATCTTCGTTACTCAAACTACTGCAATACAGTGTGCAGCAATACTGCCAGCTGAATAAAAGATTCTATTTACTGAAGGCACTAACTATTGATAGGCATAGTTAGCAAATGAAAGATTTTGATAGAGGACAAACAATGCACTTACCTTAATAGTGTTCAAAAGTCATAATATACAGGGTGTTACAAAAGGTACGGCCAAACTTTCAGGAAACATTCCTCACACACAAATAAAGAAAATATGTTGTGTGGACATGTGTCCGGAAACACTTAATTTCCATGTTAGGGCTCATTTTAGTTTCGTCAGTTTGTACTGTACTTCCTCGATTCACCGCCAGTTGGCCCAATTGAAGGAAGGTAATATAAACTTCGGTGCTTGTGTTGACATGCGACTCATTGCTCTACAGTACTAGCATCAAGTACATCAGTACGGTACCAAATGTAGAGACTCTTCGTGCTCGTATTGTGGACGGCTGTGATACAATACGCCATTCTCCAGGGCTGCATCAGCGCATCAGGGATTCCATGCGACGAAGGGTGGATGCATGTATCCTCGCTAACGGAGGACATTTTGAACATTTCCTGTAACAAAGTGTTTGAAGTCACGCTGGTACGTTCTGTTGCTGTGTGTTTCCATTCCATGATTAATTTTATTTGAAGAGAAGTAATAAAATGAGCTCTAACATGGAAGGTAAGCTATTCCAGACAAATGTCCACATAATATATTTTCTTTCCTTATGTGTGAGGAATGTTTCCTGAAAGTTTGGCCGTACCTTTTTGTAACACCCTGTATATAGTTCATGGCATCCAGTCTTACAAATTCTCTGTCTCTGATGGACACACGTCCAGATCATCCGCTCTCAAACCTCCGCCATTTCTCTCCCCACATCCACCACTGCTGGCGGCTCACCTCCAACTGCGCAGCGCTACACGCTGTTAACAGCCAACTGCCCAACACTACCATAGCATATACTCCAACAATGCAAACCAACCACAGCCTTCACACAGCACAGTCAGTGATTTTCATATAGAGCGCTACGTGGGGTTACCAACATAAAAACCTAAACAGCCTACTTACATAGCCCCCATGCTCCCCACAAAGAAATTTTACAAATTATTTTTGGCAGTGGCCAATACAGATTTGAAAAAAAAATTCATAATTACAATAATAAAGAAGTCAAATGCACACACTTATTGATACACTGTTGATCAAAAGCAAAGATTTTCTCACAGTCCATAAAGACAGTCCTGAACATTCATTATAGTATTAATTACAATTTTATGCACAAAGTCTGAGCAGTAAAAGAAAATGCACACGGAAGTAGTGGATTTCCATACAGTCCTGAATAAGTAGTGTTGTCCTCCCAACAGAAAGACAGTGCTGACTCTTGACATGCAGACAGGTATTGGTCCACAACAGAGCAAACCCACAGCAGAGTCAGTCGAAATTTTGAAGAATATTGGTAGGTAGGTCATCACAGAGCAGACCCACTGTAGTCCTGGTAGAGATTATGGTATTGGTGGGCCACCAGAGGTTCAGACCCACCGTAGTCCTTGTAGAAATAATGGTATTGGTGGGTCATCAAAGATGCAGACCCACTGTAATCCTTGTAGAGACAGCCAGCAGCCATCCGTTGCGACTGTGCAGATGCACAATCACCATCGAAGAGTCTTGCGGACAATATAGCAAGTCCATAAAACACCACTTGTGCACTCACGAAGTTTTTGGAATTGTCCTTAGAACCAGCAATGCTGTTAATCAGTCACTTGCTGAATTATCAACACACGTGTAAACACTAACAGTCCCAACTTCTCATCCATTGTGCATATACACTCCTGGAAATTGAAATAAGAACACCGTGAATTCATTGTCCCAGGAAGGGGAAACTTTATTGACACATTCCTGGGGTCAGATACATCACATGATCACACTGACAGAACCACAGGCACATAGACACAGGCAACAGAGCATGCACAATGTCGGCACTAGTACAGTGTATATCCACCTTTCGCAGCAATGCAGGCTGCTATTCTCCCATGGAGACGAACGTAGAGATGCTGGATGTAGTCCTGTGGAACGGCTTGCCATGCCATTTCCACCTGGCGCCTCAGTTGGACCAGCGTTCGTGCTGGACGTGCAGACCGCGTGAGACGACACTTCATCCAGTCCCAAACATGCTCAATGGGGGACAGATCCGGAGATCTTGCTGGCCAGGGTAGTTGACTTACACCTTCTAGAGCACGTTGGGTGGCACGGGATACATGCGGACGTGCATTGTCCTGTTGGAACAGCAAGTTCCCTTGCCGGTCTAGGAATGGTAGAACGATGGGTTCGATGACGGTTTGGATGTACCGTGCACTATTCAGTGTCCCCTCGACGATCACCAGTGGTGTACGGCCAGTGTAGGAGATCGCTCCCCACACCATGATGCTGGATGTTGGCCCTGTGTGCCTCGGTCGTATGCAGTCCTGATTGTGGCGCTCACCTGCACGGCGCCAAACACGCATACGACCATCATTGGCACCAAGGCAGAAGCGACTCTCATCGCTGAAGACGACACGTCCCCATTCGTCCCTCCATTCACGCCTGTCGCGACACCACTGGAGGCGGGCTGCACGATGTTGGGGCGTGAGCGGAAGACGGCCTAACGGTGTGCGGGACCGTAGCCCAGCTTCATGGAGACGGTTGCGAATGGTCCTCGCCGATACCCCAGGAGCAACAGTGTCCCTAATTTGCTGGGAAGTGGCGGTGCGGTCCCCTACGGCACTGCGTAGGATCCTACGGTCTTGGCGTGCATCCGTGCTTCGCTGTGGTCCGGTCCCAGGTCGACGGGCACGTGCACCTTCCGCCGACCACTGGCGACAACATCGATGCACTGTGGAGACCTCACGCCCCACGTGTTGAGCAATTCGGCGGTACGTCCACCCGGCCTCCCGCATGCCCACTATACGCCCTCGCTCAAAGTCCGTCAACTGCACATACGGTTCACGTCCACGCTGTCGCGGCATGCTACCAGTGTTAAAGACTGCGATGGAGCTCCGTATGCCACGGCAAACTGGCTGACACTGACGGCGGCGGTGCACAAATGCTGCGCAGCTAGCGCCATTCGACGGCCAACACCGCGGTTCCTGGTGTGTCCGCTGTGCCGTGAGTGTGATCATTGCTTGTACAGCCCTCTCGCAGTGTCCGGAGCAAGTATGGTGGGTCTGACACACCGGTGTCAATGTGTTCTTTTTTCCATTTCCAGGAGTGTACTATGACCAACAGAAATGTGTGCAGTGAAATGTAACTTAATTTGAAGAACTGGTGTCTATACAATTATAAATTTGCAACAGAAGAATACAATTACAAAAGTACAAAATACATCATTAAAGAATATAACAATATGGATAACATTTGTAGTAATACGGGCTTTACAAAAGAATCGAAATAACATATACCTCAGTGTTACAGGAGTTATGACATAAGTACATACATAAAAGATCATAATAACTTTTGAAACATCAACTTCACACATGAGCATTAAAACAAAATAGAATAAATAATGTTTAAACATCTTTACAAAGTAAATAACATATTACAAATGCAAATTGCATTTGAGGATAACAGTATTCCTCATCATAGTGAATGTACCTCAGTAGTAGAAAAATTCTACAACATAAGTTTTATCAGATAAACATACAAAGACAGGAAGAACACAAATACACAAGGGTACACAAACACATAGCGGAATAATACAAAAGGAAAGGACAGGGTTTGTTTGACTGCATTATGTTGCAAACAAAACTTTCTTTACTTCTTGGAGATCTCCCTTCATTCATCATTATTCCCAAAAATTTCTGTCTACACCTGCTTTCTCTATTCTATTCGTATTTATTTCAAAATAATTATTTCTCAGTATGCAATACTCGTTTTGGCCCAAATCTTTTTCATATAACTTCTCAATGCATTCCTTCCCTATTCTCCATAATTAGTTTCTTATATAGTCTACCCCCTCTTAAGCTAACTTAAATCTACTGAGCTCAGATATATATAGTAAGGGATGAGGCAATGCAGCAGTACAAAACAATTAACATAAACAGCAAAGACAAAAAAATGCAAATTGGCACAGCAAGCAGCAGTATATCTAAATCAGCAGAGCAAATGCAACATTACAACAAATATGAGCCAATGTGCAGCAACAAGAAAAATAAATCAGTAGTAAAACTGGCTTAACAGAGTAATACAAAGTGAAATTCAGTTACACTATGCCTGGCAAACAGCAGCAGCAAATGTTATAATTTATACCTAAACACTGCAAAGCTCAAGCATAAAAAATATTACACTGAAGACAACAATGCTGATAAGGGAAATGTCTATTCACATCTTAATGTCTACGTAATTAAAGTGGTGCACCACAACTTATTCTACAAAAGAAATTACCAAGTACTTGAAAAGAAAATTATGTATGCAATTCCTGTGAAGGGACATGTCTTTTTGCGCTCCTTCGTTTTTTTTTTTTTAAGTGGATCTTAAAGTTATTATTTGCTGGATCTGTAGGCATAAAATATCTATATTAGTATATCTATAAAATTTTATTTTAACCAATGTTGCAGTGCAGCTAGAAACTAGATATTAAACGAAATGAGCAAACATATATACACAAAAAATCTCTCAACTACAAAGACAATAGATACAAAATGTTTCTCGTCATTTCATTAGGCATTTTAGTAAATATCATAAATTAAGAGCTCGACAGTGTAATCATATGTTTTCAAGTTTGAGCGTGTCGTAGTTGCGGTGCTTCAAAGTATTGTCAATAGCTGGTTTAATGGCCTCTCCTTTTTTTGTTGTGCCTCTGAAAGGCACGGCTTTTTTATCTCCAGGCGACTGTTGCATAGCTTGGCGCCTACAGCACATTATGTCAAGGTCACTTCCCTTTCTTACCGAAATATTTCCGACAGCAGTTTGGTACAGTGACAGTTTGATACAAATAAAATTTCACAAGTCGAGAAATTACAGTAGAAATGTATAGAAACAAAATCCTATAAATATAACAGTGTCCAAAAAATTTTCGCTGGCATTGTGACACATTCACGCATTTACACACATTTCATAACTCTTAAAGTACGATTCTCACCTTATTGATCATAAACATACCTCAACAGCATAATACACATCATCATCGTAATGATAACATCATTATAGATCAATCACATTTTAGAATCGTCGCAGCTTCTTTCAATAATTTCGAGACCGTCAATAAAGTCATCTACCTCAAACGTACTTCAAAAATCATGATCCCTTACCAAATACATCATTCAAAGCTCTCATAGTATCACAATGGTTCCGAAAAAAATATGAACAGTTCACAAAATACAGACAAAATACAATTTCGTAAGTGTGAAGTTATCCAACTATGTAATTGCGTAAACATCTGTCACTGATGTAGTAAAAAAAATGTTTGTCTCTCTTAGTTAAATGATCAGATAGCTGGTTAATTCTGTCTTACAGAAATATGGTACCGATGTGTAAAGTTGTATAAGCAAATACCATATTAGTTAGGGATCCTTGTGCTTGCCAAACACATGGTACACAAAGTAGGTGTGTACCCCCTTGACGATTAATGTAATTATACCCTCAGGTGTTACCGATTACAGCAATGGAATGAAATGTATCACGGAAAACCTTTGTATCTTTGTAATTCAAAAATCTTTAAAAATAAACGTTTTAAGTACAATATTAATCACTCAAATATGTGTACTGCCGCCATAAATTGTGCGTCTTGTTGTAAGATAATCTCTGTCATTACTTGACGGTAAAAATATGCCAAGTGCTGTAATTATCGTAGTCCATAAGAAAAGTCCTGTGGAAGTCAATGTACTTACCTCGTAATAAACAAAAGCGAAATGCAATGTGTATAGATATCGTAGTTACTACGCACAGTACCGTGATCAAGAAAGTACTACACTATAGCATATTATTGTGCTACAAAAAAGGCTGTCTCATTGTGGCTATACCACAGAAGTTACTACTAAAACATGTTTTCCATTCCAGAACAATTCAGAAAAATTGTGCAAATATACAATGTCATTAGCGATACTGGTATATGTTCTAAGTATATGAGCCTTATAGTCATTACGTAATCGTGCAACTAACAAGCAAGAATGTACACACACAATAACACTGTGTCATATGTTCACTATAACAATGCATTCGTAATTACTGTCTAAATAAGTTCTCTTGGTTCTTGACTGGATATTTAACTTCAAACATTGTTGCATGTTAACAGTTTCTAAGTCTGACAAAGCATACTAGTAACGTGAAATGAAAAGTTTTATGGCAAAGACATAGTTATAAAGCAGATTATCTTTCAATAAACGGTTTTACATGTGAAATGTGGTGTAAACCTTTCTCTTCCTAGTACGCAGTTTCAACTTCAACGGAATTATCATGCGGTATATGGTACATCGGTAAAGAATGCTCAAATTTTTCTCAGGGTTAGCGTCTATGTTATTTCTCTGAGCCCTGTTTGAATCCCGCCACTTCTGATGAAATTCAGTTTTGTCGGTAGTTTACATTGTTTCTTTTTTGTCGGTCATGTGGTGGAGAATTTCTCCCGGAATCGTAAGTGCGCGGTAGAGCGTTGCGTCTGAAGTTATTCTGTTTCCCTTGACAATAATTGTTTTGGTTCCCATATTGTATGTTTGCATGGTTATCTCTGTCATATTCATTACTACGGAAATACGACCTTTCTCTGTGATTATTATTACTCTGCCAGTGGTTGTCATATGGGTGGTGTCTGTTTTGGTCACGATTTGTGTTGTAAGAATAGCCTTGTCGTGTCCAGTTATTATTTCTTTCATCGCAGAATTGTGGCAGATGTGACCTGTAATTGTTGTGTTCCTATTTTCGCGTCGTGCGATTGTCAGTGTCAATTTCCAATTCTTCTAAGAGTCCCTGAAAAGCTTCAATGTCTTCTTTGCAACGTTCTGCCAATATAATATGTCGTAAATGTTCAGGCAATTTGATTAAGCAAATGCGGATGAGTTCTGCGGGGCTGTATGGGTTTGACAGGTACTGATTCTTGTGCAACATGTCTTCAAAATATTTCACAAGACTGGAAAATTCAAATTGTTCGAAATGTTTCATCATTATGACGCTATGTTTTACTCGGTCTTGTGTAGCTTGAGACCAAAATGCTGAGAGGAAGGCATGATAAAATTCTCCTTCACTGTGACAATCGTGAATGACCGATCGCATTCTTACAGCTGGTTCATTCTCTAAGTAGCCACACATAAATTCTAACCTGTGCTCCAATGACCAGTTGGGAGGAAAACAATGAGAGAATTGAAGAAGCCATGTTTGTGGATGAATGTCATTGCCAGAATTCTTAAATGTTTTGAATTTACGTGTAGTAATGAACAACTTATAGTCAAAATCATCATGTCGGCGAGTCGCATATCGGTCATTGTTACTTCGTTTCGGCGGTTCCATCTCAAAATTCAGTGCGCCTTGCCAATTTCTTTCACAATTTCCGAAATGCCCTGTGTTGTTATTTTGTGACTATTCCGTATTTCTAAGTCCCTCTTCCTGTGTTGGAGCGCGAGTCTCCTCTGAAATATGTAATTCTTGTATTACCTGTGTCAACTGATCTTGTACCTCCCGGATTTCTCTTTTGTACTGTGTATTGATTTGATTTTGATTTTGTTTGAATTTCCTAATTTGTTCGTACTCTTCTTTGTCGTTAAAGACTACCGGTTTTGTGTCATTCAGATTATCATCTACCTTCGTAGATAAATTATTTAGCTGATCCGAAAGTTCAACTACTTTCTCTGATAATGTACTAATTTCCTCAATGTGTCTTTCTGAAGCAATTTTCAGAGTATCTACTGTGTCCTTTAAGTTTTCCTGAGTTTTTGCAAGTAGCGTAACTGAATCAGTAGATGCAACTGAGTCAATTTTAGCCCGCAAGGTCTAGTGATTATCATGAACAATAGTTTGCAGTTCTTTTATGGCTGCTTCGTGATTCTGTAATGCATTTTCATGCCGCGAAAAAATAGGTTGAAAATTCTCACAAATTTGTGTTTTTACATCATTACAGACTTTTTGACATTTCGATTTGATGTTATGTAACTCAATAGTTATATCTTCATGTACTTGTTCAAGCGTGGTGTCTAAC
The DNA here is from genome assembly GCF_023898315.1 of Schistocerca nitens. NCBI lineage: Eukaryota > Metazoa > Arthropoda > Insecta > Orthoptera > Acrididae > Schistocerca > Schistocerca nitens. The sequence goes on along the minus strand of NC_064622.1, from coordinate 88,617,882 downwards.
TTTTGAAAGTTTTGTTCCATTGTGTCTAACTTTAGAAGACTTTGTTCCATTGTGTCTAACGTTTGAAGCTTTTGCTGTGTTTGTCTCTGATTTTGTTCCATCGTGTATAGCTTTTGAAGCTTTTGTCCCATTTGTTGTATTGATAGTAATAACAATACACAGGTGTCTGAAACATGTTTCTCAGTCCTTTTCGGCAGTGAATCTGCTCCAGCAACATTCACATATTGACAACCAGAAAATGTGTCTTGATTTATTTGTGAAAACGGTGAGGACCCAAAACTTGAATCTACAGTATTTGCGAGATTGTGTCCTGTTATTTCGGATTCCTGAGGCGATCTGTTGCATACCGATCGATCGATAATGCTTCCCTGTTCACTAATTGTTTCACTGTCTACACCATTATTTGCAGCCCGCTCCATTTCCCTATGCACAATTACCAAATTACTACTTTGAATATTAGTTAATTCATTACTCGGTGGCGCTAACACACTGCTTTCGTCTTCACTGTCATTTCTCAGTTTACTTTGGAGCCTAGTATTACGTTTTTCATACGCCATAATTGTCACAATGTTTCACACGATAACACAGAGGAGCACAATTGGATGAGTAAAATAAGAAAACACATTAACATAGCACTGACAATAATATCTCGTTAATTGCAAGCTCAGCTGCAAAATACTTGGTGCAAATAAAATATACATGCATGCTGTACAACAATGAAAAACTACAACTACAAAGGAAATTCTCTCTATAATTACGCGCTAGCAATAAACAATAGCTACACTAATTACAGAAACTACAAGAAAAAATCAGAAGATTCCAGTGAGGTATCCTCGGCTAAGGGTCGACATATGAAACGTCCCCTTAGAAAAATTCATGAATCACTGTGCTCGTAAACCCCTTACGTTATTTTATTTTCAAACCGCTGAGCAAAACTGAACGTACTCAGACATTTCTCTCTTTACTTATTCTGATCATCACTAAACTGACACACAATATTTTTAGCGCAAAGCTGTCTGACTTTCAAAAATCCCTACAGAAGAATGGCCCTGACTAACAATAACCTATACCTTTCATGACTCACTTACCTCACAAAAATATTCGTTACTCAAACTACTGCAATACAGCGTGCACCAATACTGCCAGCTGAATAAAAGATTCTAATTACTGAAGGCACTAACTACTGATAGCCATAGTTAGCAAATGAAAGATTTTGATAGAGAACAAACAATGTATTCACCTTAATAGTGTTCAAAAGTCATAATATATATAGCAGTTCATGGCATCCAGTCTTACAAATTTACTGTCTCTGATGGACACACGTCCAGATCATCCGCTTCCAAAACTCCGCCATTTCTCTCCCCACATCCACCTCCGCTGGCGGCTCACCTCCAACTGCGCAACGCTACGCGCTGTCAACAGCCAACTGCCCAACACTATAATAGCATACACTCCAACAATGCAAACCAACCACAGCTTTCACCGAGCACAATCAGTGATTTTCATATAGAGTGCTACGTGGCGTTACCAACATAAAAACCTAAACAGCCTACTTACAAGATATCTTCTAAAACATAGCTGAGTCGTTTTTTACATTGGAAAATTAGTGAGAAATGTTGTCAGTATGTAGCACCTGAGTTTATAAAATTTTGATCTTTATCCTTTTGCAAAACATACCATGCACGGCCTTAGTGTTTAATAATTGTAAGGAAATGGTCTGTCCATCAGTTACTAAATAACGTATTGCATTAGGGAGGTAGAGTCTTGCATTCCTCCCTTACAAAAATTGTTCCCAAGTAAACAATTTACACTTACAGCTTTTACAATAAGAAATAAGCAATCTGTGATTCCACTTCTGAAAACTACCTTAACCTGTGCCTATACATTCATACATTATGATGTAGCACCGATATAACCACCAGTTAATTAATTTTCTTCCAGCTAGGTAAACTGATAATTGTCTCACTTACACTCTTGAAATAACATTGCTAAAACATTCATCATTACTCCAGTGTTAATTTTAGCAGTAGTAGGCATTCCACCTACTATAGCATTTACAGCTGCTTGAACAATCTCTTGGCCTTGTTCTATGTACAACTCAAGGTTGTAGCAGAGGTCATCTCTCATACCAGTACCATCAATAAATCTTAACTTATTAATCTGTTGATGTAAGTTGGTACCCCACCCGTCACAAAACCGGCATTGGAGAGTGTGATATGGTTGAATTTAAGTTATCACGATGGTAGGTGTGGAAGTATTTTTCTCTCTCACCTCCTGAATGTATAGAGTATGCCATTATTTTTGTGGTTGTTGTTGTTACCAGTAAGGAGATATCCAAAGTTTGGATTCTGTCTATTGTTTGGGTATGAGTGATTAATGTTGGGTAGCAGATGGTTTTCAAATTTGGCTCCCACTGATTTCCACGTTGACCTTGTCAGTTTGTCCCAAGGGTGCCAAAACGATTTGTACAACAGTTTGGATTGATCCTGCTATTGTTAAAACCCTGTTTGCGAAATGCTGATTTGGTTTGCAGATACAGCTGGAATCGTCATGCTCTTGCCGCAGTATTCAGTATTCTGGCCCTGATTCTTGCTATGCCCACTGATATGCGGACTCTGGATGCCAGCTTTGCCTCAATTGTTCTTACTTCCTGTACGTCCTGTACTCTTGCTTCCTATAGGATGCTATGGAGTGTAATATCGATAAGATTTTTTATAAGTGTCAGGGACATGAACCAATGTCTCTTGGATTTTTTTCAAATTGGTGTAAGGGACATGAACGAATATCTCGTGTAATTTTTTCAAACTGGTATCCGGGACATGAACCAATATGTGGTAAATTAAATTTACCTGATAATCAGTAAAACACCTTTAAAACTTTTTATACATACAACAGATTGCATTTCTTGTCTAGGCAGAAAACTTGAAATATCCTGCGTTTGAGGAGGCTTCCCTCCATTAATATTGAAGGCAATGTAGTTACCACCCCCTGCGCACAATCTGAATGTTCGGGAGGTGGAGTAAATTGTTCTACATTGTGTCTGTACATTTTGTCACATGGACTTGTGGTGGTGAGTATGTAACCTATCCTATTACTTAAAGGAAATGTGCTATGCACACTACTCTTGCTGTTGTTAGTTCTTTGCATAAATCATTCATTTGCTCTGTTAATTCAGCACAGCACTCATGAAGTTCCTTTGTTAAAACATTTTTAATATCTGAGTAAATTCACGATTAAATTCATCTCTAATTGTGCCCCATTCAGACAAAATGTTCACACTAGCCACTTTTTCTGTGACTCTTAATTCAGTGTCTAATCTTCCAGTAATCTCCTCATTTTTGTAGTTAATCCACATAGTAAAACTATCAGAATATTTCTTTTTTTGAGTATTGAGACCTTCTTGTAACTCTTGATCTTGGTTAATAGTCAAATTATTGTTTTTCATACTTCATAACAGTACGGTTTGTTCTCTTCCAGTCAGGGCCTTTTCAAATGATAAATGGTTAGTTGCTTCTGGAATATCTTTGTACGCTCTCTTTAGGCCCAAAATTTCGATAGAAATACCTTTAAAATTATTATTTAGGCAAGCAAGCCGTTCTTGTGCTAACAGTCTGAAATTAACATGGACTTTTTCAGAGTGTTCTAGTGGTAAAAATTTGAAAGTAGCATCAACTACTGCATTTTGGACTTCTGCTAACAGTTTCAAATTAGCATAGACTTATGCATTTTACTTGTATGGTAATAATTTGAAGTCAGTGGTCATTATAGCCATAAATCTATCAAACAATTTAGTTATTTGATTTGATACCCGTTTCAGAAACATTGGCGCAAATTTATTATTGGGGATCCAGTTCAGTTTCAACAGAATTGGCACCTACGTTTTCCACAGTCGGATTATCCATATTGCTATCGTCAACATGACATTCAAACTTCCTGGCAGTTAAAATCTGTTGGATCGAGACTAAAACTTGTGAACTTTTACTTAGGCAGGTCAAGTGCTCTACCGACTGTGCTACCCAAGCACGCCTCACAACCCATTCACTCAGCTTGACTTCCAGCAGTACCTCATTTCCTACCTTTCAAACTGCACAGAAGCTCTCCCGTCCAATTTTCAGAAGGCAAAAGTCTCAAGTTCCAGTCTCGGTCCACCACACATGTTTAATTTAACAGGAAATTGCATATCAGTGCACAAGTGGTTAGAAAGTGAAAATTTCGTCCTGATATGAAATTCTTCTTCATTGTTATTTAGCGGTTAAATTTCTCCTGTGTGGAATGATACCAAGTGTTTGCATACTAATCAAAGCTCACCACTCGAAACATCGGTTGAAAGGACAGCCTTGTCGCTTTTGACCCCTGTAGATGTGTAAAAGGGATGGTGTAGAGCTCGCAGACATGAAAGGCGACGTAAGAACAGTGGTCGAAAAAATATCATAAGCGACAAACTTCGGGAACAAATGTCACATCGTGTGAATGGCAGTCGGTTTCACTCCGCCAGGAGTTGTTGCTGATAGTGAATGAGGTCCACCTCAGCCTGTTCCGAGCTAATAGGCTGAAGGGACCTGTGTACTACGAACTCTTGATGTCCGGTTCCTCGCAAAAAGGGAGTTACTAACAGTGAAACACAGGATGAAAATTATTTAAACCGACGGACTCTGAGACATTGCACGGGACACCACAAGTATTTTTCTCTAATGTCATTATTTCCTGCGAGCATTTTTAAACTGGTAGAGAGAATTTTCTCTGGACGAAAATTAATTAAACCAGCGTACTCGGGGAGTTTGCACTGGGCACTGAAGCGCCATTTTGCCAGAGGATCAAATATTCTTTGCGATAGAGAAAAAGTAACACGAACAGCTTTTAATTCCTTATTACCAAAAGAAGACTACATTTACAACGAACAGTTGCTTCAGTGACAGTAGAGGTTCATAAATGCCTCCATTGACTTGCAAAGAAAGGTTGCATTGGCACGTGGTGTACTGCCTAACGCGGTCATAGACTGCAGGAGTGTTCTTAATTTCTCCTGTAGCTGCTCCTGTCCCGGCAATCACATCCCATTCTGATTCAAGGAAGGAAGGAAGGAAGACAAAACCCATCAACGTGGCGGTCTTTAGAGACGGAGCACAAGCTCGGATAGAGTCAAAGATGGGGACCATGCCCTTTGAAAGGAGCCCTCCCAGCATTTGTCGGAGCGATTCAGGGAAATCGTGGGAAAACCCAAAGTTGGATTTCTAGACAAGGGTTTGAACCGTCGTCCTCCCGAATGCGAGCCCAGTCAGCTAACCGCTGCGCCATTTTGCTCGGTTTCTGATTCAACAGGATTATTGTGCACAAGGTTGCGCATCTCTCCCCATAAAAAAGGTCCCAGATAGATCAAATCAGTTGACTGAGTAGAACGTGGTACACGATAACATGTCAGTTTACTTCTCTGAAAAGTGTGGTAGCAAGAATCGACACAGAGGACTACTTAAATATGTCAGCCCCCCGTCGTGCTCGAACCACAGGCACTGCCTAGCGAATAGCACGTCACTCAGCAGTTCTGGCAATGCTTTGAATAAGATATTATAACAATGGCCGCACTCTGATGGCCTTGGTAGGTGACATGGCTGAATAAAGTAGCCACCAACAGTGCCTGCATAATCCATTCAAGTAGAACCCCGCTAGATGAGCTCGTGTACGAGTGACATGTAGGCTAAACTCAGTCCTGATATGCGAAATATGGATGTTGATGACCTCTTCAGGCCCTAACATTGCTTCATCCTTAAAAAACACAGATACCGAAAAGTTAGGGTTCATTTGAGGCGACAGTCATCTGGTTCTAGTCGTGCACAGGCTGTAAGTGAAAAGGATATACCGTATTTTATGGACTATAAGAAGCTACCGACTATAAGATGCACGTTAACTTCCACGAAACTTTTAAAAAAGTTATACTTTTACCATTTTTGTTATTGGATTGCAAAGCCAGACTAAAAAATAGTTTATAAAATCGAAATGACGTTTAAACTCCCTGAAAATCGTCATCTGTTCCTTCTTCTTCTTCTTCTTCTTCGTCTTTTTCCTTTTCGTCGTCGACGTTGTCCTCTTCGTATATAAGATGTTCTTAATTGGCAGCGAGGTAGTTACTTATGGCGCCATTTATTGTGAGATTTAACAATAACGTCTCTTCTCACTCTAGACAACGTCTGTTTTATCCACTGACACACTCGTTTGGGTGTAGGTCATTTTAAAACAAACTTCGGCGTGAATTCGTGTTCGGTTTCGTCCATCATCCATTTGTTCCATTCCCCCCCCCCCCCTTAAATGGTTTGTATATCGAGACATCAAAAAGCTGCAATTTTGAAGTAGATGCTCCCGGAATAACAGCAAACTCTGTGTTTCCCTGTGAAACATCTCCTTAGAAAAATTTATGAATTACTCTGCTGGTAAACCCCTTACGTTATTTGATTTTCAAACAGGTGAGCAGAACTGAACGTACTCGGATATTTCTCTCTTTACTTACTTTGATCAACACTAAACTGACACACAATAATTTTAGCGCAACGTAATCTGACTTTCAAAAATCCCTACAAAAGAATGGCCCTGACTGACAATAGATCAAATGGCTCTGAGCACTATGGGACTTAACATCCGTGGTCATCAGTTCCCTAGAACTTAGAACTACTTAAACCTAACTAACCCAAGAACATCACACACATCCATGCCCGAGGCAGGATTCGAACCTGCGACCGTAGCAGTCGCGCGGTTCCGGACTGAGCGCCTAGAACCGCTAGATCACCTCGGCCGGCCCCTGACTGACAGTAATCTATACCTTTCGTGAATCACTTACCTTACAAAAAAAATGGTTCAAATGGCTCTGAGCACTATGGGACTCAACTGCTGTGGTCATCAGTCCCCTAGAACCTAGAACTACTTAAACCTAACTAACCTAAGGACATCACACACATCCATGCCCGAGGCAGGATTCGAACCTGCGACCGGAGCAGTCGCACGGTTCCGGACTGCGCGCCTAGAACCGCGAGACCACCGCGGCCGGCTACTTACCTTACAAAAATCTTCGTTACTCGAACTACTGCAATACAGCGAGCGCCAATACTGCCAGCTAAGTAAAAGATTCTAACTTCTGAAGGCACTAACTACTGACAGGCATGGTTAGCAAATGAAAATTTAAAGATTTTAATAGAGAACAAACAATGTATTTACCTTAATAATATTCAAAACGCATCATATATATCAGTTCATGATACACAGTATCACAAATTTACTCTCTCTGATGGACACACGTCCAGATCGTCCGCTCTCAAAACTCCGCCATCTCACTCCCCACATCCACCACTGCTGGCGGCTCACCTCCAAATGCGCAACGCTACGCGCTGTTCACATCCAACTGCCCAACACTATAATAGCGACTATTCCAACAGTGCCAAACAGCCACAGATATCACACAGCACAGTCAGTGATTTTCATATAGAGCGCTACGTGGCGCTACCAACATAAAAACCTAAACAGTCTACTTACACTTGTCTCAGTTTCTCTTTCACAGAATATATCAAATGTCTACTAAACTGATTGAGCACAAGAAGAGAGCTGTTCTTCAAGCACCTTTCCTACTCTCCTGCCGTCTGTTAATCTATAATTTCATACCAGCAGCCTCGTCCATTCAACACTTGTCATGTACGTGAACCACAACACGTGGTGGTATTTCAGAAGGTTTTGGCATTATTTTGCGTATGAAAATGATCGTGGGATCAAGTTTAGTACTGTCAGCACAACGTAAAACGACAGCAGTGTAGTGCATTTTTTCATGTCCACTTGTTATTATAGTTACAGGTTTAAAACCTTTCATGGCAACAGTTGTGTTACGCGGCACATCAAATGTCAGAGGGGTTGGCTTAGTTTAGTTTTCTTTCGATGTTGAATAATAAGCGATGGAAACATAATATTTTTTTGCGTTCTGCCCACTCATCTAATATAGCATGACTATGGAAGCTGTTTTCTCGGATCGCTAGACAACATTTCAAGCAAATCGTATTAATGGAGTTTATTACAGTAAGTTAAACTGACAATACTTAACTTAGCATATACACAAAGGTGTGTCGCAAGTAAATGGCGACATACAAATAATCACCATGTTCTTCGGTATACACAAAAAATCGTATGGCATTGATGCCCAGGAGGCCCCATCCGGGGAAGTTCGGCCGCCGAGTGCGAGTCTTATCTCAGTCGACGCCACATTGGGCGACTCGCGTGCCGGTGATGACGAAACGATGATGAGGACAACACGACAGACTTTTTTTTTCTCTATTGATCTCATTTCGTTCCATATTGTTCGTTGTATTTGTTCGGGGCGGACGTCCCATGACACCCATTCGGTCTTCGTTGATCCCTTCACTGAGTATTTTATTACAGAGGGTAGCTAACCATCCGACCAAACACTATGAGCTACCGTGACACCCCGTCCACGGGCGGAAAAAATCTCCAACCCGGAGAGGAATCGAACCCGGGCCCGCTGCATGGGAGACAAACACGTTACCACTCATCTAAGCAGGCGGACTTTTGTATATAGAATTTCACTGCAAGCAGAACAACACTCTTCATGTCACTGCTGTAACGTTTGTATGACGGCTCGTCTTCCACTCCGTCCGCGGCTAGGCGGCTCGGCGCTTATATTGTCTTCGTGTAGAGGCCGCTCCTGTCTTGGTGTCGTCCTAGAGAGGGGTTCGCCAGCCTACTATTGGCTAACGTCGTCTCACAGCCCTCTCTTCTCTTCCGTTCCTGATCGTCGTGCCAGCGGTTGTCGTTAGACCAGGACAATTTTCTCTTCATACACTTGTGGCATTTTCTGAGATATTTTGGTTTTGGCTCGCATGCTAAGTCCATGACGAACTCCACGCACCAAATCTGTTAAATTCCACTCTAGCGCTAGCTTATTTGAATCGTTTTCGTATTAATTCCAACGTCATTTTGACGGTTTCCTTCAATCCATTTCAATACATCATCTTCTACACTCCTGGAAATGGAAAAAAGAACACATTGACACCGGTGTGTCAGACCCACCATACTTGCTCCGGACACTGCGAGAGGGCTGTACAAGCAATGATCACACGCACGGCACAGCGGACACACCAGGAACCGCGGTGTTGGCCGTCGAATGGCGCTAGCTGCGCAGCATTTGTGCACCGCCGCCGTCAGTGTCAGCCAGTTTGCCGTGGCATACGGAGCTCCATCGCAGTCTTTAACACTGGTAGCATGCCGCGAAAGCGTGGACGTGAACCGTATGGGCAGTTGACGGACTTTGAGCGAGGGCGTATAGTGGGCATGCGGGAGGCCGGCTGGACGTACCGCCGAATTGCTCAACACGTGGGGCGTGAGGTCTCCACAGTACATCGATGTTGTCGCCAGTGGTCGGCGGAAGGTGCACGTGCCCGTCGACCTGGGACCGGACCGCAGTGACGCACGGATGCACGCCAAGACCGTAGGATCCTACGCAGTGCCGTAGGGGACCGCACCGCCACTTCCCAGCAAATTGGGGACACTGTTGCTCCTGAGGTATCGGCGAGGACCATTCGCAACCGTCTCCATGAAGCTGGGCTACGGTCCCGCACACCGTTAGGCCGTCTTCCGCTCACGCCCCAACATCGTGCAGCCCGCCTCCAGTGGTGTCGCGACAGGCGTGAATGGAGGGACGAATGGAGACGTGTCGTCTTCAGCGATGAGAGTCGCTTCTGCCTTGGTGCCAATGATGGTCGTATGCGTGTTTGGCGCCGTGCAGGTGAGCGCCACAATCAGGACTGCATACGACCAAGGCACACAGGGCCAACACCCGGCATCATGGTGTGGGGAACGATCTCCTACACTGGCCGTACACCACTAGTGATCGTCGAGGGGACACTGAATAGTGCACGGTACATCCAAACCGTCATCGAACCCATCGTTCTACCATTCCTAGACCGGCAAGGGAACTTGCTGTTCCAACAGGACAATGCACGTCCGCATGTATCCCGTGCCACCCAACGTGCTCTAGAAGGTGTAAGTCAACTACCCTGGCCAGCAAGATCTCCGGATCTGTCCCCCATTGAGCATGTTTGGGACTGGATGAAGCGTCGTCTCACGCGGTCTGCACGTCCAGCACGAACGCTGGTCCAACTGAGGCGCCAGGTGGAAATGGCATGGCAAGCCGTTCCACAGGACTACATCCAGCATCTCTACGATCGTCTCCATGGGAGAATAGCAGCCTGCATTGCTGCGAAAGGTGGATATACACTGTACTAGTGCCGACATTGTGCATGCTCTGTTGCCTGTGTCTACGTGCCTGTGGTTCTGTCAGTGTGATCATGTGATGTATCTGACCCCAGGAATGTGTCAATAAAGTTTCCCCTTCCTGGAACAATGAATTCACGGTGTTCTTATTTCAATTTCCAGGAGTGTAGTTTTGTCCATTCTGCATTCAGTCCTCAAGTTTCAAATTTAGTCTTACAGTCCTTAAAATACGGTAACAACTGCTCAAGAAGAAAATTCGTCCCTGTGTGGCACACAATAGCTCTAGTTCTCCTGAAGAGATCTTGCTCCACATGCTGCACGACAGCTTCCTCACACTGTGGAGTTCGTACTGTGCGACTTCGTCCCTGACCAGGTAATCAGTAATCAAGCTTCATGCAGACGTTGACAAACAGCAGTACCCGTCGAATGATGCGGGTAACGGCGACAGGGGTACTGTTGTTGTTGATAAAACCGCCGTGGTGGCTCGCCCGTTGTCGTTCGCTATACAGTAACCGCCAACCACATCAGTACATACGCCCTAGGTGTATCGCTCCATTAGTAACCAAAATACTGCGCTGGGTGAAGACATACAACTAAATGCGAATGTGATGCAGCTGTTACTGCTGAAGAAAGAAGTACGCCCCCTTTTCAGCACAACAGCAACCGTTATAACAAAAAAATCATTCATTACAAGTGAAGAGCGAATATCCCCTATCGGATTAAATAATACACAGAGCCAGTTATGACACAGGAGGAAAGTATTTGTTGGCCTGTCCAGTGATACCCCTCAGAGTTTGTCAGCTTACATAATTTTCGACCTCTATAAAGCCACACGATTTCTGTAGGCCAAACAACATTCAAGCTGGGCAATAGTTGACGCGACGACTCGTTGTTTTGCCTCTTTTGAAGTGGTGCTTTTTGTCGGGCGTACAGATGGCCAAATGAGGCGTACTCTGAGCCGACAACAGTCATAGGATACCTCTTAATATCGTCGCGGATTTTCTTCTGCCCCACGTAGTGAAGCAGCTCGACGTGGCATGGAGTCAACAAGTCGTTGGAAGCCTCCTCCAGAAATATTGAGCCATGCTGCCTCTCTAGCCGTCCATAATTGCGAAAGCGTTGCTGGTACAGTATACAGAGGGGTAAAAAAAATGTATCCACTGGTTAAAAGTTCATAACTGGCAAACTAATTCACGGAGTTGTCTCATCTTTGGTAGTGTAATATTTCGTAGTTCGGCAATCGCCACACAAGCGTTGTACGGCGTTGTTTTGTTTTGTCAGATGACAGTCGCCACATAGTCAATGTTTTGTTCTTAGTGGCACCTAGTTACTCGAGCCAAGGACATGTTTAACGATTCGTCGCATCCGAGACAAATTTGAAGCCGAAGGCTGTGTTAAAGATGTACACAAATAACGATCTGGACGAACTGTAACAGTAACAAGTCCAGCTAACTCCCGTCGTGCGTTACAACAATTCACTCGCTCACCACAGAAGTCTGTGAGACAGTGTGCCCGTGAAACTGGAGTGAGTCGCTCAAGTGTTCGCCAAATTTTGAAGACAGCAAAGTGGATCTGCTACATCCCACGATTGCTACACGCAATGAACGAGGACGACCCAGATCGTAGAATGGAGTATTGCGAGTCGTTTACCAACATGGTGCGCAACGATGAAGAGTTTGCAGAGATGATTGTGTTGTCTGATGAGGCACAGTTAAAACTCAATGGTACAGTAAATCGCCACAACTGCATTTACTGGGCCGCCGGAAATCCGAACGTCCATGTAGATAAAGCCGTGAATTTGCCACGAGCAAATGTGTGGTGTGGGCTGTCTTACCGGGGCTTCATTGGGCCATTCTTCTTTGACGGCACAGTTACCGGTGAGGTGTACCTTCAGAAGCTTCAGACAGCCATTTTACCTGCCATCCGAGACTCGTATGGAGACGGAAGAGTTTACTTTCAACAAGATGGTGTCCCAGCCCTTACTTTCAACAAGATGGTGCCCCAGCCCCTACCAAAATCGTGTCAGGGCGTATCTCGACGAAAACCTACCAGGAAGATGGATAGGCCGTAGAGGTGCTGTGGAGTATCCACCACGTTCCCCAGACCTAACTCCTCTGGACTTTTACCTAGGGGGAACACTAAAGGACGTCGTTTATCGACAACAGCCACGCATATTGGATAAACTTCGAGAATCCATCGTACATACATGTGCAAATATCCAACTGAACACGTTGCAGTCGGTAGTTCGTGCTGCAATTCGGCGACATCGTTTGTGTGGGGATGTTAATGGCGACCATTTAGAACACCTACAGTGATATCTTTAAGTTGGACTTTAAGCTGCACTTTAACGAATAATGAGACAACTCCGTCAATTAGTTTGCAAGTTATGGACTTTTAAACAGTGGATACATTTTTTGAACCCCTCTGTATTGTACAAGAATCGACCTCTCAATTACGTCCCATTAATGTTCGATGGGATTCGTGCCGGGTGATATAAGTGGCGAAATCATTCGCTCACACTGTCCAGAATGTTCTTCAAACCAACGGCGAACAGTTGTGCCCCAATGAAAAGGCGCATTGTCATCCATAAAAATTCTATCATTGTTTGAGAACATGAAGTCCATGAATGGCGGAAAATGGTCTACAAGTAGCCGAACATAACCATATCCAGTCCATATCTGTTCAGTTGGATGAAAGGACCCAGTCCGTTCCATGTAAACACAGTCCACGTCATTATCGAGCCACCACAAGATTCTGCAGTGCCTTGTTGACATCCTGGGTCCATGGCTTCGAGCAGTCTGTGCCACACACGAACCCTACCGTCAGCTTGTACCAACTGCCATCGGAACTCATCCGACCAGGCCACTGTTTTCCAGTCGTCTAGGATCCAACCGATCTGGTCACCAGCCCTGGAGAGGCGCTGTAGGCGATGTCGCGTTGTAAGCAAAGGTAATCGCGTCGGTCGTCTGCTGCTGTAATCCATTAAAGCCAAATTCCTATCAGATACCTTCGTCGTACGTTCCACGTTGATTTTTGCGTTTATTTTACGCATTGTTGCGTGTCTGTTAGCACCGACAACTCTGGTCTTGGTCGTTAAGTGTAGGCCGCCGGCAACTGCGCTGTCCATGGTGAGAAGAAACGCCCCAGATTTGGTATTCTCGGCACACTCTTGTCACTGTGGATTTCGTAATATTGTACTCTTTAACGATCTCCGAAATGGAATGTCCCACGTGTTAAGTTCCAACTACCATTCCGCGTTCATAGTCTGTTAATTCCCATTGTGCGGCCATAATGACGGAATCCATTTCACACGAATCACCTGACTACAAATGACATCTCTGCCAGTGCCCAGCCCTTTTATACATTGTGTGCACCATACTCACTCCATCTTTATATGTGCATATCGCTCTCCGATGACTTTTGTCACCTCAGTGAATAACTCTAAGTGTGTGAAGGTTGCTGTTCGAGCCACTGGAGGTAGTGTGATACTTTGGGGGCTTTTCTTACAATGTGATATGGGTCCACTCATCCAGGTCATTGTGCACGAGGTTTAGGATGGTTATTTCGACGTTCTCGAAGAGCACTTGTTGCCGCTTCTCCTACATTTTCAGGATGAGAATGCTGAGAACAATTCCTCTACCGATACGTTCCTAGTTTGACTATCACTTATGCATTCTTTCGTTCCTCGACTAACCGCCTAATTCATCCGATCATACAAGGGGAAACTCTTGTAGGTTGCTCTCTGATACAGTCAAAACTTGGCGGGGTGATAGAATACAAATAAAGGGATATGTCTCACGCCCTTGCTGTTCGGGCTTCTGTCACAGTTTGCTCAAGACAGTAGTCTTAAATGAACTGTGACAGAACCCCGGACAGCACGGGAATGACACACTAGGGCATATATTCAAACTATGAAACAGTCCATTGATAATGGCTTGGCACTTACCGAAACTAGATTTGCTTTAATAAAGCCTCAAAGAAAATGACGACTCATATCTGTGCTCCATCATTTTGAAGCCGAAAGACAAAATCTGGGACTGTTTGGAGCATCGAATGAAATGTGGCAATCGAAAACCCCCACCTCCAATTTTGCAAGTGGATACAGCGTGATTTTGTAGCAAAGATGATTGCCACAACAAGGCTAGGGAACATGTTACACGGTGTAGGAGTGATATTATGTCCTGTGGTGACTATCTGCTGTCAAGCGCGTCTATACGGTACGTACTGTTCTCCACAGTGATATTCAAGAGATCTGGCGTGATATCCAAACTATTACGAGCATTCCGGATCATTATTAGCCCGTCCACGGCTGCAGACTCATTGCCTGACTATGTGGCAGTCGGGAGTTAGCCCGCCTGCGCTGCTCTCTAGCGGACAGCCTCTGTAGCGGAATCAGCGCTCAAGTCCGGTCTAATCCCGCAGCGATTCATTCGAGCGTCAGTTCCAAACAGTTTCTATTATGCAGCCGGCGGGTCTCATACTCGGCAGATTACACGCGCCAGCGCTATGGGACGGCAGCGCTTACTCCTGAGGCTTCGTATCTGTCGACATCCCTCAGTAATTCCCGACCGGGTACGCCGGCAAGCTCTACGACGACACCAATGTATAAGCGACAGTGACTTTACTTCTACATTGTTTCAGGGTACAATATAACCACCGCCCAGAAATATGTACCTATTGCAAATGTGATCAAGCAGATATTTTATTTGTCTATCCTGAAGAAAAGTTCTTAGTTTCCATACAAAATAAACACAAGTGACATTCTTGGAAGTATTTTCCTGTTTATAGTGTTAGGTATATGGGAAGTAATTTCAGAATGGTTAAAAAACTGTCCCAATTACCTATTATATTAACAAATTAAATGTGTTGATAAACTGGAAACTGTAGTTCACAAATTTTTAACTTGTCTGACCTATTGTGAATAATAATCTGTATAATGTCCTCAGACCGCATTGCCTTTGCGGCTTATCGATTATTTGATTTTGACCAAATAATAATATTATTATCATTATTATTCTGTGTGATGAGTCTTCCCTTCCGACTGGTTTGATGTGGCCCGCCATCAATTCCTTTCCCGTGCCAACCTTATCATCTCAGAGTAGCACTTGCAACCTACGTCTGCAGTTATTTACTGGACGTATTTCAGTCTCCGTCTTGTTCTGCAACTTGCAGTCTCCTCAGGTCCCTCTAGTTCCGTGGACGTAAATCCCTGAGGTCTTGACAGATGTCCTACCATCTTGCCCTTCTTGCCAGTGTTTGCCATATAATCCTTTTCTCGCTTATTCTATGGAGAACTTCCTCATTCCCTACCTTATCAGTGCAATTAAACTTCAACACCCGTTTGTAGCACATCTAAAATGCATCGATTTCCTTTGTTCCAATTTTCCAACAGTCCGTGTTTCACTACTGCGCAATTTTGTGCTCCAAACGCACACTCTGAGAAATTTCTTCCTCATATTAAGGCTGATGTTGATATTAGTAGACTTCTCTAGGCCAGGGATGCCCTTTCTGCAAGTAACAGTCTGCTTTTTATATCCAGATTGCTATGTCCATCAGACGTTAGTTTGGTGGCTATATAGCAGCGTTCCTTGACTTCTTCCACTTCGTATCACCAATTATGGTGTCAAGTTTCTCGCTGTGCTCATTGCTGATATTTCTCATCACTTACGTCTGTCTTCTATCTACTCTCATACATATTCTGTACCCATTACGCTGTGAATTCCATCAACAGATCTTCCAATTCATCTCCACTTTCACTGATGATAGCAATATCATTGATATCTTTTTACCTTGTATTTTAAACCCACTACTTAACTTTTCCTTTATTTCCGCCATTGCTTCTTCGATTATAGACTGAACAGTAGGGACGAAGAATACATCCCTGCCTTAAACTCTGTCTTAGACACTTTTTAATCCGAACACTTCGTTCTTGGTCTTCCTCTCTTACAATTCCCTCTTGGCTCTTCTTATTTTTTTTTTTTTGGTCATCAGTCTACTGATTGGTTTGATGCGGCCCGCCACGAATTCCTTTCCTGTGCTAACCTCTTCATCTCAGAGTAGCACTTGCAACCTAGGTCCTCAATTATTTGCTTGACGTATTCCAATCTCTGTCTTCCTCTACAGTCTGTGCCCTCTACAGCTCCATCTAGTACCATGGAAGTCATTCCCTCATGTCTTAGCAGATGTCCTATCATCCTGCCCCTTCTCCTTATTAGTGTTTTCCACATATTCCTTTCCTCTCCGATTCTGCGTAGAACCTCCTCATTCCTTACCTTATCAGTCCACCTAATTTTCAACATTCTTCTGTAGCACCACATCTCAAATGCTTCGATTCTCTTCTCTTCCGGTTTTCCCACAGTCCATGTTTCACTACCATACAATGCTGTACTCCAGACGTACATCCTCAGAAATCTCTTCCTCAAATTAAGGCCGGTATTTGATATTAGTAGACTTCTATTGGCCAGAAATGCCTTTTTTTGCCATAGAGAGTCTGCTTTTGATGTCCTCCTTGCTCCGTCCGTCATTGGTTATTTTACTGCCTAGGTATCAGAATTCCTTAACTTCATTGACTTCGTGACCATCAATCCTGATGTTAAGTTTCTCGCTGTTCTCATTTCTACTACTTCTCATTACCTTCGTCTTTCTCCGATTTACTCTCAAACCATACTGTGTACTCATTAGACTGTTCATTCCGTTCAGCAGATCATTTAATTCTTCTTCACTTTCACTCAGGATAGCAATGTCATCAGCGAATCGTATCATTGATATCCTTTCACCTTGTATTTTAATTCCACTCCTGAACCTTTCTTTTATTTCCATCATTGCTTCCTTCTACATGTTGTATATTACTCATCTGTCCATATAGCTTTTCGCAATTTTCCTCAGAATTTCGAACATCTTGCAATTTGGTACTGTCGAATGCTTTTTGTTTGGGCTATAAAATGCATACAATAACAGCTATGAAATTGTTGTCTTCAGTACTGTGAAACAAGCTCTTTGTTTTCCATATGTTTGGAGGAGTTAGTATGAACAAAAACAAGAAAAACAGTCCGGGGTGTCCACTGTAGAACTTATGTTTACAAGACATTGTTTCTTGTTTTAGTCCATACTGCCGTCTCTGAAAGTTACCTAGCGTACAGTCTCAGTAATACCAGCACAGGTACATTTGTCCTACTGTCAAAGGTATGATAGCGATTGCCGCTTATAACTTCCGGCTGGGTTCTTCCTGGACCACTGTTTCTTACTTCAAATTGACACATTTACCGTTCTCCAGCATCTCTGAAAGTTTGTAACGTGAGCACTGAGTCACTCTGTATGTAATACAGTGCCAAAATTGAGACATGAAATATATTGGCCAAACTCGCAGACGTTTTGTAACCCGCATTAAATATGTCCAACTGTAAACTGGACCATGGACCGTTCGTCAATAGGCATAGTCAGGTACATCACAAATATTAGTCAGATATATATTTTGTGATTTGTCTGCACGAGGGTAACAGGTGAGAAGCATACGCAGGCGGTTCCGGCCGGTTGGCAGCTTGTTGTGAGGCTGAGGTGACCGCCACTAAGAAGAGGGCAACTAACAGGATGGCGCGGCCGACATTAGAGGAGAACAGCATGCCCATGTGCCACAAAGCGGCGCTCGCCTAACAGCATCAACGAAGGAAGCCAAACTGAATGGGTAATAATATGTAAAAAAAGAAAATCCTTACAACGCCTATGTGTCCGTTAATTTTGGGGCATGGAGGTTATTACAGCCTTTTTTTAATTGCATTGACGAGGAGGACGGTTCAATCCCGCGTCCGGCCATTCTGATTTATGTTTCCCGTAATTTCCTCTAATCGGTTAAGGCAAATGTTGGATGGTTCCTTTGACAGGGCACAGCCGACTTCCTTCCCCATCCTTCCCAAATCAAGCCAAATTCTATTAAATTTATTTTTAAGAAGAACAAGTTAGAATGCATACATTTCATTATTTTACTTACATTTTGTTTTTGTTATTGTGTAATTGTAAAACCAAACTGAATGTTTATGTGCAATTTTCATGTAACCTCACGTGTTTTGAAACAATGCTTATTTTAAAAGTATATTATTGAGTATAAAAGATTTTATGAGGCATGCCACCGATTTGTTTTTGTATGATTATATAAAGATACTTTTAAATTTTGACGTATACAAGCTGTACAGAGAAACGTGTGACAGGGTACTTTTCACATTGATCAGTAGGAAGAACTCGTGCTGGCCGCTGTGGCCGAGCGGTTCTAGGCGCTTCAGTCCGGAACCGCACTGCTGCTACGGTCGCTGGTTCGAATCCTGCCTCGGGCGTGTATGTGTGTGTTGTTCTTAGGATAGGTTTAATTAGTTCTATGTCTAGGGGACTGATGTCCTCAGATGTCAAGTCCCTTAGTGTCATTTCACCCATTTTTGAACAACTGGTACGCTTACACTTCGTGTCATACTCTTGGTACAGGCCATAGAAATGCAATATGAAGTTCATGTTTATTGTAATGAAATTGCTTTCGCTTTATATTTGCTATAACAGATCTAAAGATAGCCAATACCGAAACAGGTAATCGTAATAAGGTGCGTATGCGATCAGTGACTGAAAATAGTTGTAAAAATAGTGCCAGCTTGACGTTATGTTGGACTTTGAAATAACAGACAATGTGTGCACAGTAAAGGGCACGCGCCGCAAAACAAAGATCCCCTGTATAAAAAAGAAAATTCTAAAGGAAACAAGTACCCAGTGTTTGTGCGGTATGGTGTATATCGCTGCCTGTTCGAAGAAGGTATAGCACAGTTTCCAATCTGTTGACAAATTGACATACAGAGGAGAAAAAGTTTTCAAACATTTGATTTACACTGGTTGGACGAAAATATGGAAACATCGAAAACAATACACATTACCATACATCATGTTGTTGTTTTTGTTATGGTCTTCAGTCCTGAGACTGGTTTGATGCAGCTCTCCATGCTACCCTATCCTGTGCAAGCTTCTCCTTTCAAGACACTGTCCATTCCATTCAACTGCTCTTCCATATCCTTTGCTGTCTCTGACAGAATCACAATGTCATCGGCGAACCTTAAAGTCTTAATTCCTTCTCCACGGATTTTAATACCTACTCCGAATTTTTCTTTTGTTTCCTTTACTGATTGCTCAATATACAGATTGCATAACAACGGGGAGAGGCTACAACCTTGTCTCACTCCCTTCCTAACCACTGCTTGCCTTTCGTACCCCTCGACTTTTATAACTGCCATCTGGTTTCTGTACAAATTGTAAATAGCCTTTCAAAATGGTTCAAATGGCTCTGAGCACTATGAGACTCAACTGCTGAGGTCATAAGTCCCCTAGAACGTAGAACTACTTAAACCTAACTAGCCTAAGGACAACACACACATCCATGCCCGAGGCAGGATTCGAACCTGCGACCGTAGCGGTCGCGCGGTTCCAGACTGTAGCGCCAGAACCACTCGGCCACCAGCGGCCGGCAAAATAGCCTTTCGCTCCCTGTATTTTATCCCTGCCGCCTTCAGAATTAGAAAGAGAGTATTCCAGTCAACATTTTCAAAAGCTTTCTCTAAGTCTACAAATGCTAGAAACATAAGTTTGCCTTTCCTTAATCTCTCTTCTAAGATAAGTCGTAAGGCCAGTATTGCCTCACGTTTTCCAATATTTCTACATAATCCAAACTGATCTTCCCCGAGGTCGGCTACTACCAGTTTTTCCATTCGTCTGTAAAGAATTTGTGTTAGTATTTTGCAGCTGTCACTTATTAAACTGATCCATACATCATATGGTGTAGGATGACCGTAGGCATACAAAACAGCTTCCAGTCATCTCTCAATGAATAATTAAAGGTCCTGTTTCGGCCTTCAACGGTTCTTACACATGCTTCCTGCAAAAAAGTGGCAAGTTGGGATGACGATGATGCAAGTGGATAGCAACCATGCACTCCAGAATGGACCACAAAAGCTTAGTCATATAGCGATCTTCGGACTGTGGTGGCCAGGGGAGACGTGAGAAATAATCCTCGTCCTCACAAAAACAGTCGTGGGCGAGGCGAGACATGTGAATAGGGGTCTTGTGTCGTCTCGGAAAACAGGGTCACCATTAGAGAGCAAACGTTGTACCAGGGGCTGAACCTGACCAGCCAAAATGGTCACAAAACACTAGCCGGTAATGCGACCTTACTGGGTAACAATGTCACCTTTGGAATACCACTACACACCTACCAAAATTATCATCGTAATTACCGACATGTTTCGCTCTTGAGACGTAAACTCGGAGAAAAGTTGGAAAATGTATGAATCAACATTCATACATACCAAATACACAGCTGCAACATACTAACGCGAATTCTTTACAGACGAATGGAAAAACTGGTAGAAGCCGACCTCGACGAAGATCAGTTTCGATTCCGCAGAAATGTTGGAACACGTGAGGCAATACTGATCCTACGACTTATCTTAGAAAATAGATTAAGGAAAGGCAAACCTACATATCTAGCGTTTGTAGACTTAGAGAAAGCTTTTGACAATGTTGACTGGAATACTCTCTATCAAATTCTAAAGGTGGCAGGGGTAAAATACAGGGAGCGAAAGGCTATTTACAATTTGAACAGAAACTAGATGACAGTTATAAGAGTCGAGGGACATGAAAGGGAAGCTGTGGTTGTGAAGGGAGTGAGACAGGGTTGTAGCCTTTCCCCGATGTTATTCAATCTTTATATTGAACAAGAAGTGAAGGAAACAAAAGAAAAATTCGGAGTAGCTATTAAAGTCCATGGAGAAGAAATAAAAACTTTGAGGTTCGCCGATGACATTGTAATTCTGTCAGAGACAGCAAAGGACTTGGAAGAGCAGTTGAACGGAATGGAAAGTGTCTTGAAAGGAAGATATAAGATGGACATCAACAAAAGCAAAACGAGGATAATGGAATGTAGTCGAATTAAGTCGGGTGATGCAGAGGGAATTCGATTAGGAAATGAGACACTTAAAGTAGTGAAGGAGTTTTGCTATTTGGGGAGCAAAATAACTGATGATGGGCGAAGTACAGAGGATATAAAATGTAGACTGGCAATGGCTAGGAAAGGGTTTCTGAAGAAGAGAAATTTGTTAACATCGAATATAGATTTAATTGTCAGGAAGTCATTTCTGAAAGAATTTGTATGGAGTGTAGCCATGTATGGAAGTGAAACGTGGACGATAAATAGTTTGGACAAGAAGAGAATAGAAGCTTTCGAAATGTGGTGCTACAGAAGAATGCTGAAGATTAGATGGGTAGATCGCATAACTAATAAGGAGGTATTGAATAGAATTGGGGAGAAGAGGAGTTTGTGGCACCACTTGACAAGAAGAAGGGACTGGTTGGTAGGACATGTTCTGAAGCATCAAGGGATCACAAATTTAGCATTGGAAGGCAGCGTGGAGGGTAAAAATCGTACAGGGAGACCAAGAGATGAATACACTAAGCAGATTCAGAAGGATGTAGGTTGCAGTAAGTACTGGGAGATGAAGAAGCTTGCACAGGATAGAGTAGCATGGAGAGCTGCATCAAACCAGTCGCAGGACTGAAGACAACAACAACAACATACCACATTACTTATTTCCATTTCTACGTAGCCCAGCTTTTACGGCTTCGGCAACGCGTTTTTCCGTTATGGGCATTTGCATCACTGTTGTGTGGTTTTGGAACTCCAGCTCGTCCTGCTATTCCCACCTTAAGGAGCCTCGTTCCAGTTTCCTGGTGATGACAGGATTCTCGAGTGCGACATTCAGTTCTACAGTTACTTCAGCAACTGTCTTTCTTTTTTGTAGCAATTATCTTAAATGACCGTCTATCACGATCACTAAACATACACTGTCCTCCGTGTTATGATTTAAGATATGAGGTTTTTTTGCTGTATGCGGTATAAATATTCTGTACGGTACCTGTTGAAACACTGACACTTGGACTTCCTTGATTACGTAAACAATTTGCCCGGGTTCTAATTCACTTAGATCTGACATAACGCACTGTGAGTTAACGAGCATTTCGAATGGTTCAAATGGCTCTAAGCACTAGGGGACTTAGCATCTGAGGTCATCAGTCCCCTTACACTTAGAACTACTTAAAGCTAACTAACCTAAGGACATCACTCACATCCATGCCCGAGGCAGGATTCGAACGTGCGACCGTAGCAGCGGCTCGGTTCCGGACTGAAGCTCCTAGAACCGCTCGGCCACAACAACCGGCCAACGAGCATTTCGCTCTCATTTCAGTACATGGCCGAAAGAGACAGCCTTCAGGAACTGCGAAACGAACCCTGTCATCCAGCACCGTGTGCCACAAAGAGCGCAGATTTGCCACGAGATGGGGAAATTCACAGGCGTCTATTTTGCTGAATGAGGCCTGTGCGAGTGAGACAGACGAGAACCTACGTCATAGAGAAGCACAGTAGAAGCTGTTTGTGGCCAGGGAGGCGTAAGAGTGTTAAATATGGCGGACCTAAGGTCGGCCATAAAGGGAAACATTTATGAAAAGTATTTAATTCTGTATTAATTCAGGGACTGAAACCACGGTAATTTTAATCCACCATCCTTCATAAACTTTCGTGGTCATCCCAATAAAACTTGAATATTAGTCATATCTGTAATAGTTTAGGGTTTACTGTTAAAGTGAAATTAATGAGTTTTGTAACAAAGACCTCAATGCTAGGATATGAACGCTTTGGTCAATCTTAACGATAGATATTTCATATAGAAGCACATGATTAAAATGCAAAATGTTGTAAATATCAACTCTGTAACTTTATTTGTTCAAAAGTTATAGTAAATTTAAATTAACAGTGTTTTTCAGTTAAGGGTCAGATCATGATTTCCCCCACACAAAATACAATGAACGATGACAGCACTGAATCATTAGGAAATAAGATATTTGTTGTAAAGTTTAGTCCATAATAGTTACTTTTGTTCTTTATTTATTTTTTAGAAAGCACATGGGTCAAGGCTACTGGCGGTGACATTCAAAGTTAAGAAGGAAATTGTATTGGTTTTATATACAAGAATTTAACGTTTATTACGTAAAGGATATTATTGTTACTTTATTTAGAACGTGAAAGTAGTCAAGCTTTGATTATTTAAATATGTTAAAATATAAAATAATGTAGAATAAGCAGTAGCCAATCAGATGACGACTTCAGGAAAGGGAACTGCACTAGTCAGATGAGTGAAGATGTTTTTTGGCGCGCGGGGAACGCAGCTGGGGACGGGCGCAGGGACAGTGCTGGTGGAGACGCGAAAGCGAGCGGTCGGTCTTTAGGCAGATAGGAAATAAAACCACTTAGAAAATTTCGCATTCTGTGGTATCGCGGGACTTAGTCTATCAACGGTGAGCAGCAACGCACCTGGTGTGAATTCGTAACTTTTCGCGTAGTTAACGAGATGGAGTGTTGGACTGGTAATTCGCTATGAGATTGTTTTCTAATTTAAAATTCAAATGGCTCCAAACACTATGGGACTTGAGATCTGAGGTCATCAGTCCCCTATATTTGGAACTACTTAAACCTATCTAACGTAAGGACATCACATACATCCATACCCGAGGCAGGATTCGAACCTACAACCGCAGCAGCTGAGCGGTTCCGGACTGAAGCGCCTAGAGCCGCTCGTCCACAGCGGCCGGCGATGAGATTGTGAATGATCGATCTGTGTCAAATGGATATGTACTCGAGTGTAATAGTAATTGTCAATACGGCCACTTTCGCTATTAGTTTGCTTTCTGAATAAACATTATTCTAACCAAATCGCAACTGTGTGGTCTATATCATTTCTTCTTCTGTAGTGGTCAATCCAAGGATTGGTTTGCAACAGCTACAATGGCAGCTTGTCTCCATTCTGTGCGTCTTTCAGCTTTTCTCTTCATTTCTTTATAGGTGTTACATCCCACATCTTTCACGATTTGGCCCATGTACCTCAGTCGTGGTCTTCCTCTTGGTCTTTTTCCCTCGACATGTCCCTCTATGATTGTGTTCCGGAGTCCTTTATGTCCTAATAGATGGCCTGTAAATTGCACTCTTCTTTTAACAATGAAACTCCAGAAGCTTCTCTTCTCACCTGCTCTTTCCAGAACCACTTCGTTTGTGACCTTGTCGATCCATTTTATTTTGAGCATGCGTCTATAGCACCACATTTCTAAAGAATTTAGCTTCTGTTCTTCCTCTGTCCAGAGAGTCCATGTTTCACACCCATAGCATGCCACACTCCACACATATGATTTCAAAAATCTTTTCCTGATTTCAAGGCTGATGCTCTTAGATGTTAATATGTTTTTCTTCTT
This sequence comes from Schistocerca nitens, assembly GCF_023898315.1. Lineage (NCBI taxonomy): Eukaryota > Metazoa > Arthropoda > Insecta > Orthoptera > Acrididae > Schistocerca > Schistocerca nitens. The sequence goes on along the minus strand of NC_064622.1, from coordinate 88,593,309 downwards.
GTTAAAAGCAGCCTTTGCTTGAGCTATTCTACTTCTCACTTCTGCCTTGCTCCTTCCATCCCTGGTAATATTACTATATCATTTATGGGTTGTTAATTTAGCTCTTGATATTATTATTACTGTTGTTATACATTATATTAACGTTGTATGTTTCATGAAAGTTCGCAAACTTGCCATCAGCCAGACAATTTTACCAAAGGGTCACAAGTGTCTAATTTAGGACGTGTAATGCGACACATGTGGTTCAACCCCTAGACGATTCTGAGCCAAGACATTTCGACGAAAAGGAACCGCATGTGAGCCCGAGTTTCTTTGGGATGTTAGCCCGCAGCACTTACAACTAGAAGGAACTCTATCCTGTCAACGGGTGACTCTTACCGTGTACTGAGCACATTGCATAGCTGCAGTTCGTGATCAGATAAAGCAGCAACCTGCATGCTTGGCTATCATCTGCATTTATAGTCAAGCGTGATTTCTTGTGGTGTTTTCATTCTTTTGTCCGTTTTCCTAACCATTGTAGGCCGTTGACTTTAGTTTCGGCGCCTTCGGTCAGAGCTGATTTATTGTATTTTATGACGTCATCTACACAGAGAAGCGTTTCTATAATCATTACTACTCTAAATCTTTCGTTGTTACTTGCAGCGGTTGTAAGTTGCAGAATTGTAATACTGAGGATTTATTCATCCTTGTTAAAACTGTTATCGCATTTATAGGTTTCAGTGGCCTCCCTGATCAAAGAAGTGTGGTAACTTTTCTCAACGGCCAATTTTATTACGTGGTCGGTCTAATATGGTTCGCACACAGCAACGGCCAATTCCGCCTGCTGTCCCAAACATAAGTACAGTTTACGTTTGGTGATCCTAGCCCTGATCGATCGTCAGGTCACCTCAACATAGATTTATCCACATGCAAAACTTTTGTTTGGTATACTCCCGACATTGCGAGGTGTATGTCGCACGTGAATTAAAAATCTGTTGTCTTTCATATACCACATCACATATTAGTTTAGAAGTGTTAAGAGCAGCATAGTGCTGAGGTACATATTCTTGATATTTTTGTATAATTTCTCTGTGAGAATTCTGATTTCTGCAGTTCATTTTAGTTTCCTTGGCTAGCTGGTGAGAAAGCCAGCAGTGCTCTCATATGTAACTTCTTGCTTTAATAAACAGATATCTGCAAATTAATTTCGGCCTCAGGAATGATTTTGTCCCAACGAAACTGACAGCCATCTCTATTCCTTATCAGAGCCCATCTCACATCTGCGTCAGGCTCTGTGTATCCTAATATATACAGGTTACACTAACCCTCGTTAATTCGGCCCACAGTACTGTGGCCTCTCAGGAATGTAGCCCACATCTGAAATGGCGAACAACAACGAATTATCGCGCGAAACATTGTTGTTCGTGAATTAGAATGTTAGACAATTGTATACATATTTGAGATTGAGGCATTTTTCGCATATCAGTATCATGTCTTCTAAAAGAAAACACATTAAGCTAGACCTCAAGCAGGAACTCGAAACCTTAGAGAAGTAAGGGAACGCCATGCCATCAAGGAGCTGAAGAACCACTCTCAGATATTAGTAATACAGGCGGACAAGGGAAATGTCACCGTAGTGTTGGACACAGACACGACAAGCGGATGGACGATCTTTTGAGTGAACGTAAGGGAGATCCGACAGCCAAGATAATTAAATCGACGCAAGCGTTGTTGTAGCAAACGAGGATGGATTTTGACATGGCCCGAAGACGCGTTCCACAAGTGTAACAGGCACTGAGAACATATGATGTACCGTAGGTCCACAAGGAATCCTATCTTTTACGGCCAATAGTGAATAGTATAAACTCACCGACTTACAAACTAGCGAAAGAATGGGCTCCGAGGCTTAAATCTCTAGTCAGCCACACGGATTCATACATCAAGGACTCCACCCACATTGCAGCACTTTTGAAAGGAAAGCGTGTCTCGGATACGGATCTGACTGTCAGTGAAGTCTTTATTCACGAATGTACCCGTGACTTACACCATGAACATCTTAGAGGAACGCATGAACCTGATATCTGCGAGCTAGTGCGCCACTGTTTCACGATCACCTATTTAGGTGGAAAGGGGATTTCTATGAGCAGACGAACGGTGTAGCTATGGTTCTCCTCTATCGCCTGTTGCTGCAAACAATTCTATGCAATCGTTTGAGGAAACAGCACTCCAGTCCTCACCATTACGTCCAGAATGCTGGTTGCGATACGCTGACGACACTTTTGTCATCTGGCCACACGCAGAAGAAGAGCTTTAGAACTTCCACCAGCATCTCGGTCAGCAGCTTAGCAAAATTCACTTCACCATGGAGATGGAAAAGAACGGGGTTTTTCCTTTTCTCGAGGTGGGAGCTAACCGTAAGCCTGACGGGAAGCTTGGACACAGAGTTTATAGAAAGCCCACCAACACGGACAGGTACATGCATGCATCCTCCCACCATCATCTTACGCAAATTTTAACTTAGACAGCCTACAGGATCAGCGATGAACACAGTCTTGACGACATGAGGATGATACATAAAACTATAGCGCCAAAGGAGGAGGGCAATAGGGAAATGCAGGTCGAAGCACGGAACACAGTCGTACTACCATACATACAAGAGGCTACTGAGCGTTGGGGCAAAATGCTCCGTAGGGCAGGTATTAAGTCTATCTTTCGTATCAACAACAAAATAAAAGACGTTCTGGGCTCTACGAAAGACACAATTGACAAGTTTCATGCCGCCGGAGTTTATGAAATCGGGTGCGAATGTGGACTAGTGTATGTAGGTGAGACTGGGCGTCCAATAAGCACAAGGTTATCTGAACACGAGAGATATATCCGTCTCAAATAACACAACACATCAGTGGTGGCAGAACACCAGGAACAGGGCAGGAAGTTGGAGGAGGAAGATTAGAGATGGTATAGAAATAGCCAAGCGACCCGACAACATGAATAGAGAAGACGGGTACCGACTTCCAGCGTCTTGGCTGCCAGCAGAGACAGCTTTGCCGAAGGTCAGCTCTCGCAAAGCAAGAGGCGCGCCGTAGGCCACAGCGGCGGAGGGTACACGGAGTGCTGACACGCCTAGTCGATACTAAGCATTTAGTAAACTACGATACGCTGCAGTCGCGCTCAGTTTATCATTTGCCGATTTCCACCAACGGCAAGCAATAAAGGAAAGTCCAATGGAAAGCGCCTGTTCCTGCCAATGACAACACTCAACGCAAAGACCAATAAAAGAACACCTCTAACCTTTCTCTTAACCCTCATATCCAATGACAGCACTCTTCCTTACAAGGGAACCTCCCCATCGCACCCCCTCAGATTTAGTTATAATTTGGCACAGTGGATAGGCCTTGAAAAAATGAACACAGATCAATCGAGAAAACAGGAAGAAGTTGTGTGGAACTATGAAAAAATAAGCAAAATATACTAACTGAGTGGGCAACATAGGCAACATCAAGGACGACGTGAGCACAGGCGAGCCGTGGTCCCGTGGTTAGCGTGAGCAGCTGCGGAGCGAGATGTCCTTGGTTCAAGTCTTCCCTCAAGCGAAAAGTTTACTTACTTTATTTTTGCAAAGTTATCATCTGTCCGTTCGTTCATTGACGTCTCTGTTCAATGTAATAAGTTTAGTGTCTGTATGTTGCGACCGCACCGCAAAACCGTGCGATTAGTAGACCAAAGGACGTGCCTCTCCAATGGGAACCGAAAACATTTGATCGCAAGGTCACAGGTCAACCGATTCCTCCACAGGAAAACACGTCTGATATATTCTATACGACACTGGTGACGGCATGTGCGTCACATGACAGGAATATGTTGTCGACCCACCTAACTTGCACACTTAGCGAATGGGTAAAAAGAATCTTCTACCTTGCCCGATTTAGGTTTTCTTGTGGATGTGACAATCACTTCCAAAAAAGTGATGAAAACATAAGAGTCTGTCACATAAACTGCAACAACTGAATGCAATAGTTTCACAGTCGCACAGTTTTCTTTGTGCTCTGTCAAAACATATGTTTTTAACGTTTTCAAATTTTTCCGTGTGTAGACCGTCAAATCCTGCATATGTCCAAGCAAATCTGAACATGTGCTGGAATTTTGGAGAGCGAAGTTGATTATGTATGAGTGCCTGAACTCTGATAATTGTCTGAAAATAAAAAATAAAACTTTTCGCTTAAGCGAAGACTTGAACCAAGGACCTCTCGTTACGCAGCTGTTCACGCTAGCCACGGGACCACGGCTCGCCTGTGCTCACGTCGTCCTAGATGTTGCATATGTTGCCCATGGACTACTCAGTTTGTATATTTTGCTTATTTTTTCATAGTTCCACACAACTTCTTCCTGTTTTCTCGATTGATCTGTGTTTAGTTTTTCAAGGCCTGTCCACTGTGCCAACTTATAACTAAATCTGAGGGGGGGTGCGATGGGGAGGTTCCCCTGTTAGTATATAAGCAACCAAACAAGTGCTCAGTCAGCAGTTAGCAATACACCCTGAGGAAGGCGTCTTGCAACAGTCGCTGAAACGTCGGAATTTTATAGTTGACAATGCAGCCTCAAACCCAGAAGAATTTTATTGACTTCATCTTTTTATTTACTAAAGTATACCCCATAAAGTTTTAAATCTGTATAGTTTTGACATAAATTTCTGAGACTCTCAATAGTCCGATACTTCCGCTAATTCGGCACCCATATGTTGCTACCTACCGGGACCATACGTAGCACGAAGTTTTAGGCAAGTGTTAGGAGTAGAATTCAGCTGTGTCCTGTGGTACCAACAAGTGATGTATCAAGCTTCAAGTTCTCTATGGGTTAGTAGGCAAACAGATGGAGATGTTATTATCTTAGTCAGACACGTTTACACGTTTTCATTTATTCTAATTTGTAGTTTTTGACGTAAAAACACAAACATGCGCTTTTCATGTGTTGCCCTAAAATGAATGAGTATTTCGAATAAAGTATAACTAGGTATTACATGTATTGCTTCTATCTCTGCTCTGCCTACGGCAAGGCCAGTTCAGTTATTGAACGGGATAACGCGAGAAGCCAGGGAGTTTCTTCTTGAAGCTCCTGCCAGTATTTTAAATTGATTCAGACAAGTTACCAAGTTGTCGTCTTATATAACAAGAAAAGTATGCCGCTGCCCCATCCGCATCTACCACGTCCCAAACATTGACCATGGTGGAAATCTGAGCGCAGTGGAGACTTAATCGAAAGGTTTAAATTTAAAATAATTTTGTGGTAACATTCCATAATGAAGTAAGCGACGATTTGTAACCACACGTTGGCAGTATCATCTCGCAATTGGTTCTTCCGCAGAAGTATGTTTTCTTGAATATTATCATCCTACACTTCCGTCTGTATCAGTTTCCGCAATTAATTTTTTTACACCACGTATAAATTAAGCAGGGGATTCTTTATAGTAGATACGGGCAACGTAAGTCATTCCCTAATTCTTCTGTGTTTCCAGAGCACTTGTCGACGAAAGAACATACAGTACCATTATCAAATTATAAAAAAGAAGGAATCCAATTCCAGTACATAAGTGCCAAGTTTTAATTAACGTGGCCCGCGAATATAGTTCGTACATCATGTAATGACCGACACCATTTTCTCTGAACAACAGCATTCATTTTAGAATATCCCAGACAAGTTTTAGGCCCGCATCTCGTGGTCGTGCGGTAGCGTTCTCGCTTCCCACGCCCGGGTTCCCGGGTTCAGGGATTTTCTCTGCCTCGTGATGGCTGGGTGTTGTGTGCTGTCCTTAGGTTAGTTAGGTTTAAGTAGTTCTACGTTCTAGGGGACTGATGACCATAGATGTTAAGTCCCATAGTGCTCAGAGCCATTTGAACCATTTTTGAACCAAGTTTTAGGGTGTAACTAAACACGAGGAGCTGGATAGTGGGACATAACAATTATATCTTTAAATCGATGGAACGTGAGTTATACTCAGTTAACGCTTACATAAAAATAGCTCATATACTACCCTAACTAGACAAAGTTACGAGGAAGTAAGACGCTTGGTTCTACCAGTTTCTAGATAGTTATTTATTTTGCTGTCAGACGATACATGTTGTTCATTTCAACCACAGCCGAGAACCCAAAAGATGTGGAAAACGGAATATATAGTAAGCAAATAGGCTGGTGCTAGCTGGGGACCTAGTGAAACACCTTAAGAATTGCAGCATAAGCAGTTGTGTACCCTGCTGCTGGAAACTTTTCTCCTGCTTCAAGTAGTAATGTGAACAAAATAGATGGTCACGCAAACGAAGTACTGAGGATCGTACTACGAACTGTTACATCGACACCAATACCAGGAATATCAGTACTCGGCAATATTGCACCTCCTTACCTTAGACTACAACAAACAGTTACACATGAGTGGATGGCACTGAAAAGTTTCAGAGACTAACCAATTCATGAGACATTTAGCAGCTTACCGACTAAGACATACGGATTCAATGTGGGCAAAAATTCAATGTGGGCAAACTGTGGCCAACTAGTCCCAGAAAGCTATGATCTGAGACAAGAATGCAGAAATCGGTAGACGTCTATCTATGGTCGTGAGAAGATTGGTGAAACAGATACGACCATTCAACCCCTGGGCTGAGCCACCCAAGAAAGACACGAAGCTCTCTCAACGCTCTCAGAACTGGACACACAGTGACCAAAGCCTCACTGCAACTAGTCCCAGAAAGCTATGATCTGAGACAAGAATGCAGAAATCAGTAGACGTCTATCTATGGCAGTGAGAAAATACGCGAAACAGATCCGACCATTCAACCCCCGGGCTGAACCACCCAAGAAAGACACGAAGCTCTCTCAACACTGTCAGAACTGAACACAAAGTGACCAAAGCCACACTTCACAAGTGAGGAATGACCGACGATGGCCGACGCGGCTGCAGGACACTCAACACTGGACCGTATTTTGCTCAACAGCCCGAAAACAAAATTTGTGGATACCTGGAAAGATTTCGCAGACGCAACACCTGCAGCAGTCAGCTGGCTGGAGTTTTTGGACATCCAACTACTATGGGAAATTGATATCTGAACTTATTTTAACTACTAACAGTTCTCCACCTTTCATTAAAAATATATCAATTTAATATATGTAAGCGTAAAATACAATTCAGTAAGCTATACATTCATTAAATAAATAAAGAGGTATGCAGCACCAACCATTCCGTATGATGTTACCAGCCAGTGTCTTTGTGAGGCACATGAAATGGTGTATTGAATCTAATTTCACTATCTGAAAATGTTATTTCATAAAGAGGGTAGACTACCGAAGAAAGTTTCTTAGCCTAACCTTTTTGTTGACTTAAAACGTTCCTTAGAGGGTCTATTTTTAAGATTCATTCTTACAATGGGTGCCATATGTGTAAAAAAAATATGTTAAAACCGCCATTTACTGCATGGGGGCCTGGAGGATTGAAGCGTTCGAATGCAGCTGATTTAGTACGGTAAGGCCATATTCACACGGGGACATTCAAGTCAGCTCTCCAGCTACCTCCAACCAAGAGATTGGAGAATGCACGAGTCGAGTAGCCGATCATATTCACACAGGCACGACACGAGTCTCCTGTACTGCCAAGTCCCTTGCGGTGTAAATAGCAAATTTAATCTGTTTCATTGGCTGAGGGCAAAGGACGTATGTATAGCGCTTTTTTGCGTGCCGTGGTCCTAGTAGCACAATGTCTAGTGAATCTATTAGCGATGATGACATTATAAAACAGTATTATTATTACCCCCGGTACTGAAGGAGAAAACTGAGCAGGTTGTGGGTTCATCCTTACACAGAGATTAATATAAATTGTAGGTTACAAGTTGCCTAATTACTTGGATGCATTGGACGGGAAACATTCCCGCATTATCAGCAATACTACTCAGTAGTATTTTTGGCATGCAGTGATACTGATGGTTTATTCATTATCAATAAAACTGATTATGAAGGTAGAAATAGTGATAGAGGGATATTTCGTGCTTCAACAACCAAACACTGGATCAAATGGAAGATTTAACTTGCCGTTGCCTTCGAGATTACCTGTTGATGAAAATGAACATGATTTCCCTTCGTACTTTGTAGAAGATGAAGCGTTTCCATTATCGCTCTACCTGATGTGACCGTACCCACAAAGAACATCCGATATTGTGAAGAGAATGTATTATCATAGATCAAGCAGAGGAAGAAAATCCGTGGAATGCGTATTTCGAATGCTGACACAAAAATTTCAAGCCCTGAGCAGCCCTACTCGTTCTCGAACTACAGGAAGAGTGGTGACACAATAAAATCCGTGTGCATACTGCATAATTTTATTCGAAAACATGAGGGTATCCAATAAAGTTGCGGTGAACAACAATGCAACAACTCCGAAACGCCAACATTCAGAGTAAAGCCAAGGAAAGACATTGCATCCTCATTCTGCCGCTTATGAAGTAAGATATTATTTAGCCAACTGCTTCCTGACACCTTGTGCTTCCCTCCAATGGGAGTGGAAGTACTGCCTCAACAATAATCGGGATCTACTGTTATTGTCTTTCTTTACAATATTTTTAATGTGTAATGTACACTACTGGCCATTAAAATTACTACACCAAAAAGAAATGCAGACGATAAACTGGTATTCATTGGACAAATATGTTATACTAGAACTGACATGTGATTACATTTTCGCGCAATTTGGGTGCATAGATCCTGAGAAATCAGTACCCAGAACAACCACCTCTGGCCGTATTAACGGCCTTGATACACCTGGGCATTGAGTCAAACAGAGCTTGGATGGCGTGTACAGGTACAGTTGGCCATGCAGCTTCTACACGATACCACAGTTCATCAAGAGTAGTGATTGGCGCATTGTGACGAGTCAGCTGCTCGTCCACCATTAACCAGACGTTTTCAATTGGTGAGAGACCTGGAGAATGTGCTGGCCAGGACAGCAGTCGAACATTTTCTGTATCCAGAAAGGCCCGTACAGGACCTGCAACATGCGGTCGTGCATTAGCCTACTGAAATGTATGGTTTCGCAGGGATCGAATGAAGGGTAGAGCCACGGGTCTTAACATATCTGAAATGTCTCGTACACTGTTCAAAGTGCCGTCAATGCGAACAAGAGGTGACCGATACGTGTAACCAATGGCACCCCATACCATCACGTTGGGTGATACGCCAGTATGGCGATGACGAATACACTCTTCCAAGATGCGTTCACCGCGATGTCGCCAAACACGGATGCGACCATCATGATGCTGTAAACAGAACCTGGATTCATCCGAAAACATTGACGTTTTGCCATTCGTGCACCCAGGTTCGTCGTTGAGTACACCATCTCAGGCGCTCCCGCCTGTGATGCAGCGTCAAGGGTAACCGCAGCCATGGTCTCCGAGCTGGTAGTCCATGCTGCTGCAAACGTCCTCGAACTGTTCGTGCAGATGGTTGTTGTCTTGCAAATGTCCCCATCTGTTGACTCATGGATCGAGACGTGGCTGCACCATCCGTTACAGCCATGCGGATAAGATGCCTGTCATCGCGACTGCTAGTGACACGAAGCCGTTGGGATCCAGCACGGCGTTCCGTATTACCGTCATGAACCCACCGATTCCATATTCTGCTAACAGTCATTGGATCTCGACCAATGCGAGCAGCCGGCCGATGTGGCCGAGCGGTTCTAGGCGCTTCAGTCTGGAACCGCGCGATCGCTACGGTCGCAGGTTCGAATCCTGCCTCGGGCATAGATGTGTGTGATGTCCTTAGGTTAGTTAGGTTTAAGTAGTTCTAAGTTCGAGAGGACTGATGACCTCAGACCTTAAGTCCCATAGTGCTCAGAGCCAATGCGAGCAGCAATGTCGCAATACGATAAACCGAAATCGCGATAGGCTACAATCCGACCTTTATCAACGTCGGAAACGTGATGGTACGCATTTCTCCTCCTTACACGAGGCATCACATCAACGTTTCACCAGGCAACGCCGGTCAACTGCTGTTTGTGTATGAGAAATCGGTTGGAAAGTTTCCTCATGTCAGCACGTTGTAGGTGTCGCCACCGGCGCCAAAATTGTGTGCTCGAAAGCTAATTATTTGCATATCACAGCATCTTCTTCCTGTCGGTTAAATTTCGCGTCTGTAGCACGTCATCTTCGTGATCTAGCAATTTTAATGGCCTGAAGTGTATATTTATGTGAAACTTATAAATAAACTTCTGTTGGCTGCATTTTTATTTACTTATTAATACGTAATTAAGAATGTTTTAGTTGCGTATTTATTACATTTGCTGTATAGTGTGTGTGTTTATAAATCGTTGATTAGTTTTTCAATAAAAGGAAACTTCAAACATAGTGAGAAGGGCGTATTTATTTTGTGTTACAAATTTTAGTTACGTCACTGATAATGAACTTACCTGATAGTTTTACCTCCTTAGCTGTTTTGTGCCATGTTGTCTCTGTCACATCCTTCCTTGAATACACTTTCAATTTGTAATTTCATAGTTTCGAGTATTTCTCCACTTCTCCCACAAATTTCAAATTAAACACTTGTTCGCACTTTTCGAAAGGCAGTGGTACGGGTGCAACTGAGAGATTGGAAGACACGGCGACTAACACGTCGGGTCGCATACTATCCAAGTCGCTGCTTCTCTGGGACGCCGCTACTGTGGTATCCTCCTCTGAACGGCCCTACCTAATTACCCATGCCGTGTCTCTTGTTTGCAGAGTATCTCAGTCGCCCGTGTGAAAAGGGCCTTATAGCTATTGTGGTGCGCGGTACTCACGACTGCAGAGAATACAGCACCACAATCGATAATCCGCGCATGATTCACTCGTAAGCACAGCAGCTGTATGGGTTGGCAGTACAAACTATTCCTAGGTCCGCCAGGGTCCGCAGCTGCCAAACCCATGGGGCATCACGTGTGTGGATAGCGACTGGTCGATGCCTCGTTAAATACCGGAGCACTGAGCTACGGGGACAGTTCTCTTCAGTGAGCCGAGCGTGTACAGTCCCAGCTACCGCCGAGTTTGTAAGCTGCAGTGTTCGTCCGTCGTCTGTGAGAATCAAGCTCCGTAGGGATAGTAAGTCATCTCTGGACTGTGCATAGGCACTTCTCAGATGCACAGTGACAGCACTTTAATGTTTAGAGAACTTGTAATAATTTCGGTCGTCTAAGAAACTTTCTTTAAGCTGAGTATTTCTCTATATTTAATAAATATAATTTTATTACTAATTGTTGGGAGTCTTCCTGTTCGAATTAACCTACGCCGTCCTCGTGCATTCCTAACAGATGCTAACGGAATAGGAGTCCTGTTAGTTTAGGATAGTGTCACAGAGAAAGTTACTGTCAGCAAAAATACTATTCTCAAAACGATTTCTCTCCGTACTATGATTCGTTCAGGGTAAACAGTCTGAAAGTACGTGCTTGTCTCGCGTCTGCAGAAATTACCACTTCGCTTATTTATTTATACGAAGTAGGAGTGCTAGAAAATGACACACAAACGTTTTTACACCGATAGAAAATGTTCGAAATGTAATCCCAGTCGTGCAAAGGAACATTTGACCGATAATCGAAATCCAGTTTAGCGATGTAATTTCGTGGAAACGAGTGTGTTGATATCGACGAAATAAAGGCTACCTGTACAGATCTTGCATTGCCGATTAAAGATTTGTTCAGTTACAGTACAGAAAAACGCAAGGTGTAACTATAAAGGCTTGTTTTCTTTCTTTTCTTTTTTAAAACAACAGTTTTCGGGTTGGCGGGAGCTGTAACTCATGAATGTACATCCATACACATTATACACTTTTGTAACTTGTGTATCGGGGTTTTTTCTACTTTAGTACGTAGGATTTTTGCGATATATTTTAATTTCGATTTGTGGTACACATTTTTATGACGTCCTTTCTGTCAATGAAATTAACTTTTATTTCAAAGTATAAAACAGTTTTTTTAAATATCCCTACGTACTACGTTAGACAATACCATCACTTTCAAAGAATTATTGAAATTTTGTTCTAGTTTGCAATTGTGACGTTCAGATCGACCAACTGCCGTCGCGCTCTGTGATGGCCTTTAGTCGATGTCGGTCTAGTGTCCTCTTGGGTGCAACTTTTTTACTTTAAATAATATGTAGTACAATCTTAACGGTGTATAATAAATATCTAAAGTCAATTTTGTAATTTTTTGTTGTTTTATTGGAAAAAATCATGAGTGTATTTTCCAAAATCGAGCGTTAGCCTTGTGTACCTCTTTAACTCAAAACTGACGTTGTGGAGGCATTTACTTTTCAATCTTCAGATCAGTTTCATATGGTTCAAATGGCTCTGAGCACTATGGGACTTAACATCCGAGGTCGTCAGCCCCCTAGAAGTGAGAACTACTTAAACCTAACTAACCTAAGGGCATCACACACATCCATGCCCGAGGCAGAATTCGAACCTGCGACAGTGGCGGTCGCTCGCTTCCAGGCAGAAGCACCTAGGACCGCTCGGCCACAGCGGCCGGTTCCAGATCAGGAAAATCGTTGCTAATGGAATGCACAGATGACTGTCTGCCGGGTGTTAAGTAAACTGGAAGGAGTCTTGCTGTATCGCAGCCAGGTGCCTGATTCAATAGGTGATCCGCTCGCGGAATGTGGATAGCCGATGTCTACTGCGGCGAGCGTGAAAATGCCTACTGGAGTGTCACCGCTTTAGCCAGCCGGGGTCGCCGAGCGGTCCTAGGCGCTACAGTCAGGACCCGCGCGATCGCTACGGTCTCAGGTTTGAATCCTGCCTCGGGCATGGGTGTATGTGATGTCCTTAGGTTAGTTATGTTTAAGTAGTTCTAAGTTCTTGGACTGATGACCTCAGAACTTAAGTCCAATAGTGGTCAGAGCCATTTAAACCATTTTTGTGTCACCGCTTTCCTGTGTGTGTGCGGCACCGAATCCACCCCGGAGTTCGCCTACCCCCCCCCCCCCCCCCCCCCCGCTGTCTGCTGCCCTGCCTGGGTTGGTGTTCTAGCCGTGAGCAGTCTGATGCTTTTTATGTGGATCACCATACCGGTACTAACAACGCACCCGAGCTGAAGATCGAGTCTGTTATCTGAGCTATTTGTCAGCCATATTTTTGTTTTTCCTTTTTTTCTTTTCTTTCCCTTCTTTTGTGCGCCCTTCGTGCGTGTGTCTTTCCAAGTTCGGCATTTTTTAAATATTTTTTACTGTGAGCCCACTTTTACCTACAAAAATTTACATATATTACTGGTGCACGTTTCCATTAAAGTTGAGATATCTCTAACTTTTACTGTCAGTTAAGGTTAAATGATACAAGTGCGTTGTTGTTCATTTAATTATGTAAATTCCTCCTCTGTTAAAGTGGATCGAATGGATTCAGTTGCCAACTCTCAATTCCGCTGTCTTGGTTGGACCTATGTGAAATTTGTCACTTACATTACATAAAAGTAATGTATTTACTATGTGTCTCCTTGAGTAACTGTACAGAACCTGTGATTGTAGGATGATACAAGATGACTTAGAAAACATTTCTAGTAGGTGTGATGTCTGGCAGCTGGCCTTAAATGTAGAAAAATATAAGTTAATGCGAATGATTAGGAAAAACAAACCCGAAATGTTCATTAAAAGATCATAGGCATAACCATCGCCCCTAGTCAAAATTTACTATGTAGAGAATATTGTCTGTACTACGGCGAGGGAAGGGTAAAGAAGTGCCCCATTCTTTAAAATTTGCCTCCATCAGTATGACAGCAGAGCAGCTCAGTGCAGGGCAAGGCAAAAGCGCCCCGCACGAACGACAAACAGAGACAAACGATGGGGATGCCTATGATCTTTTAACGCTGTTCACCTGATGATGCGGCTTAAAATCGTGAAACCGGTCGTGTCTTAATAAACAACAGTTTTACCAGCTGTAAGCGGAGTTCTTCCTGACATCGTGCATTTCAACAGCAGCGGTTGCCCGGAGTATAAAATAGTTTGTGGCGAAATGTTCGGATACAACTTTAGATGTGTCATGCTTGACACAGTCACAGCGTTTAAACATCTGAGCGCAACGCTGCAAAGCGCTATGAAATGGAACGAACGTGTGAGGATTGTGATCGCTAGCAGTAAATGACCTAAGTGTTCTTTCCTAAATAATGTCTACCAACAAAAAAAAGGGGGACAAAAGGAATGAATCACAAAATCACAACAGCTTTTGCTTGGTGACAGAGACGAGAATAATTTCGTAACTTCTACGACTATAACAGATTTCATCTACATTAAATTTTCGAAAACAGGGTAGCCCAGCTGCGCCTTGACTTTCATGTTTAACTACTTGTCTCAGCTTCATTTACGTCAGTTCAGAGTTTTTTAAACGTTAATAATGATCACCGTGTGGTTGTGGAGCAACTGGCAGGACGCTTAGAAAATGTAAAAGATCTACTAAAGAGACTGCCTACACTACGCTTGTCCGCCCCCCATTCAGTATACTACTGAGCGGTGTGGGATCCTTACCAGATAGGACTGACGGAGTACATCGAGAAAGTTCAAAGATGGGCAGCACGTTTTGTATTACCACCAGATATGGGAAGGAGTGTCACTGAAATGATACAGGATTTGGAGTGGACATCATTAAAACAGAGGCGTTTTTCGTTGTAGCTGAATCTTCTCACTTAATTTGAATCACCAGCTTCCTCCTCCGAACACGAAAATACTTTTTTTTTTTACGCCGATCTACATAAGGACAAAAAAATGGTTCAAATGGCTCTGAGCACTATGCGACTTAACTTCCGAGGCCATCAGTCACCTAGAACTTAGAACTAATTAAACCTAACTAACCTAAGGACATCACACACATCCATGCCCGAGGCAGGATTCGAACCTGCGGTCGTAGCGGTCGCTCGCTTCCAGACTGTAGCGCCTAGAACCGCATGGCCACTCTGGCGGGCACATAGGGACAAAGTCATCATAATAAAATAAGGGAAACCAGAGCTCGTAAGGAAATATATAGGAGTCGGTTTTCTCCTCGTGCTATACGAATCTGAAATAATAGAGATTTGTGAAGATGGCTCGATGAACCCTCTGCCATATACTTAAATGTCATATGTGGAGTGTCTATGTAGATGTAGAGATAGATGTGTAGAACAGGGCAGATGCTTTCGTCGTCGGTACCCTGAGAAATGAGCAGTAGAAGAGCATGCTCTAGAAAATGGGCATGCTACTTGTTTCTGTCATAGCTTTATAGAAGAAGTGACGGGGATAAAAATTTGTGACAACACCCTCAGTGTTAAAGTCTGCGCGGCGGGCGCGTAACGAAAACATTACCTTACGTAGAGCAGGTATGGGTACCAGTGACGTCTCAGAAGGCAGCGTCGCTTTTCAGGCA
Source organism: Schistocerca nitens (assembly GCF_023898315.1). Taxonomy (NCBI): domain Eukaryota; kingdom Metazoa; phylum Arthropoda; class Insecta; order Orthoptera; family Acrididae; genus Schistocerca; species Schistocerca nitens. The sequence goes on along the minus strand of NC_064622.1, from coordinate 88,577,946 downwards.
CGTGAGCAGCAATCAAAAGACAGTCACCGCTTGACGATGGCCGAGCAATACTTAACTGAAAGCTCGTGAATATTAAACCACTTGAAGCGACTGGAAGCTGGAGAGAATTTTATCAGTACATATTGCCGCAAATCCGTAGAAATGTTGGAACACGTGAGGTAATACTGACCTTACGACTTAAGAAAGATTAAGGAAAGGCAAACCTACATTTCTAGCATTTGTAGACTTAGAGAAAGCTTTTGACAATGTTGACTGGAATACTCTCGGCCAAATTCTGAAGGTGGCAGGGGTAAAATACAGGGAGCGAAAGGATATTTACAATTTGTACAGAAACCAGATGGCAGTTATAGGGGCATGAAAGGGAAGCAGTGGCTGGGAAGGGAGTGAGACAGGGTTGTAGCCTCTCCACGATGTTATTCAATCTGTATATTGTATATTGAGCAAGCAGTAATGGAAACAAAAGAAAATTTCGGAGTAGGTATTAAATTACATGGAGAAGAAATAAAAACTTTGTGGTTCGCCGATGACATTGTAATTCTGTCAGAGACAGCAAAGGACTTGAAAGAGTAGTTGAACGGAATGGACAGTGTCTTGAAAGGAGGATATAAGACGAACATCAACAAATGCAAAACGAGCATAATGGAATGTGTTCGAATTAAGTCGGCTGATGCTGAGGGAATTAGATTAGGAAATGAGATGCTTAAAGTAGTAAAGGAGTTTTGCTATTTGGGGAGCAAAATAACTGACGATGGTCGAAGTGGAGAGGATATAAAATGTAGCACTGGAAATGGCAAGGAAAGGGTTTCTGAAGAAGAGAAATTTGTTAAGATCGAGTATAGATTTAAATGTCAGGAAGTCGTTTCTGAAAGTATTTGTATGGTGTGTAGCCATGTATGGAAGTGAAACATGGACGATAAATAGTTTGGACAAGAAGAGAAAAGAAGCTTTCGAAATGTGGTGCTGCAGAAGAATGCTGAAGATAAGGTGAGCAGATCACATAACTAACGAGGAGGTTTGAATAGAATTGGGGAGAAGAGAAGTTTGTGGCACAACTTGACTAGAAGAAGGGATCGGTTGGTAGGACATGTTCTGAGGCATCAAGGGATCACAAATTTAGTATTGGAAGGCAGCGTGGAAGGTAAAACTCGTACAGGGAGACCAAGAGATGAATACACTATGCAGATTCAGAAGGATGTAGGTTGCAGTAGGTAGGCCTACTGGGAGATGAAGAAGCTTGCACAGGATAGAGTATCATGGAGAGCTGCATCAAACCAGTCTCAGGACTGAAGACCACAACAACAACAACAAATGCCGCAAAACCATGCCATCGTATAGGAGTAAATAAGCAATAAACTAAAATGTGTCTTGTCTGTGAGAAGCGGCTAAATTTCGAAAATGTATTCACAGAGTGTCGCTCAGAAACGTGCTGCGACTCTGCCGAAGATGAGTCTGTTATAAGAACGCTACGCCACAGGATAAGAGATACTGTTTTGCATAGCGCTTGAAGCAATGTGGAAGGCGGAGAGGTGGAGCTGCAGAAGAAGTTGCGGAAAGGAAATTTTCGCTCGCGTCTTCATGAACCGCATCCCGTAAATTCCTCAAGCGCTGACAGGAGCCTGAAAAAAAAAAAAAAGTGTTGCGAAATGAAAAGTTGGCAAGATGAGGTTTCACGTCGCCAGAGCACGGCGGCGCTGCGACAGACCTTCGCAGCTGATGCCGCGCGCTGTCGAGCCCGAGTCCAGACATGCTAATGGACGAACTTGTGTGTACGCGGCTGCGGCGGCGCCTCGCACGCACTTTGTGGGTCGCCGATCCGGAAAATGCGCGAGCTGGCGGTCCTCCCCATTACTGAAGAAACGGAAGGCGGCGCAGGATAGGATATGGGCGAGGATTGGTGTGTGGGGGGGGGGGGGGGGGGGGGCGCCCGGCTCTGCAAAGGAGGGAACGAGCGCACGGGCGGCGCGCCTTGAGAAAGGGGGGATTCTTTTGAGCGGGGATGCGCCGGCGGCTGCTCGCTTTGATGCTTGGGCGTGCGTCTGAAAGGCGGCGGAAGAAAGCGGCAGGGTCGGTGGGCAGGGGGAGAAAGTTTGCAATATGGAGACGTGGCTGCATCGTGATGAGCGCTGCGCCGGACTGCTTGCCTGCCTGCCGGCCCGCTGCAAATATTGTACCGGCTCGGCCGGCAGTGCGCGGTGGAGGGTGCTTACGGGGCCTTTGTGGCCGTCCGTGGCGACCGTCTCCTTCCTCCTATGCGACTGCGACTGAAGCTGCTTGTAGCGTAGAGAGCAGGCGAATTCTACTAGCAAACCTTCGGAGACGCTTCTAGGGACGTCAGGCGGCCGTTGCGATACGAGGTATTCAGTATTTCGAGCTGTAGGATATATTCACCACGGACGGTGAAACGCAATTTTCTGAAGCACAGGGCTGAGCAAACCCATAGTAGCGCTCCGATTGTGCTTCCGCGATACGCCATCGCCGCGCGAGATTAGCCGATCGGTCTGAGGCACTGCAAAAAATGGTTCAAATGGCTCTGAGCACTATGCGACTTAACTTCTGAGGTCATCAGTCGCCTAGAACTTAGAACTAATGATACCTAACCAACCTAAGGACATCACACACACCCATGCCCGTGGCAGGATTCGAACCTGCGACCGTAGCCGTCGCTTGGCTGCAGACTGTAGCGCCTAGAACCGCACGGCCACTCCCGCCGGCTAAGGCACTGCAGTCATGGACTGTGCGACTGGTCCCGGCGATGGTTCGAGTCCTCCCTCGGGCATGGGTGTGTGTGTTTGTTCGTAGGATTATTTAGGTTAAATAGTGTGTAAACTTATGGACTGATGACCTTAGCATTTAAGTCCCATAAGATTTCACACACATTTGAACATTTGATACGCCATCGAGTTCGATACAGTGTCAAGTGCTGCTCGAATAATCATGTGTCATTTGACTCACAGTGGTCGTGCGGTAGCGTTCTCGCTTCCCACGCCCGGGTTCCCGGGTTCGATTCCCGGCGGGGTCAGGGATTTTCTCTGCCTCGTGATGGCTGGGTGTTGTGTGCTGTCCTTAGGTTAGTTAGGTTTAAGTAGTTCTAAGTTCTAGGGGACTTATGACCACAGCAGTTGAGTCCCATAGTGCTCAGAGCCATTTGAACCATTTGACTCACACGGTGCAGCAACAAGTAATCACGAGAAACTAGGAAAATGCCACAATAAAATGCTATAGCTCAGTTTTACCTAGAAAGCGGTAATAAATATTACCATCGTAGCAACTCCTGTTGCAAATGGCTCTGAGCACTATGGGACTTAGCTTCTGAGGTCATCAGTCCCCTAGGACTTAGAACTACTTAAACCTAACTAGCCTAAGGACATCACACACATCCATGCACGAGGCAGGATTCGAACCTGCGACCGTAGAGGTCGCGCGGTTCCAGACTGAAGCGCCTAGAACCGCTCGCCCACACTAGCCGGCACTCCTGCTGCGCTTGAAGTAACCAGTGATAAGAATCCTGTACAGTATTTCTTTGACAGAAGCCCGAACAACAGGGGACTGATGTACTAGGACATCCACTGCTACCGTGAAATAGTCCACTAATAATGGCTAGGCACTAACCGAAATCTAGGTTCGCCTAATAAAACCTGAAAGAAAATTACGACTTATTACAGTGCTCTATCATTTGAACTACAGATTTGTGGCTATTTCTTATGTAAAATATGGCGAAAGTACGGTCCTGCGAAATTATTGCTCGACTCTTAACCCAATATAGTATTTTAGTTCAGTTTTAGACATTCTAATATATAATAAATAATTTACCAAGAAAACTGCAAAAAAAAAAAATGTTTGAAATGGCTCTGAGCTCTATGGGACTTAATTTCTAAGGTCATCAGTCCCCTAGAACTTAGAACTACTTGTACATAACTAACCTAAGGACATCACACACATCCATGCCCAAGGCAGGATTCGAACCTGCGACCGTAGCGGTCGCGCGGTTCCAGACTGTAGCGCCTAGAACCGCTCGGTCACCCCGGCCGGCAAGTGAACTGTTGATGGGCTTGCCGAGCCCAGCTCACATATTAAAGAAACGAGTGTAAAAACTTACCACCTTTTAATCAGCTTCAAAACAAGATAGTGACATTCAAATGAAGCCGGCCGCGGTGGTCTCGCGGTTCTAGGCGCACAGTCCGGAGCCGCGCGACTGCTACGGTCGCAGGTTCGAATCCTGCCTCGGGCATGGTTGTGTTTGATGTTCTTAGGTTAGTTAGGTTTAAGTAGTTCTAAGTTCTAGAGGACTGATGACCTCAGATGTTAAGTCCTATAGTGCTCAGAGCCATTTGAACCATTTTTTCAAATGAAACGAGGAAGAAAATTAATTGGGAATTTAATGCTTAACAATCGAGCAGCTATTCCATAAAGTGGAGTATCGAGCCATAATACATTTTATGAATTTGGAGGGGAATAACGTGACGGAGTAGTTCGATGGCGCAGTACTCTCTAGCGAGGTCAAACAAGTCTGAATGACTATGAAAGAAGCAGACCGTCTCTCTCTGAAGATCCAGCAGTCGGTAGGAAAGGACCCGGCTTTCGAAGACCAGAAGACGGGAGTATCCCAGTCGAGGTGATCGTAGTAAAAGTGTAAGTCAGTCATGGATCAGTTTTCGACGTCTGGAACCACATTTCGGGCTTGGCAGAGGTCGAAACTCGCTTGTTGTCCCTGGCTATCTACGCCTAAGCAACGGAACAGCAGAACAGTTGCAGCTCTGTTAGGCCAATACAGTTTACGTCTTTACCCGCATAATCACCAAGGACGATTGCTGGATCTATCACTGTGGCCCCGTGAGCAAAGCAAGCAGTGGAAATATATAGATTTAGCATCAGTGAAAAGGGCCAAGATCCATCCATCTACAGCTAAATCTACATGAATAGTCAGCAATTCAAAATAAAGTTCTTGGCAGAGGGCTTATCGAAACACCTTGAAGCTATTTCTCTTCCGCTCCACTCTCGAACAGCGCGTAGGAAAAACGAACACTTAAATCTTTCAGTAAAAGTTCTGATTCTACTTACTTTATTTTGATGACCATTTCTCCCAATGTAGATGGGCGCAAACAAAATATTTTGGCATTTAGAGGAGAAAGTCTGTGATTGAAATTTCGTGAAACAATCCTGCCTCAACGAAAAACGCCTTTCTTTTGATTCGCATATCACATCCGTAGCACTCTCTCTCCTATTTCACGGTAGTACAAAACGAGCTGTCCTTCATTGAACTTTTGTGATCTCCTCCATCAATCGAATCTGATGTGGAGCCCACACCGCAGTACTTTAGAAGAGGACGGACAAGCGTGGTGTAGGCAATCTCTTCACTAGACCTGTTGCAATAAATCGTAGTCTTTGGTTTTCTTTTTCCACAATATTACCAATGTGGTAGTTCCAGTTTCAATTATTCGTAACTGTAATCCCAAAATACTTAGCTGATTTTACAGCAGTGATTTATCGTGTAAAAGAAATTTAGCGGATTCCGTTTGGTACGCATGTGAATCACTTCGCGCTTTTCATTATTTAGAGGCAATTGCCAGTTTTCACGCCATGTAGATGTCTTGTCTAAAATCATTGTCCAGTTGTTATGATCATCTCACGACTTTAGAAGACGGTAAATAGCAGCATTATATGCAAACTATCTAAGAAGGCTGCTCAGACTGTCACCTATATAGTTTATGTAGAGCAGGAACAGAAGGGGGCCTATAAACTTCCTTGGGGAACGCCAGATATAACTTCTATTTTATATGATAATTAATTGAAACCCTCAGCTGCCGACAGGTGTTGCTATACCTCGATGCGGACAGCTGAAAATGTGTGCCCCAACCAGGACTCGAACCCGGGTTCGAGTCCCGGTTGAGGCACACATTTTCAGCTGTCCGCATCGAGGTATATCAACAACAACTGTCGGCAGCTGAGGGTTTCAATTAACTATCATTTGTTCTAGAGAAGCTGCACGGTCATCAATCGTATCTATTCTTGCGAGAACAGTTACTATCTTCACATATACTTCTATTTTACTGCATGACTTTCCATGAATTACAGCGAACTATAAACTTTCTGACGTGAAGTTATGAATCCAGTCGCCCAACTGAGACGATACTCCGTGGGCATGCAATTTTATTCCGTAAGGTGATGGTTAGTGTTTTTCGGGACATCGATGGTGTGGTGCTAACATATTATGCTGGTGAGAGGCAACCGTCACAGGAGAATATTACCGAACTCTCATTTCTAAATCGCCAGAGGTCGATTCTTGAAGTTTCCCTGGCGTAACGCGTATTCCATGAGGTTTCGGGCTGGTAGCGCTATGACATCGAAATCTTGCCACGATATTACGGCTGACCGCCATCCAGCCATCTAAAGACGAGTTCACATTGGGCACTGCTGGTGCAAGTCACTGACGCTGTATTGAAAGTTGGCTCGGTGGTGCATCGCCTAAGTTCTCTGTGGATAACAGCCCTCTGTCGAGATTAGCGCCCCGTGTCGAACATTACTCCACCCGGCAGACGCAGAGGCAGGTGCTACGGTGATACAACATACACGTCCTCTGTCGAATTTCGGGCCCATGGAATTAAAATTTACTGTATGTGGCCTAGTTTTTAGACATAAAATGTTGTCTGTCTTAAGACAGTAGAGAAAACGACCGGATCTCAAGCCTTAAAGCGACCTAGACGTGAACGGGCTGCATTTTTATACCTCGCTCTCAGTACACATTACTCTTGATCTGCAATGCGGAGGAAGTTGTGGTCTTTTACCAACAATGGCTGACATTACCTCAAGCTGTAAAAGGATATTTACTGAAATATCTGTTATAGTTTAAGAATAATAATATTTTTCCTAATAAATGTTTTCATAATAAACGTTCTTATTATAGTACCATTTTCTGCTCCATCATCAGGTTAACATCATTGAAACTGTGGCAGGCTGCTGTCAACATTCATAGGAACACATTATGCCTCTCGTTTTGAAGTCTGGAGTATATCTGAGGAAACAGATAAACCCTTATTAAACCACATACTATGTTGTCTAAAAATACCGCTAAAATTATATACAGAATGATAAACATATATCATTTCTGCGATGTATTAGGCATAATACAAAGATATTACCTCATTCTTCACTTGAGAGAAATTTGGTGAACATGGATAAAACCGTTGTGAAGTTATATGTACCTAATTTTCTGAAAATGTAGTTTCGAGAAAATCAGAAAAGAATGTTCACAGTGATTTTGAGTCACCGTATGCCTCTTTCAGAACATTCCAGCAGCATAATCTTGCTGGCCAGCTGCTCCTTTATCCTCTCTGAAGACATCTTCTGGAGTCTTTTCCTTTCTCTGGACTCTTTAGTGGTGGCTTCCACAGCTCTTTCAGCTTCAACTAGTCACTGAGGTTATGTGGCAGAAAGAACAACTATGATATTATTTCCTGGCTGGATGCCTAATTTGTCTATTACTCTTGTACTGCTGATTACACCATCATTGAAACAGATGACACCATCCATCACACCCATTTTGAGTACTGTCCATCCAACGAACACTGTTTTTGGTTCTCGTTGCCACACGCAGCTGTTGAAACTCTCATTAGGGTTTCGTGTACGGCCATCTAGAGATTTGCCAAGTAATTTCGTATCTGCAAGGTCCCTGTATGTTGGCTTTATTGTTACCATGACTGTGGCAGGCAAGAACTGTTTATGGTGATATTCCTTACCTGTCGCATGAGCGTGGCTGGTTTGCAGACATTTGTTCAAAGAACGTTTAAGACCAAATAAACAACTAAAAAGTAGATAAAAAATACATTTTTCGAAACTGGATAAAATTGTCTTCCAGATGGTGACAAAAAAATGTTTTCGATAATTTCAGTCATTTCACGTCCAAGTGCCATTAACAAGTTAGAATACTGCCATCACAAGTAATAAGGCATTCCACAAAAATCTTATTTCCCGGATCTCGTGGTAGTGTAGTCCATAGAATGTGCTCTAGAAATAGAGTGCTCAGGTACGGCAGACTTCCTGGATATCGGCAGGGGAAAGTGCCGTACATGTTCCACGGACTTTTAATGAATAATTCTGCGTGCTGTGACCAATGTAGGCTTTGCCACATTGACATTGTGTTGTGTAGGCTCCAGCCTTCCGAAAACTGAGATCATGCTTTAGCTAGCCGACAAGAGCACAGGTGTTTGTAAGTGGCCAGAAGATTACTTTAATAGAATATTTCTTTAGGATTCTTCCTAGTTTATATGAATTGTAGCCAAGGTATATCTGGTAAGCTCTGCACTTGAACACCTATTTCTCTCCTTATACTTTAAATTCTGGGAATATTTTTTATGTTTCACGACGTATAAACACAAGGTGTCTGACCGAACTCTGCCACCTCATACATTTCCGAAGAGAAACTATATGTGAAAAATTTATCATGTCAGGAGCTCGTGCAATGGACAAAATGCACAATTCGTATAAAGTTCTTTTATGTTTCATCATGAAGATAAGAAAACTCGGGCTTTAGAAACAGTCACATGCTATCAAACGTGACCAAGTGCAGTGCACAATTCGCAGTTTTCTGCAGTGTAGGTGATGGTGCAGAAAAGTATTTATTGGAAGAAATCTATATCATGTTCATTTGGCACATATTGAACAACAAACGGCTTGGTGAACGGGTCACAAAAATGAATACCACTAGAGGCGCCTAATATTGTGGCGAAACAAGCGCTGTATCACTGGAGAAACACAGAGGCGTGCGAGAGTGCCGGGACTTACCCCAGTTCACTGCTAGTAGCGTCAAGTCACCTCAACGTGACTGTGCACCATAATTTAAGAATGGAATTAAAAGTTAAAGATGCTTCTCCTAACTTTGTTAGCATTTTCTTTACTATAATAATTTGTAAACTGTCAAATCTCAGAATTATCAGGTCAATATTTTTCCCTGGACACGTCTTTATAAGAAAAGAAATAGGTGTCGCTAAATAATAAAGTTAGAAACCCAAAAATGTGCAGATATATATCAAAAATAACTGGTACAAGTCTCAACGTGATTAATTAAGAATGTTGCTCGGAATCCGAGTTTTTAAGAAAAATTGAAGGTGCTAAATATTACACTTAGAAATATGAAAATTTGTATGAAGCTTCAGTTCAACATAGAAACATTAATTATGTAGCCCTATTGAGCTACCTCTGTTTTCGAGTAGTTTGCGGAAAATTAAATTTGTAACTGAAACGTCCTTATTTGTAGTAGATTAAGTATCTTATAATAATGTTATAAAATTTTGGTTATAGCATGTGAAGAAATCTATTAAGTAATAGAACTATAATAAGTTTCAAGGACTGGAAGTAGATAATAACAGATACAAGGTCTCTTAAAGTTGTAGTTCAGAGGTCTGGTTCTGCTGTCAGTTCCGTTCTGAAAATTCTAGTCGACAAAGTTTAAATGCGGGTGAGCTAAAACTTTTTCTGTGAGTTTAACCAACTTAACTGCATGCATGCTAAAATTACAAGGATTGTAAATAAATACACAACAGCCTTATAAAATATTATGTGTCCGTGAAAGCGGCCGTTTAGAGGCTGCTACTGTGGGCATAGGTCGGGTGACAGCAGGTGTTCCCTTGGCCGACCGCTAAGCCACATAAATAAATACAGAAAGAGAGGCAAGACGAGGCTTCACTTCGCACCCAGCCACTGTACGATCCGTGTCAATCAAACGTCGGAGTGCGCGCTGCCTCGGATGACATAAGCGACAGGCTGTTACTGTACGCTTATTTTCGGTAATAATAGAAATTGAACTCGCGAGGACTCTACACCATCCTGAATCGCTTAGATTTCGCAGAAGTAACTGCTAGTGTGCCCGCAACAGGTCAAATCTATTTTCAAGATTTCTGACAAAGCTGTCTGATGTCTCCTTTGCCTGTTCCCCCTATTACCTGTTGCCACTTCCCACCTCTCTTCACCCTTCTCCCTCTTTAACCTGTCCAGATCCTCCATTGCCTTGTCTAAGTCAGCTTGAAGAACTGAAATTTTCCCTTCCTGATTAGTATTTTCCAATCTCTACTGCAAATCCTACAATACCATTGGTGAACCTCACTTATGTCCTCATTTCCCACGCCACTACATTCGCCCCAATGAAAGAAACTACAGCATCCATCACACCACACCCCGGAACCAGCGATCCTACGGCATGTCACACACTTCTCACTCATGGTAAAAATAGAAATCGTATAAACTGATTTAAATACTGACTAAAACATAAACAAAGGACCCTAGAAACTATTCAGGCAGTTATAAATAAATTGAACGTGTACTGAATAAAAAATCTGGTGATTACATATAAGTTTAATTCACTGCTTACGATTCGCGCACGTGAAATTAGGCCTAGGATTCGTGCTACAGGCGCGAGAAGAAATAATACGCTTCTTACTCCGTTTAATTTTATTTCATACTTTACTAACACTTCCACTAATTTAACAACACTTAGATTATTTTTATAACAACTGTAAACGTTTAAAAACAGCTTAATAACAAAGCTTTTTATAATTATTTATTGCAGCAGTACTCGAAGAGTCCGCGTCGGCGATTCAAAGATACACACAGGCCAATACATCTGATTCTGTATCAAATGAATATAACAAGCCGCGAGTGGGAAACTAAATCCCGTCTTAGAGGAAACTGGCGCTCGCAAGCAGGAAATAGTAACACAGGCAGTAACAAAAACACAAACCACAGTCAGCCAACACACGCAAACAAAAAATAGGGTTGATGAAATAGGAACAGTCATTACCAGGGAAGTGTTAAACCACTCTCATAATATAGTTGACAGCATTTTGGATACGTTAGAAAAATGGTTCAAAGAAGAGAAAAAAAGATATAGATAAGAGTGAGAAACAAATTATCGGATTTGAGTCGCACGAAGAATAGGTAAGGGCTTATATCTTCGACAATGATGCGTAGAGGGAGTAGAGTCAGTTTTGCGAAGTTTCAAAGCGGAGGAATTGATGAATGAAGGGGGTAGCAATAATAATTAGGTCAAGGAGCCTGAAAGCTGTATTGACTTGCCACAAACTAAAAAAGCCGGCTACAGTATTATTGGTAGCAATGTTGAGCAGGGACGCAGTTGCTCCGTGATAGGGAATAGTTTAGCTGATGCGCAGCAAACAGAAGTAGAGGATGTTGTCAAGTGCTATGATTTAAAATTGGTGGACAAGTTGGAAAACGCAACTAAAAATGTAGAAATGGATGAAACCCAGAATCTAAGTTTGAATGTACTTGCAACTGAAGAAAACTACTTTAGATGGAAAGAAATTGAGAATTATTTATTTGAAGATGTTTATGGGAGACGTGTTCAGATTAAAGTAACGCATACTATTATAAAAAAAATAACATCTCAGGAGTAGCAGTGCGTTGTCTTCTTGACAGTGGCAGTGAAGTAAGTGCTTTGTCCCAAGCATTTTTTGATTCTATTCCTAATAAGAGTGAATTAACTGTCATGAAAGTTAGTGGTTTGAAAATAATAGGTGCTACTGGAAAAGTTTCTAGACCAGTACAACACGAGGCTTTGATATCAGTTGATATAGATAACGTAACAATAGATCAGATTCCGGATAAACAGAGAGGCAGTAATAATAAAGCATGGGAACTCTCTTTTACAGTAATGAAAATTAACGGATATTTGCTGGAAGATACTGATTTCAATAGTAAGGTGCCAAATGCCAATGCAGAAGAGATGCTAAGGTACGGGCAACAAATCAAATTTCGAGTAAAAGGGTTCTGTATAGAAATAGAAAGCTTGACGCAACAGATTCACCCAATAGTTTTAGCATTGTTGAGCTAGTATTGGTCAAAGCTAAAGACAAATCTAAGAAACTTTCAGCGGAAACACAGAAGTTTATAATTGCTTATAAAGGACCATTCAGGGTAATAAGTAAGCCTCATGCAGACGCATACCGCTTGGAGTTCCCGAAGGGTAAGAAAGAACTTGGTCTACGAAATATTGTAGATATGAAGAAATTTAAAAGTAACAGTAACTAGTTACTGTAGGGAGTCTACCACTCTTTGGCGGATGCATTGTTTGGCGTACTGTGCGGTCACAGCTGGATTAAACTTTATTTCCCTTTCAAGTTTCATCCCCTTCTTCTGTTCTATCATAGTATGTAAGGAATCTATGTCTTCGTCTGGTATATACATTATTAGCTTGTAATGTCTTCAAAGTGAATAGGAGTGATTCCCGAACATGACTATGCCCAAATGAGGACTTGCAAAAGAATGTGACAGGTAGTTTGCAAGGGTAAATTATAAAGGTCTGAATAACAATGGGTAACTTTCGAGCATCAATAAAAGAAAAAGTACGGCTAAAGTAATTAAGTTATAATTAAAATCCGTAAAAAAGGGGAGTAACTAAGAAACCCGGAACATTTTGCATTAACAGAAGTTATTAAAGATGGAATATCCTAAAATCTTAACCAACAGTCTCTGCGTAAATTAATAATTTTCATTTGGGAGTAAGGTTGTCTGAAGGTAAATAAGAATAATAATGTGATGTTATTGCCACAGCGTTTTAATAATAAAGGAGATTTGTGGAAATGGTGTGATGATCACTCCAAATGTGCCAGTAAATAATGTCAGTAGGCTGATGGAGGTAAAATAGAGGGAGAATCGTCGAAATACATGTTTAAAAGAAAATGGAGAGAAACAGGACAAATGAAGTCGGTAGGCTGACATAAATCGTAAAAAGGTGAAAAGTTGATGAGTAATTCTCAGGTGTGTCGTGAAAATGTTTGAGAAACGCGTAGTCTTACTTACGGCAGATTGTCATGTAACAACAAAATACAAATAAACGAAATTATTAAGAAATATAAATCGTAAAGTTGATATGTTAAAATGAAAACAGCTTTCTAATGATATAGAAGAGTAACTGCTGTAAAACAAATGATTTCTGTAGCATAATGATCCGTACGATAATTAAGTCAAAGGAAGGAAGAACTTACAATGGTTACTCAATTTTCTAAGTAAAGCAACACCCAAGTAATAAAACAAATTGCAAAATAGCCCTAGAAGTCATTATTTAAGAACAGAAATTGGCCTTCAGTATAAAATACCTATGGTTCAGGTATAAAAGAAAAGGAATGTGGAGAGTTTGTAATTCAGGCTTAATAATGAAGTAGAATGTCACGTTTTTCTGGTAACTTCTCAGTTATTGGAACTATTGCAAGAAAATTAGATTATAAAATGTGTTTTGTGTTTCCTTAGATGTAAGTTGAGATCAGACGCTTAGGCTATGTTATCTGTTTCTCAGGGACATGGAGGCTTCATCAAAGGTAGCCTAAAAGCTGTAGTGGAGAAGGAAGCAAGGACGACACAAGCTACAGTGAGTACCCCCCTTTCCCTTCTTGTAATAAGATGTAATGGAGAAGTGAATTCCCACCCCCTCCTTCAAATGATTTAGTGAAAGTGTCGTTCGGACGTTCACATTGGTGCGTAAGATTGTGGTTCGAAAAGTGAGTACTAAAAAGTGACAAATTTTGTTTCTCTTGCAGGTAAAGACTGAAAAATTTACGCAAAGAGAATGGAATTTTGTAATTATCGGAAATTTTATTTCTTATTTCTATGTAATTTATGTATTTGGTTCTTTAAAAGTCCATTATGTCATTTTTCCTATGTGTATATGATACGTTATTTTGTAAGTATAGTGTTAAGGAATTTTGCTAAATATCAAGAGGTCAGCTATAATAACAACAAATGTTTCTAACATTTAATTTTGTTTAAAAATAGAATTTTTCACGAAAATAAATAGGGGTGATGTGGCGAAAGGAGTGCTGTATCATTGGAGAAACACAGAGGCGAGCGAGAGTGCCGGGACTTACCCCAGTCCACTGCTAGAAGCGTCAAGTCATCACAACGTGACTGTGCGTAGTAGACACGTATTGCACCATAATTTAAGAATGGAATTAAAAGTTAAAGTGGCTTTCCCAAACTTTGTTAGCATGTGCTTAACTATATAAAATTGTAAACTGTCAAATCTCAGAATGATCAGGTCAGTGTTTTTCCCGGAATACATCGTTTTAAGAAGGAAATAAGTTGTACTAAATAATTTAGCAAGAAAGCCTAAAAACTGATCACAATGTCCAGATGTCTTTTAAAATACAACCACAACAGAGGGGTATCTGTTCAGAGGCCAGATGAACGTGTGGTTCCTGGAAAGGGCAGCAGCCTTAACAGTAGTTTCAGGGGCAACAGTCTGGATGATTGACTGATCTGGCCTTGTAACACTAACCAAAACGGCCTTGCTGTGCTGTCACTGCGAACAGCTGAAAGTAAGGGGAAACTAAAGTCCTAATTTTTCTCGAGTACACGCAGATTCACTGTATTGTTAAATGATGATGCCGTCCTCGAGGGTAAAATATTCCGGAGGTAAAATAATCCCCCATTGGATTCTCTGGGTGAGAACTACACAGGAGGACGTCGTTATCAGCAGAAACAAAACTGGCGTTCTACATGTCAGAGCGTCGAATGTCAGGCAGCAAGGTTAGAAAATTTTAAAAGGGAAATGGATACATTAAAGTTAGACATAGTGGGAATTAGTGAAGTTCGGTGGCTGGAGGAACAAGATTTCTGGTCAAGTGAATACAAGGTTATAGGTATAAAATCAATTAGTGCTAACGCACGAGCAGGTTTAGTAATGAATAAAAAATAGCAACTCGGATAAGCTACTACCAACAGCATAGTGAACGCATTATTGTAGCCAAGGTAGTTCCGAAGCCCACGTCTTCCACAGTAGTACAGAGTTTATATGCCAACTACCTCTGCAAATGAAGAGATTGAAGAAATGTATGATGCCACAAAAGAAATTATTCAGATAGTTAAGGGAGACGAAAATTTAAGTCATGGGGGACTGGAACTCTACACAATGAAAAGGAAGACAAGAAAAAGTAGTAGGTGAATATGGACTGGCGATGAAGAATGAAAGCCTCCTGGTAGAATTTTGCACAGAGCATAACTTAATCACAGCTAAAACTTCGTATGAGAATCATGAACGAAGGTTGCATGCGTGGAAGAGGCCTGCAGACACTGGAAGGTTTCAAATAGATTATGTAATGGGGAGACAGAGATTTAGGAACAAGTTTTAAATTGTAAGACATATCCAGTGGCAGATGCGGACTCTGACCACATTTTATAAGTTATGAACTGTAGACTAAAACTGAAGACTGCAAAAAGGTAGGAATTTAAGGAGATGGGACCTGGATAAACAGAAAGAACCAGAGGTTGCAGAAAATTTCAGAGAGAGATTTAGGGAACGATTGATAAGAACAGAAGAAAGTGAAGAAGAATGGATAGCTTTGAGAGATGAAGTAGTGAGCGCAGCAGAGGATCAAGTAGGTGAAAAGGTGGGGGGCCATAGAAAACCATTGGTAACAAAAGAGATACTGAATTTGGTTCAAATGGCTCTGAGCACTATGCGACATAACTTCTAAGGTCATCAGTCGCCTAGAACTCAGAACTAATTAAACCTAACTAACCTAAGGACATCACACACATCCATGCCCGAGGCAGGATTCGAACCTGCGACCATAGCGGTCGCTCGGCTCCAGACTGTAGCGCCTAGAACCGCACGGCCACTCCGGCCGGCGATATTGAATTTAATTGATGAAAGGAGAATATATAAAAATGCAGTAAATAAAGCAGGCGAAAAGGAATACAAACATCTCAAAAATAAGAGCGATGGGAAGCGCAAAATGGCTAAGCAGGGATGCCTAGAGGACAGTGTAAGGATGTAGAAACATGTATCACTAGAGTTAATATAGATACCGCCTACAGTAAAATTAAAGATACCTTTGGAGAAAAGAGCACAACGTGTTTGAAGATCAAGAGCTCAGATGGAAAACCAGTCCTAAGAAAAGATGGGAAAGCAGAACGTTGGAAGAAGTATATGGATGGTCTATAGAAGGGCGATGTATTTGAAGGCAATATTACCAAAATGGAAGACGATGTAGATGAAGGTGAAAGGGGAGATCTGATACTACGTGAAGAATTTGACAGAGCACTGAAAGACCTATGTTGAGACAAGGCCTTGGGAGTAGACAACATTCCATAAGAACTACTGATAGCCTTGGGAGAGCCAGCCATGTCAAAACTCTTCCATTTGGTAAGCAAGATGTGTGAGTCAGGCGAAATACCCTCAGACATCAAGAAGAATATATTAATTCCTGTCCCAAAGAAGGGAGGTGCTGACAGGTGTGAAAATTACCGAAATCAGTTTAATAACTCATGGTTGCAAAATACTAACACGCATCCTTTACAGACGACTGGAAAAACTGGTACAAGTCGATCTTTGGGAAGATCAGTTTGGGTTCCGGAGATGTTGGAACATGTGTGGCAAAACTGACCCTACGACTTATCGTTGAAGGTAGGTTAAGGAAAGGCAAACCTTTGTTTCTAACTTTTGTAGACATAGAGAAAGCTTTTGACAATGTTGACTGGAATACTCTCTTTCAAATTCTGAAGGTGGCAGGGGTAAAATACAGGGAGTGAAAGGCTATTTACAATTTATACAGAAACCAGATGGCAGTTATAGAGGCAAGGGGCACGGAAGGGAGCAGTGGTTGAGAAGTGAATGAGACGGGGTTGTAGCCTATCTAAGATGTTATTCAGTATGTGTATTGAGCAAGCAATAAAGGTAACAGAAGAAAATTTGGAGTAGCATTTAAAATCCATGGATAACAAATAAAAACTTTGAGATTTTCCGAAGAAATTATAATTCTGTCAGAGACTGAAAACGATCTGGAAGAGCAACTGAAAGGAATGGACAGTGCCTCGAAAGGGCGAGGTAAGATGAACATCAACAAAAACAAATCGTTGATAATGGAAAGTCGTCAGATTAAATCAGGAGATGCTGAGGGAATTAGATTAGGAAATGAGACACATAAAGTAGTAAATGAGTTTCGCAATTTTTGAAACAAGATATCTTATGACTGTCGAAGAAAGGAGAATATAAAATGTAGACTGGCTATGGCAATAAAACCATTTCTGAAGAAGAGAGATTTGTTAACATCCAGAATTGATTGAGGTGTCAGGAAGTCTTTTCTAAAAGTTATTGTATGGAAGTGAAACGTGGACAATAACTGGTTTAGACAAGAAGATAATAGAAGCTTTCGAACTGTGGTGCTACAGGAGAATGGTGAGATAAGATGGGTAGATCACGTAACTAATGAGGTGGTGCTGAATAGAATTGGTGAGAAGACTGATTTGTGGAACACCTTTACGAGAAGAAGGGAGCGGTTGGTAAGGCATGTTCTGAGGCATCAATGGATCACCAAATTAGTATCGGAAGGAAGAGTGGAAGATAAAAATTGTAGACTAAGCAGATTCAGAAGGATGTAGTTTGCAGTAGTAATTCGGAGATGAAGGGGCTTGCACAGGGTAGAGTAGCATCGAGAGTTGCATCAAACCAGTCCCTGGACTAAGGACAACAACAACAACAATACTTTCGTTTACTTGTATTTTGTTGTTAGATGGCCATCTGCCTTAAGCAAGACAAAAACAACAACATGTCAAATCAATGATCATAAAGCGGTTACGGTATCGATGATTTCAACCATAAATAGAAATATTAAAAAAGGTAGGAAGATTTTTCTGTTTAGCAAAAGTGACAAAAAGCAGATTACAGAGTACCTGGCGGCTCAACACCAAAGTTTTGTGTCAAGTACAGATAGTGTTGAGGATCAGTGGACAAAGTTCAAAACCATCGTACAATATGCGTTAGATGAGTATGTGCCAAGCAAGATCGTAAGAGATGGAAAAGAGCCACCGTGGTACAACAACCGAGTTAGGAAACTGCTGCGGAAGCAAAGGGAACTTCACAGCAAACATAAACATAGCCAAAGCCTTGCAGACAAACAAAAATTACGCGAAGCGAAATGTAGTGTGAGGAGGGCTATGCGAGAGGCGTTCAATGAATTCGAAAGTAAAGTTCTATGTACTGACTTGGCAGAAAATCCTAAGAAATTCTGGTCTTATGTCAAAGCGGTAGGTGGATCAAAACAAAATGTCCAGACACTCTGTGACCAAAATGGTACTAAAACAGAGGATGACAGGCTAAAGGCCGAAATGCGAAATGTCTTTTTCCAAAGCTGTTTCACAGAGGAAGACTGCACTGTAGTTCCTTCTCTAGATTGTCGCACAGATGAAAAAATGGTAGATATCGAAATAGTCGACAGAGGGATAGAGAAACAATTAAAATCGGTCAAAAGAGGAAAGGCCGCTGGACCTGATGGGATACCAGTTCTATTTTACACAGAGTACGCGAAGGAACTTGCCCCCCTTCTTGCAGCGGTGTACCGTAGGTCTCTAGAAGAGTGTAGCGTTCCAAAGGATTGGAAAAGGGCACAGGTCATCCCCGTTTTCAAGAAGGGACGTCGAACAGATGTGCAGAACTATAGACCTATATCTCTAACGTCGATCAGTAGTAGAATTTTGGAACACTTATTATGTTCGAGTATAATGACTTTCCTGGAGACTAGAAATCTACTGTGTAGGAATCAGCATGGGTTTCGAAAAAGACGGTCGTGTGAAACCGAGCTCGCGCTATTCGTCCACGAGACTCAGAGGGCCATAGACACGGGTTCCCAGGTAGATGCCGTGTTTCTTGACTTCCGCAAGGTGTTCGATACAGTTCCCCACAGTCGTTTAATGAACAAAGTAAGATCATATGGTCTATCAGACCAATTGTGTGATTGGACTGAGGAGTTCCTAGATAACAGAACGCAGTATGTCATCCTCAATGGAGAGAAGTCTTCCGAAGTAAGAGTGATTCCAGCTGTGCCACAGGGGAGTGTCATGGGACCGTTGCTGTTCACAATATACATAAATGACCTGGTGGATGACATCGGAAGTTCACTGAGGCTTTTTGCAGATGATGCTGTGGTGTATCGAGAGGTTGTAACAATGGAAAATTGTACTGAAATGCAGGAGGATCTGCAGCGAATTGACGCATGGAGCAGGGAATGGCAATTGAATTTCAATGTGCTGCGAATACATAGAAAGATAGATCCCTTATCATTTAGCTACAAAATAGCAGGTCAGCAACTGGAAGCAGTTAATTCCATAAATTATCTGGGAGTACGCATTAGGAGTGATTTAAAATGGAATGATCATATAAAGTTGATCGTCGGTAAAGCAGATGCCAGACTGAGATTCATTGGAAGAATCCTAAGGAAATGAAATCCGAAAACAAAGGAAGTAGGATACAGTACGCTTGTTCGCCCACTGCTTGAATACTGCTCAGCTGTGTGGGATCCGTACCAGATAGGGTTGATACAAGAGATAGAGAAGATCGAACGGAGAGCAGCGCGCTTCGTTACAGGATCATTTAGTAATCGCGAAAGCGTTACGGAGATGATAGATAAACTCCAGTGGAAGACTCTGCAGGAGAGACGCTCAGTAGCTCGGTACGGGCTTTTGTTAATGTTTCGAGAGCATACCTTCACCGAAGAGTCCAGCAGTATATTGCTCCCTCCTACGTACATCTCACGAAGAGACCATGAGGATAAAATCACAGAGATTAGAGCCCACACAGAAGCATACAGACAATCCTTCTTTCCACGAACAATACGAGACTGGAATAGAAGGGAGAGACGATAGACGTACTCAGGGTACCCTCCGCCACACACCGTCAGGTGGCTTGCGGAGTATGGATGTAGATGTAGATGTAGAACTGGTGCAAGTCTCAACGTGATTAATCAAGTATTTTGGTCAGAATCCACACTTTTAAGAAAAATTGTAGGCCCTAAATATTAGAAATATGAAAATTGGTTTGAAGCTTCAGTTCATCATAAAGATATTAATTATGTAACATCACTGGGCTACCTCTTACAGTTTACGAATAATTTGCAGAAAACTAAATTTGGAACTAAATGTCCTTATCTATAGTAGATTAAGTATCTATTATATTAATGATAGAAAGTTTTGGTTACAGCATGTGATGAAACCCATCAAGTAAAAGTAACTACAACAGATTTCAAGGCCAGGATGCAAATAATAACAAGTACAAGGCCCCGGGAGTGGACAACATTCCATTAGAACTACTGACGGCCTTGGGAGAGCCAGTCCTGACAAAATTCTACCATTTGGTGAACAAGATGTATGAGACAGGCGAAGTACCCTCAGACTTCAAGAGTAATATAATAATTCCAATCCCAAAGAAAGCAGGTGTTGACAGATGTGAAAATTACCAAACTGTCAATGTAATAAGTCACAACTGCAAAATACTAAAGCGAATTCTTTACAGACGAATGGAAAAACAGGTGGAAGCCGACCTCGGGGAAGATCAGTTTCGATTCCGTAGAAATGTTGGAACACGTGAGGCAATACTGACCCTACGACTTACCTTAGAAGAAAGATTAAGGAAAGGCAAACCTACGTTTCTAGCATTTGTAGACTTTGAGAAAGCTTTTGACAATGTTGATTGGAATACTCTTGCAGGGGTAAAATACAGGGAGCGAAACGCTATTTGCAATTTATACAGAAAGCAGATGGCAGTTATAAGAGTCGACGGGTATGAAAGGGAAGCAGTGGTTGGGAAGGGAGTGAGACAGGGTTGTAGCCTATCCCCGATGTTATTCAATCTGTATATTGAGCAAGCAATAAAGGAAACAAAAGAATAGTTAGGAGTAGGTATTAAAATCCATGGAGAAGAGATAAAACTTTGAGGTTCGCCGATGAGATTGTAATTTTGTCAGAGACAGCAAAGGACTAGGAAGAGCAATTGAACGGAATGGACGATGTCTTGAAAGGAGGGTACAAGATGAACATCAACAAAAGCAAAACGAGGATAATGGAATGTAGTCGAATTAAGTCAGGTGATGCTGAGGGAATTAGATTAGGAAATGAGACACTTAAAGTAGTAAAGGAGTTTTGCTATTTGGAGAGCAAAATAACTGATGATGGTCGAAGTAGAGAAGATATAAAATGTAGATTGGCAATGGACAGGAAAGCGTTTCTGAAGAAGAGAAATCTGTTAACATCGAGTATAAATTTAAGTGTGAGGAAGTAGTTTCTGAAAGTAATTGTATGGAGTGTAGCCATGTATGGAAGTGAAACCTGGACGATATATAGTTTGGACAAGAAGAGAATGGAAGCTTTCGAAATGTGGTTCTACAGAAGAATGTTGAAAATTAGATGGGTAGAACACATAACTAATGATGAAGTATTGAACAGAATTGGGGAGAAGAGGAGTTTGTTGCACAACTTAACAAAAAAGAAGCGACCGGTTAGTAGGACATGTTCTGAGACATCAAGGAATCACAAATTCAGCATTGTAGGGCAGCGTGAAGGGTAAAATTCGTAGAGGGAGACCAAGAGATGAATACATTAAGCAGATACAGAAGGATGTAGGTTGCAGTAAGTACAGGGAGATGAAGAAGCTTGCACAGGATAGGGTAGCATGGAGAGCTGCATCAAACCAGTCTCAGGACTGAAGACCACAACAACAACAACAACAACGAAAGGTCTCTTTAAGTTGTAGTTCTGAGGTCAGGTTCTACTGTCAGTTCCGTTCTGAAATTTCTAGACGGAAAAGTTCAACTGCAGGCGAGGTAAAACGTTTTATGTGATTTTAACCAACTAAAGTACCTGCAGACAAAAATTATGAAGATTCTAAATTAATCCACAACAGTGTTATAAAATATTATGTGTCTATGAAAGTAGCCTTTTAGAGGCTGATACGGAAGGCAGCTGGTCTTCCCTTCGCCGTCCGCTGCCCCACATATATACATCCCGAGAGGCAAGACGAGACTTCACTAAGCACAAAGCCACTGTACGATCTGCGTCAGTCAAACGAGTGCGCACTGCTCCGGATGACATCACAGGCAGGCCATTACTAAACGCTTATTTTCAGTAATAATAGAAAGTGAACTCGCCAGGAGTGTACATCCTCCTGTATCACTTAGGTTTCGCAGAAGTAACTGTTAGTGTGCCTCCCGTAATGTTAACAAATCCGTGTGGCAAGTGGTGACAGCTATTTTCCACTTTTGTGGCGAGCAGTTCTTTTGATTATCAGCAGTATGGACGAAAACCAGTTTAGTAGGAATTTACCAAATAGGTTCAAAAAATGGTTCAAATGGCTCTGATCACTATGGGACTCAACTGCTGAGGTCATTAGTCCCCTAGAACTTAGAACTAGTTAAACCTAACTAACCTAAGGACATCACAAGCATCCATGCCCGAGGCAGGATTCGAACCTGCGACCGTAGCGGTCTTGCGGTTCCAGACTGCAGCGCCTTTAACCGCACGGCCACTTCGGCCGGCTACCAAATAGGTCGCCTCTGAACTGCTCATAGAGCTGTTTCGGATAGAGTGATTTATTATCAGCACTAACATAATGGACATTAGAATGTAGAGCATGTGAAACTTTGACAAATATATCTATCAATTAGAACTCAAAAACTACGTTTATAATCATAATCCTGATCAACAAATGTTGTTGTTGTTGTTGTGGTCTTCAGTCCTGAGACTGGTTTGATGCTGCTCTCCATGCTACTCTATCCTGAGCAAGCTTCTTCATCTCGCAACACCTTCTGCAACCTACGTCCTTCTGAATCTGCTTAGTGTATTAATCTCTTGGTCTCCCTCTATGATTCTTACCCTCCACACTTCCCTCCAATGCTAAATTTGTGATCCCTCGATGTCTCAGAACGAGGTCCTGCTGACCGATCCCTTCTTCTAGTCAAGTAGTGCCACAAGCTCCTCTTCTCCCCAGTTCTATTCAATACCTCCTCATTAGTTATGTGATCTACCCATCTAATCTTCAGCACTCTTCTGTAGCACCACATTTCGAAAGCTTCTGTTCTCTTCTTGTCCAAACTATTTATCGTCAATGTTTCTCTTCCATACATGGCTACACTCCATACAAATACTTTCAGAAACGACTTCCTGACACTTAAATTTATACTCGATGTTAACATATTTCTCTTCTTCAGAAACGCTTTTCTGGCCATTGCCAGTCTACATTTTATATCCACTCTACTTCGACCATCATCAGTTATTTTGCTCCCTAAATAGCAAAACTCCTTTACTACTTTAAGTGTCTCATTTCCTAATCTAATTCCCTCACCATCACCCGACTCAATTCGACTACATTCCATTGTCCTCGTTTTACTTTTGTTAATATTCATCTTATATCCTCCTTTCAAGGCACTGTCCATTCCGTTCAACTGCTCTTCGAAGTTCTTTGCTGTCTCTGACAGAATTACAATGTCATCGGCGAACCTCAAAATTTTTATTTCTTCTCCATGGATTTTAATACCTACTCCAAATTTTTCTTTTGTTTCCTTTACTACTTGCTCAATATACAGATTGAAGAACATCGGGCATAGGCTACAACCCTGTCTCACTCCCTTCCCAACCGCTGCTTCCCTTTCATGTCCCTCGACTCTTATAACTGCCTTCTGCTTTCTGTACAAATTGTAAATAGCCTTTCGCTCCCTGTATTTTACCCCTGCCACCTTTAGTATTTGAAAGAGAGTATTCCAGTCAACATTGTCAAAGGCTTTCTCTAAATCTACAAATGCTAGAAACGTAGGTTTGCCTTTCCTTAATCTTTCTTCTAAGATAAGTCGTAAGGTCAGTATTGCCTCACGTGTTCCAGTATTTCTACGGAATCCAAACTGATCTTCGCCGAGGTCGGCTTCTACTAGTTTTTCCATTCGTCTGTAAAGAATTCGTGTTAGTATTTTGCGGCTGTGACTTATTAAACTGATAGTTCGGTAATTTTCACATCTGTCAACACTTGCTTACTTTGGTATTGGAATTATTATATTCTTCTTTAAGTCTGAGGGTATTTCGCCTGTCTCATGCATCTTACTCACCAGATGGTAGAGTTTTGTCAGGACTGGCTCTCCCAAGGCCGTCAGTAGTTCTAATGGTATATTGTCTACTCCCGGAGCCTTGTTTCGACTCAGGTCTTTCAGTGCCCTGTCAAACTCCTCACGCAGTAGTGTATCTCCCATTTCATCTTCATCTGCATTCTCTTCCATCCTCAAGTACGTCGCCCTTGTATAGACCCTCTATATACTCCTTCTACCCTTCTGCTTTCCCTTCTTTGCTTAGAACTGGGTTTCCATCAGAGCTCTTGATATTCATGCAAGTAGCTCTCTTTTCTCCAAAGGTCTATTTAATTTTCCTGTAGTCAGTATCTATCTTAACCCTAGTGAGATAAACCTCTACATGATTACATTTGATCTCTAGCCATCCCTGCTTAGCCATTTTGCACTTTCTGTCGATCCCATTTTTGAGACGTTTGTATTCCTTTTTGCCTGCTTTATTTACTGCATTTTTATATTTTCTCCTTTCATCAATTAAATTCAATATTTCTTCTGTTACCCAAATATTCCTATTAGCCCTCGTCTTTTTACCTACTTGATCCTCTGCTGCCTTCACCACTTCATCCCTCACAGCTACCCATTCTTCTTCTACTGTATTTCTGTCCCCCATTTGTGACAATTGTTCCCTTATGCTCTCCCTGAAACTCTGTACAACCTCTGGTTCAAATGGCTCTGAGCACTATGGAACTTAACATATATGGTCATCAGTCCTCTAGAACTTAGAACTACTTAAACCCGACTAACCTAAGGGCATCACACAACACCCAGTCATCACGAGGCAGAGAAAATTCCTGACCCCGCCGGGAATCGAACCCGGGCACCCGGGCGTGGGAAGCGAGAACGCTACCGCACGACCACGAGCTGTGGACACAACCTCTGGTTTAATCAGTTTGTCCAGATACCATCTCCTTAAATTCCCACCTATTTGCAGTTTCTTCAGTGTTAATCCACAGCTCATAACCAACATAATGTGTCTTGTCACCGAGCCACAGTTTTTTGCGATTGGTTTGAAAAAAAATACTCTGGAAAATTCGGGCGAATGAATTGGCCACCCAGATCGTCCGACATGAAGCCCAAGGAACATTTATGGGACATAATTGAGAGGTCAGTTCGTGCAGAAAATCCTGCACCGGCTACACTTTCACAATTACAGACCGCTCCAGAAGCAGCATTGTTCAGTATTTCAGCACGGGACTTGCAACGACTCGTTGAGGCCGTGCGACGTCGAGTTGCTGCACTACGGCGGAGAAAAGGCGGTCCGCAACGATAGTGCGGGGTATCCCATGACTTTTGTCACATCAGTATGCAGTGGACACTGAATGCAAGTTGTGCACGTAATTTCACTTGAACTGATCGAACAGAGTTGGTTGCAGTGTACACCGTAGAGCAGGCGCGGCTCGTAATTAAAGGCTCTGAGGCGGAGCCGCCCCAAAATATATGTTAAAGTAAATTTCGCAAGAACGTATCACATAATTTAAATTATCAAGACTAATTTCGCATAATGCCTATTCCCATTAAAATAACGACGGTCAACGTGTTTGGAACTGTTTGTATCGATAGATGTTTTCCGAACGGTTAGTAGTGTTTAGGCTGCGCCTTTGAACATCCGTAAGCTGAATGTAGCTGCGGTTTGGGGGCGTGGCTTCTACATAGCACTGCTCTTTATGGGCGACCCGAAGGCTCAGGGTTGCAGCCTAAGGGTGTCATACCAACCTCCACACGTTTTTCACGTTCCCCTATCTATGTAATAAAGGAATGTAGAGAGGCCGAAACTTCGCTATCCAATCTCTGTCTCTGCACATCTCTACTACGCTTCGATGTGTCATTAATCGACGTTTAGTATTATTGTTGTGATAATGTTTCACGTAGTTGTTTTGTTTCTGCCATTAGCTATTTTATCTATATTTAGAATAAGTTTGCAAATATCCCTCCAGAGTGGACTAGACTACAGTAACATAACAGTACTGCAATCTAGCGAGAGCTTCATAAGTGATTAGAGGGCAAAGCGCGCGAAATTTGTCCCATTACTTTACTTTCCTTGCTTGCTGATGCTGACTGCTTTTGTTGATATCGTCTGATATTAGCAAGTTTCTTTTTCGGAGTGTATTTTTCAAGATTTTAGTGAGTCTTACTTGCACGAGACGTGTGACGTCACCAAAACATCACAGTATCGTCATGCGAAGTCGTAAACTTCGAGCTTTGGAGGTAAACCACAATAAACGCCGTAAATTTAGAACTGAAAACACCTAAAATATTAAGCAGCCGCAAAGCTAACATTCATCGCATTAAAGATCTCTCCGAAACGCGTCTTTTCATATGATTTGCTGCAAAGTGTCAGAAAATGTAATGATGACGTTTAAAAACACTAACCAAAGATTTTAACTCGAAGTTAGCTTCTAATGATATTTAATACCTGATTATAGAAGATACAGTACGTAAAATTATGGGCAGAGAGTGGTATGTCCACCCCCCCCCTCCCCCTGAATTCTTAGTTGTTTATGTCAGACTAATCTGTAGTGTAACCCGAGGTCTATGTTGGCTCCGATCGATAAATACCGCAGCCTTCCCCAGTATAGAAACCACGAGCCGCGCCTGCCATAGAGTAAAAGAATACCTAACTCTGAAGAGCTGAGGAAGATTATAATACAACTGAATCTGCTGGTATACAACTGCCGATGGTGCATTACTTGCGCTGAAGTAAGAGAAGCAGAACGCGGATGCCTGGAGTGAGTTTGGCGCACAACAGTGTGTACCTGAGGCTCCGCATGTACAGGAAATTAGACTCGCCGTCTGCGGGGTAACACGCGGTGCCGGTCCTCCGGGTCCCCAGAGAGGCGGGGCCATCGCTATGCGCCGCGGCTCCCGCTGACACGCCCTTCTCGTTAGCCCTCCCTGAGGCCTTCCCCTCCATATCGCGTCTGCCCTCGGTGGCAGTTCCGTTGATGAGACGAACAGCCAGCGACAGCGCTGGAATGCTGGAGACTGTGAGCTGGGAAGAAGTGCCTGCCTCTCTAAATACTGCTCTCTCCAGTATACCGTGATCAGGCGCTACGCCCTCGTGCCCTCAGAACACCATCAACCTTCTCCTGTCCCACGTCCATAGCTGGTCTCTGATGTTGCAATACTTTCTGCCTCGAAGCATAACTTGGAAGCGTACGGCATCTACGGATGCCAAATTCTTTGGCGATATAGCAGACAGTCTATAATTTCTGTAAGTAGGCTGTTTAGGTTTTTATGTTGGTAACGGCATGTAGCGCTCTTTATGAAATCGCCGACTGTGCTGTGTGCAGCCTGTGGCTGGTTTGCACTGTTGGAATTTGCTGTTGTAGTGTTGGGCAGTTGGCTGTTAACAGCGCGCAGCGTTGCGCAGTTGGAGGTGAGCCGCCAGCAGTGGTGGATGTGGGTAGAGAGATGGCAGAATTTTAAGAGCGGACGATCTGGACGTGTGTGCGCCAGAAAGAGTAAATTTGTAATACTGGTTATCATGAACTGATATATATTATGACTTTTGAACTCTATTTAGGGAAATACATTGTTTGTTCTTTATCAAAATCTCTCATTTGCTCACTATGCCTATCAGTAGTTAGAATCTTTTATTCAGCTGACAGTTTTGGCGCACTCTGTATTGCAGTAGTCTGAGTAACGAAGATTTTTGTGCGGTAAGTCATTCATGAAAGGTATAGCTTATTGTTAGTCAGGGTCATTCTTTTGTAGGGATTTTTGAAAGTCAGATTGCGTTGCGTTAAAAATATTGTGTGTCGGCTTAAGCACAGTCATTTAATTTTTCTAAAGGGACGTTCCTGTTCCTCTCTATGTTTTTCTGTATGAAGTGTAACCCAGACTTACCTCCAACTCTATAAAAGATATACATATTATCAAAACCAACTACCCACCAAATATTATCCAACTTAAACGCTTAGGTTAGCTTTTGACTATACAGAACTTAATCAGAATCGCACTGTAACTGGTCAGAACACAACTTGTCTTTATATTAAATGCGCAACACTTACCTCGTGTCTTGGCAACACAGGTGCAGATTTCTCCAGAGCACAACAGCAAACAACAAGCCGAACGCGGCTAAGCTAGATTTCTATTTCTTAAATAACATTTCCAAACAGTATTCAAACTGTTGATACCATATGGTGCAATGTGGTAACGCATAAAGATAAATCCTCTATAAACAGTGGAGTGGGGTGAGTAACTATTCTTATGGAATGATATTCCAAGACATCGATTTTAGAATGAAGTATGTATTCAAAAACACACAGTAAAACTTCGCGTGATCCTCACACATAACACTGGTCTGAACAGTGATACGTTTAAGAAAGTGATGAATAATTTATAAGCGGTACAGTGTTAACAGAGAATTTCTATAAAAATCAGACAGCTTAAACAGTTGATATGTTAATGCATAAATCAGAGAAGTGGGTGGTCTTTTCTTAGCTCTGGGCAAGTGAGCAAAGTAAACTAGCTGACATTCAAACCGACAAAATGACTGTGCAGTGCTGCTATCTTACCTCTAACTAATATTTTAAAAAAACCATTATTCAAAATTTAAATTCTTTTCGCCCTTCAGCATATGCATCAAATCATCCTTTACAATGGATCTTTGTGTGTGTGCGAAATCTTATGGGACTTAACTGCTAAGGTCATCAGTCCATAAGCTTACACACTACTTAACCTAAATTAGCCTAAGGACAAACACACACACCCATGCCCGAGGGAGGAGTCGAACCTCCGCTGGGACCAGCCACACAGTCCAGGACAGACAATAGATCTTTCTTCATCTAACATATACAATCGCAAGTCAACACATCGCTACCGAAAAGGTCCACCACCTACCACACTTCAGTTTGGAATGTATCAGACTGCGCAAAGGCAAAGATTGTGTCACATCAAGATCGAAGATTCATTAACAGTGACATACCTTGCTCTGTCTCTGATGTGAACATCGATAGCTTTGCAGAAATGACATGACTACCAAACAGCAGGCAGTCATTGGTGGTTGTGGTGTTGACAACCATGGTAGTGTGAGTTTGTACACCCCCAGTGTCCAGTCCAAGAAGTTTCGTAACTCAGTTAATAAAAAGTAGAGAAAAGTTAAGTCTTACTGCTTCAGGTGTTCTACACCATCTCACCCCCACCTGATTACAGCAAGCAGAACGTTCATACTACAGATCAGAAATGAGCTCTGTATACTCGCTTCAAACTCGCTAACAGTTCCTCTGACGTCACCTCCGAACTCATTTTCTCCATACACTTGAAGAAACGATTCGCCTCTCTCCGTCGCTCCCTACTTAACTGAAAACTCGTCTTTTGAGTCTGTTGTCGAGGGCAAGTGGACTACAGCGTCGCAAAGAGTACCCAAGTACAAAATCGCAGCATGTTTTATGCAGCCTCCCTCGCTCGCTACGCGGAAACTACTAGTGCTAACTGGATGTGGTTGTAGGAAATTTAATGTAGTACAATTTTGTACTCGGATACGTATTCGTTAGACGCCGTAACTTTGAGTTATTCAAGAAAACGTACTAAAGTGACCTTCAAACGCACCTCCACTCCCACACTGCCGGCCGTTATAGCCGAGCGGTTCTAGGTGCTTCAGTCTGGAACCGCGCGACTGCTATGGTCGCAGGTTCCATTCCTGCCTCGGGCATGGATGTTTGTGATGTCCTTAGGTTAGTTGGGTTTATGTAGTTCTAAGTTCTAGGGGACTGAGGATCTCAGATGTTAAGTCCCATAGTGCTCAGAGCCATTTTGACCCACTCGCACACTCAGCCCCCAGCCCTTTGCATTTTTTAAGCTGGAGAGGGGAAGAACATCCTGAAGAGAGGAAAAAAATTTCAGCAAAGGAAACGGCCCAACACCAATCACAGCAGGTGTAGAAATTTCAAAAGCGAAACCCTTAGATGTGAAAAAGCTTTTGGAGCTCCACTTTGGTGAAGACTGAGTGACCAACGACAAACCCAAATTCTACACCGAGGTGTCAGACGAGCAGGAAGACACTCCTAAAGTTGCTCCTGTCGCTCCCAACTCTCAGAACGAGGAAGAAGCCGGAAGCGATTTTGAGCTGATGGACAGTATTGAAGTAGGTGTCATTTAAAGAAATTTTCAGTCAGTTCCATTTTATAGAATTTTTTGTCGCTGTTTTAACTAAGACGCAACTTTCGCCAAGTTTATCATTCTCTAAAATTTTACCGATGTTTTAATAAGATGAAATTTGGAGCTAATTTTATTATCTGCAATATCTTGTGATGTCGGAATCATGACGGTGTATTTAAAAAAAAGACAACCCTAATGATTAACTTTTATTTCTGTTCTCTTTTTGATGTATGACGGTCATTACGTCAGTGAGAGTGCACCTCAAATTCCTGCTGCTAATAAGGCGAGCACACCGTTCGTTTGTTATACATTTTTACGAGCTTCAAGCAGGAGCGACTTATTTCTAGTTATCTGTGAACTTAAAAGTTAATTTTTGTAATTTCTTACATGTTTGTGTGCTTACTAGGCACAACCTTTTTTATTTTAATAACAGTGTAGTGTACAGTACCGCTGCTGTTCTCGACGCTTGTATCGAACGTCGAATCGTACAGGCTTTTGTTTGTTTCGGTTAGTGTAGCTCAGTGCCAGTTAGAGAGCCAGTGACAGAGCATCTCGACTTCCTACTACTAATAAGCCAAGCACACCTTTCGATTGTTACATATTTAAACTCGATTCAAACAGGAGATACTTCAGTAATGGATAGGAACTGAGCTTCAAACAGGAGGAGTGCAGTCATGGATAAGAACTGTGATTGCTGTGTACAGATGCGAGATGACTTGGTGACCCTTCGCTTACAGCTCTAGGCAGTGTTGGCTGCTGTCAAGGGGCTTCACTGTTGGGGGTCGGAGGCGGGGATGTCAGGGACGTGGTTTACGTTCCAAGTATCTCCTGATCGGTCCACTGCTGTAGCCGCCCCGGGTACTGCCTGCACTGAGGTTCACCCCTCACCTGTGGTCGAGTGGGAGATCATTCCAAAGCCTGGCAGGCATTGAAAGACTTTCAAGGACTGATCATAGGACCTCCCCAGTTCGTTTGACGAACAGGTTTCAGGTATCTGTGGCTGACGCGGTCTCTAAGCTGGATGCACTTGTCCACTCTGTTCCAGAGGAAGGTTCTCGGCCCGCAAGGCACGGGCATGCACAGACGGTGAGTTTGCTGGTTGTTGGGAGCTCCAACATTAGGCGCGTAATGGGGCCCTTTAGGAACATGGCTGCCAAGGAGGGAAGTCATTTGGGATGTGGAAAAGGTGCTTCCGAATGCCATAAAGGGTACAGGGTGCAGCTAACTGCAGGTGGTAGCTCATGCCAGTACCAATGAAGTGTGACGCTTTGGATCGGGGGAGATTCACTCTGGTTTGGGGTAGCTAGCATACATGGTAAAGACTGCCAGTTTTGCTTGCGAGATTAAGGCAGAGCTCACCGTATGCAGCATCGTCGATAGAACCGTCTGGTGCAGAGCCCAGTGGAGGATCTGAATCACTCAGGCGGTTCTGTGACAGTGTAGGCTGCAGATTCTTTGACTTGCGTCATCTGGAGGTGGTTTTCTGGGTTCCACTTAATAGGTCAGGAGTCCACTACGCACAGGAAGCGGCCACACGGTTGGCGGGGGCTGTGTGGAAGGGGCTGGGCTTTTTTTTTAATTTAGGTTAGAGGGTCTCAGGAAACCACAGAAAGGGCGTCCCGCTGAAAGGGTGCAGGTAAAAGATAGTAAGGCAGTTGTAGAATCAATCGGTATTGTTGTAGGATGTAAGGTCCGCCAGTTATGCAAAATTTCGTTTTTTCCATGTTCCTAAACACGTTTCATCACCACTGTAACATCAACAGTGGGTTCCCTTTTTGTTTAATCTGTAATGAGAACATTTTTACTAAATGATTACAAAATTAAGTTATTTAGTTCAAACAATAATTCGTTTCTTTTTGTTATTACCTTTACACTTGGTGTGCATGATTTTTCATGACCACTTCTGTATTATTTATTACAAGTAGCTTATCATCTGCAACCAAACAATGTTGATGAGAAATTTTGTTGCGAGTTCATCTATCATTTAAATGTAATTTAATTTGACGCAATATGTTGCGCCTACATTCGTTTTTACTTACGTTTACATTTGGTAAGCCCTTTTATTCCCAGCATCATGGTAATGTGTCGTGATGCACATGTAAATATAACACCAATTTTTTCAAATAAGGTCGTGAAAGCACTTTGCACCTCATCAAAACAAAGAAATTGTAGTTGATGTGTGTCTGAGCCAGGTCAGTGTTAATTTGTTCACCAGTGAGATCGGTGCCAAATTTGAATTTTGTACACATTTTATCTTTGTGTGTGTGTGTGTGTGTGTGTGTGTGTGTGTGTGTGTGTGTGTGTGTGTTTTAATATGTTAAATAGTGTCCCCTTGGAGAGTGTAGTGTTTTCCTTTTGCTGTTGCCTTCTGTATGTGAAAGTTTTCCTCAATGGTCAGTCTGCTGTAAACTCTGTGGCTGGGTTTTAGTATTCTTAAGTCTGTTTCTATGGGTGGTGATTGTGGGCTATGAGGTGGTCAGCGCATGTGCTATGGGAGCTGTTGCTTTTTAAAGCTCTGAGATGTTCTGAATATCTTGTTTTGAAGTTTCTGCATGTTTGTTCTATATACACCGACTGGCAAGTGTTGCATGTGCGTTCATATATTCCTGATCTGTTAAATTTATCCGTGAGTGTACATAGGATAACGATGGAGAAACTTCAAAACCAGATATTCAGAACACCTCGAAGGTTTTAAAAAGCAACAGCTCCCATAGCATATTTCCTGGCCACCTTATAGCCCACAATCACCACTCAACTGGTACAATAGAAAGAGACTTAAGAATACTAAAACCCAGCCACAGCCTATACAGCAAACTGGCCATTGAGGAAAACGTCCACATACATAAGGCAGTAGCAGAAGGAAAACAGGTCATACATGCACTACACTCTGCAAGGGTACACTATTTAACGCATTAAAGGAGCTTTACAAAAAAGGTAGCACAAACAGATAAACTCCACCCACCCACCCACACACACACACACACACACACACACACACACACACACACACACACACACACACAGAAAGATAAAATGTAAATACAATTCAAATTTGTTGCCGAACTCACCGGTGAACAAGTGAACACTGGCTGGGCTGGGACACATATCAACCACAATTACTGTGTTTTGGTGAAGTGCAAAGTGCTTTTACGACCTTATTTGTGAAAATACGTGTTATATTTACGTGTGCGACACGTCAACATGGTGCTGGGAATAAAAGGGCTTGCCACACGTAAACGTAAGTAAAAACGAATATAGGCGTGAAATATCGCGACAAACTAAATTATGTTTAAATGATAGGTTAACTCCCATCAAAATTTCTCATCAACATCGTTGGTTGCAGATGACAAGCTATCTTTAATAAATAATACACAAGTGGTCCTGAAAAATCATGCACACCAAGTGTAAAGGTATAAACAAAAAGAAATGAATTATTGTTTGAACTAAATATCCACTTAATTTTGTAATCGTTTATGAAAATGTTCACATTATGGATTAAATAAAACGGAAACCCACTGATGATGGCACAGATGTCCTGAAACATGTTTGGGAACTTGGAAAATGCGGTGTTTTGCTTAAGTGGCGGACATTACACCCTACAATTTTAACTGCAAACATGGTAAACACAAGGCGCTGCAAATCCAGATGATGAAAGTCGGTATTGTAGTTTTTAATTGTTGTAACTGTCTTGGGGAAGAACCAGAGCTCCAAGCCCTAATACAAAGCACTGAAGCTAAAATAATTATAGGCACGGAAAACTGGGTAAAGCTGGAAGTAAGTTCAGCCGAAAATTTTCAAACGACCTAACAGTGTTCAGAAAAAAAACAGATAAAATGCAGTTGGTTGTGGAGTATTTATTGCTGTCAGAATTAGTTTACCTTCTAGTGAAATTGAAGTAGATAGCTCCTGCGAAATAGTACGGATAGAGGAAATACTTGACAGTGGATTAAACTATCAATTGGATCGTTATACGAAGTCCCGTCTAAGAAGACATATTTGCTGAACAGTTGAAAGAAAATTTGAGTCCAATTTCAAATAGGTACCCCACTCATACAATTATTGTCGGTGGTGACTTCCATCTACCCTCGATATGCTGGAAAAAGCCGGCGGCAGGCATAAAACGTCATCTCAAATTGTCATGAATGCTTTCTCAGAAATTTATTTCGAACAATTAGTTCATGAGTCGACTCAAAGCGTAAATGGTTGTGAAAGCATACTTGAACCCTGGACAAAGAGCGAGTATTATGACGGATACAGGGATTAGCAACCAAATGGCAGTTCCTGCTAAGATAAATACCGTAACACCCACAACTGCGAGAAGAAACGCTAAGTACATCTATTTAAAATGCTAATAAAATGCTCTTAACGCCTTTTTAAGAGGCAGTTTCCACTCCTTCCGATCTGATCTTGTAAGGATGGAAAATATGTGGAATGATTTCAAAGAGACAGTATCGACGGCAATTTAGAAATATATACCACATATATTAATAAGTGATCTGATCCCCCATGGTACACAAAACGGGTCAAATTCCTGTTGCAGAAGCAAAGAAAATAGCATGCCAAATTTAAAAGAACGCAAAACCCCCAAGTTTGTTAAAGTTTTGCAGAAGCTCGAAATATAGCACGTATTTCAGTGCGAGATGCTTTTAATAACTTCCACAACTGAACTCTGTCTCGTAATCTGGCAGAAAACCCAAAGAGCGGTGAAATCACTGATGACAGTGCCACTAAAGTAGAGTTATTAAACGTGGTTTACCGAAAGTCCTTCGACAGACGCAGTAAATATTCCTGAATTCGAATCAAGAGAGATTTATTGTGCCCTTTTTGGATCTTTAGTGTGACGTCACGTGTGCTGCACTGCTGTTGAAATAGCTCGTTAATACTTTATAAATTTTAGACTTCTTTTACCTATTTTAAAGTTTTTTTGTTTTAATATTTGCCG
Source organism: Schistocerca nitens (assembly GCF_023898315.1). Lineage (NCBI taxonomy): Eukaryota > Metazoa > Arthropoda > Insecta > Orthoptera > Acrididae > Schistocerca > Schistocerca nitens. The sequence goes on along the minus strand of NC_064622.1, from coordinate 88,543,026 downwards.
TAAAAGTAACTTATTAGTCGATTTTCATTACTCTCAGTCTTTCTTCCTGTGTTATTGACTCGAGTGGTCTATTATTAGTGAGTCTGCTTTCGTCGTTCGTCTAAGCCTCACGTCTCAGTAGTGTGTTTACATTTTGTGTCGTGCACTGCAGCTGTAGCGGTTATAAGCTAAGTACTGACAAACTTATTTGTGATGTGTAATATAGTTACTAAATTTAATAGATTTCAGCGGTGTTGCGTGCCGTTTGTGGCGAAATAACGACTTAATAAACTTTTGTAATTGTTCACTCGCTGTGTTTTATAGAGTTTTCAGTGTGTTGAAGTCTAGTAAATTTCGTGCTTTAGTTTTCACCTGACGTTTATTACTCTTTCTAGTGAAATATTTCAGTAAAATTTTCATTTAGTGTTTTAACTTCGCTTAGTGTTACAGTGGTCGTTTTAATTTTTTGGTTTTAGCTAATTTGCGAAGTTTTGCTGGTATTGGTATCGGCTGTGTTGTTGTAGTATTAATACAAGTAGCTGCTTTCTTAGTAGGCAGAGAATTTCGAGACCATTATTGTTAGTTTTTAAATAGTTCTACTGGTGTAACTGAACTTTGGTAACGTAGACGTATAGTTTTTTTTTCAGTAACTCTACAATTTTGCCATGAGTGAAAAGTGTGGGCTCTGTCGTAGGTTTGTGAGTAGTGGATTACGGTGTGGGATTTGTTCAAACTATTTTCATTGGGGAGAATGCAGTGGGGAAGCCAGTGGTCATTTTAGGGAGATCCTCTCCTCAGAATGTAGAATCTGTAGTAGAAACAAGTTAATAAAGGAGCAGTAGCGTAAGATCTGTGCCCTTCAGGTGCAGTTACAATGCGCAAAGGAGGAACTAGATAGGTTGAGGAGGGTGAAGGGTGGTGGGGAATGGGAACTAGCAGTTGGCAAGAAAGTAGCTAGGAAGAGGAGGTATTCAGACAGTTTTACTTTGCATACTTACAATAGATACGACCAACTGTCAGAGTTGAATGGAGAGGAGCCTCGTGTAGCTGTAGATGTAGGGAACTTGCAGCAGTCCTCAGCAATTCTGAGGCCTAAGTTAGTTGCAAAGTCTAGCAGAAAGAAGGTTCTGGTGCTAGGTAGTTCCCACGGCAGAGGCGTGGACCAGCAGTTGCAGGAAGTGTTGGTGAGTGAGTATCAGGTCACCAGCATTGTGAAGCCTAGTGCAGGGTCGACTCAGGTGACTGACAGCATAGAGGAGTTATAAAAGAATTTTACGAAGGAGGATTAGGTAGTGATAGTGGGTGGAGCAAGGAACAGTCTCGATAGGGACGGGGAATATGATTTCAGTGGTGACTTGGTTAAGATAGCTACTCAAACTGGTGGGACTAATGTGCATTTCGTGCAACTGTTTCAGCGTCATGATCGGCCTCACCTTAATGCGGCTGTTAGGCGCGTTAATGTGGGGCTGGGGAGGGCACTGATGGCGGAGGGCATGGACAACATCTCAGTGGTGCCAGTTGGGTATATCAGTAGATGGGGTTTCACTAGGCATGGCCTGCACCTTAATAGGTATGGGAAGGGGAGGCTGGCTAAGCTTACAGGTGACGGTGTAGCGGGTGGTGGTGGTAGTGGTATCACTCATGGAAACATTCCTGTAGTAGTTGATGTTAGAGCTATACCTTTTTTAGACTGATGTCAGCTGATAGGTACACCTGCTTAAAGGAAGTGCCTCTAACTAAGGGCTCACCTCCAGAGGATGTAATGTTTCCAAGTAGAGAAGGAATTAGCATATTTCATCAAAATATAAGAGGTATTAGAGATAAAGTTAGTGAACTGCTAGTAGATGTTACCTCTGAAAGTATTGGGATATCAGAGCACCACTTAAATAGTTTGATAATTCAGAGGCTTCCTTTACCAGGCTACAGATTAGCTGGCTGTTTCCCAAGGGGTTCCGTGCGTGGTGGGGGAGTGGCTCTGTACGTAAAAAAACAATATTTCATTTGAGTCCATAGACGTATCACGATACTTCTGAACAGATATTTGAAAGTTGTGCAGCATTAGTTGAATTTGGTGAAACTAAACTTGTAATTGCTGTTGTTTATAGGTCCCCTAACTCCGACTTCAGAGCATTTTTGCTTAAGCTAGAGAGGGTTCTTGATTCACTTTGTAGGAAGTACCAGAAAGTAGTTATATGACTTCAATATTAATTTTGTACATGATGGTGCAAGAAAAAGGATGTTGGTAGATCTCCTAAATTCATATGATCTGATGCAAACTGTTTTTTTCCAACTAGGGTGCAGGGGAACAGTAGCACAGTCATAGACAATATTTTTATTAATCCTTCATTACTAGATGGGCATTCTGTTAGTGAAAGGGTGAATGGCATTTTAGATCATGATCTACAAATTTTAACACTAAAAGGTTTTTGTACTCAAACCAATGTCGTATTTAATTACAAACTACGTAGGAAAGTTAATCCAACAGCAATAGAGTTTTTCTAAACTTGTCAAGGAACTATAGTGCCGATAATATAGATGATAAATACAATGCTTTCCATAACAAATTGCTCATGCTCTTTATTTGCTTTCCATTAGAACGTTCTAAGCGAGGTATAGCAGTAAAAGCCCACCTGGGTGGCTGACTAGTGGGATAAGGGTATCATGTAGAACAAAGTGGGAATAATATCAAAACGTTAGAAGTAGTCACAATCAAGCTGCAGTAGTCCATTACAAACGGTGCTGTAAGATATTTAAAAATCTTATTAGCAAGGCAAAAAGTATGTGGTATGCAAATAGAATAGCTAATTCACAGGATAAAATTAAAGCCATATGGTCAGTTGTGAAGGAAGTGTCTGGTCAGCAGCACAAGGTTGATTATATGTCAGTTAGCAGTAATAATATTTCTGTTACTGATAAATCAGATATATGTACAGTATTTAACAACCATTTTCGGAGCATTGCTGGTGAATTAAATAAAAATTTTGTTTCTACAGGATATCATATAAATTTCTTAGCAAATGCCTTTCCGAGATTGACGTCTGAAATACTCATCTGTGATACAGACAAGAGGGAGATTGAGTCAATAATTAAATCACTGAAGACTAAGGGTTCTCATGGCTATGATGGAGTGTCTAGTAGACTATTAAAGTACTGTGCTGCACATGTTAGCCCTGGATTTAGCCATATTTGTAATTTTTCCTTTAGGAATGGTCAGTTTCCTGAGCGATTAAAGTACTCAGTAGTAACGCCGCTTTATAAAATGGGAGAAAGGGATAATGTAGATAATTTTAGACCTATTTATACGCCATCAGTGTTTGCAAAAGTTATCGAAAAGGCTGTGTATGTAAGGTTAATTGATCATTCTATATCACACAATTTGCTATCAAATGTACAGTTCGGCTTTAGAAGTCGTTTGATAACTGAAAATGCTATATTCTCTTTTCTGTGAGGTACTGGATGAGCTAAACAAAAAGTTTCGGACGCTTGGCCTATTTTTTGATTTAACAAAGGCATTTGACTGTTGATCTCACAATATTGCTCCAGAAGTTCGACCATTACGGAACAAGGGGAGTAGCTCACAATTGGTTCACCTCTGATTTTAGCAACAGGCAGCAAAAGGTCATTATTCACAATGTTGATAAAGGCTGTGATGTAGGATCTGAGTGGGGTATTGTCATTTATGTCGTATGGCGTTATGTTTTGGGGTAACTCTTCCCATTCTAGATGGATATTTTTGGCTCAGAAACGGGCGGTTCGGGCAATAAGTGGTGTGAGTTCACGAACCTCTTGTCGACCTCTGTTCACGAGTCTGGGTATTTTGACATTGGCCTCTCAATATGTATATTCTTTATTGTCGTTTCTTGTTACCAATATTAGTTTATTTCCAACAATAAGCAGCTTTCACTCAGTTAATACTCGGCAGAAATCAAACCTCCATTTGGATCGGACTTCCTTAACTCTTGTGCAAAAAGGAGTGGAGTATACTCCTGCATCCATTTTCAATAAGCTGCCACTCGAATTCAAAAATCTTAGCAGTAATCTACGCGCTTTCAAATCGAAACTCAAGAGTTTCCTCATGGGTCACTCCTATCCTGTCGAAGAGTTCCTTGAAAAATTAAGCTGATTCTCATTGTATTGCCGATAGCGTTTGCTAAAACTTATGAATTGATTTTCTTTCAGGTTCATGAACATATATTTTTATCTGTTATTACTTTTATGTTGTAAGTTCATGTACTGACAGTTCCATGACCTTCGAGATTTGCTCCTCAATTTGGTCCTACGGAACTTGAAATGTAAATAAAAATAAATAATAAAACAACTGCCAAGATGAGAAACATAGTAGATATCCTCGGTGTAGTAAAGCAGTTTAAATCACTTAAAAAAGGGAAGGCCTCCGTTCCAGATTGAATACCAGTCACGTTCCTTTCAGTGTGTGCTGATAAAATAGCTTCATATTTAGTAATTATATACAACCGGTCGCTGAAAGGAAGATCTGTACCTAAAGACTGGAAAATTGGTCAAGTCACAAAATTCCCAACAAGGGAAATGGGAGTAATCCTCTGAATTGCAGGCCCACATCACTAACTTCGATTTGCAGTAGAGTTTTGGAACATATTCTGTATTCGAACATTATAAGTACATAAGTACATCAAGAGGATGTCGTTATCAGGAGAAAGAAAACTGGCGTTCTACGGATCGGAGCGTGGAATGTCAGATCCCTTAATCGGGCAGGTAGGTTAGAAAATTTTAAAAGGGAAATGGATAGGTTAAAGTTAGATATAGTGGGAATTAGTGAAGTTCGGTGGCAGGAGGAACAAGACTTTTGGTCAGGTGATTACAGGGTTATAAATACAAAATCAAATAGGGGTAACGCAGGAGTAGGTTTAATAATGAATAAAAAAGTAGGAGTGCGGGTTAGCTACTACAAACAGCATAGTGAACGCATTATTGTGGCCAAGATAGACACAAAGCCCATGCCTACTACAGTAGTACAAGTTTATATGCCAACTAGCTCTGCAGATGATGAAGAAATTGATGAAATGTATGACGAGATAAAAGAAATTATTCAGGTAGTGAAGGGAGACGAAAATTTAATAGTCATGGGTGACTGGAATTCGTCAGTAGGAAAAGGGAGAGAAGGAAACATAGTAGGTGAATATGGATTGGGGGGAAGAAATGAAAGAGGAAGCCGCCTTGTAGAATTTTGCACAGAGCATAACTTAATCATAACTAACACTTGGTTCAAGAATCATAAAAGAAGGTTGTATACTTGGAAGAATCCTGGAGATACTAATAGGTATCAGATAGATTATATAATGGTAAGACAGAGATTTAGGAACCAGGTTTTAAATTGTAAGACATTTCCAGGGGCAGATGTGGATTCTGACCACAATCTATTGGTTATGAACTGCAGATTGAAACTGAAGAAACTGCAAAAAGATGGGAATTTAAGGAGATGGGACCTGGATAAACTGAAAGAACCAGAGGTTGTAGAGAGTTTCAGGGAGGGCATAAGGGAACAATTGACAGGAATGGGGGAAAGAAATACAGTAGAAGAAGAATGGGTAGCTCTGAGGGATGAAGTAGTGAACGCAGCAGAGGATCAAGTACGTAAAAAGACGAGGGCTAATAGAAATCCTTGGGTAACAGAAGAAATATTGAATTTAATTGCTGAAAGGAGGAAATATAAAAATGCAGTAAATGAAGCAGGGAAAAGGGAATACAAACGTCTCAAAAATGAGATCGACAGAAAGTGCAAAATGGCTAAGCAGGGATGGCTAGAGGACAAATGTAAGGATGTAGAGGCTTGTCTCACTAGGGGTAAGATAGATACTGCCTACAGGAAAATTAAAGAGACCTTTGGAGAGAAGAGAACCACTTGTATGAATATCAAGAGCTCAGATGGCAACCCAGTTCTAAGCAAAGAAGGCAAGGCAGAAAGGTGGAAGGAGTATATAGAGGGTTTATACAAGGGCGATGTACTTGAGGACAGTATTATGGAAATGGAAGAGGATGTAGATGAAGATGAAATGGGAGATAAGATACTGCGTGAAGAGTTTGACAGAGCACTGAAAGACCTGAGTCGAAACAAGGCCCCGGGAGTAGACAACATTCCATTAGAACTACTGATGGCCTTGGGAGAGCCAGTCATGACAAAACTCTACCATCTGGTGAGCAAGATGTATGAGACAGGCGAAATACCCACAGACTTCAAGAAGAATATAATAATTCCAATCCCAAAGAAAGCAGGTGTTGACAGATGTGAAAATTACCGAACTATCAGTTTAATAAGTCACAGCTGCAAAATACTAACGCGAATTCTTTACAGACGAATGGAAAAACTGGTAGAAGCGGACCTCGGCGAAGATCAGTTTGGATTCCGTAGAAATGTTGGAACACGTGAGGCAATACTAACCTTACGACTTATCTTAGAAGAAAGATTAAGAAAAGGCAAACCTACGTTTCTAGCATTTGTAGACTTAGAGAAAGATTTTGAGAACGTTAACTGGAATACTCTCTTTCAAATTCTAAATGTGGCAGGGGTAAAATACAGGGAGCGAAAGGCTATGTACATATTGTACAGAAACCAGATGGCAGTTATAAGAGTCGAGGGACATGAAAGGGAAGCAGCGGTTGGGAAGGGAGTAAGACAGGGTTGTAGCCTCTCCCCGATGTTATTCAATCTGTATATTGAGCAAGCGGTAAAGGAAACAAAAGAAAAATTCGGAGTAGGTATTAAAATTCATGGAGAAGAAGTAAAAACTTTGAGGTTCGCCGATGACATTGTAATTCTGTCAGAGACAGCAAAGGACTTGGAAGAGCAGTTGAACGGAATGGACAGTGTCTTGAAAGGAGGATATAAGATGAACATCAACAAAAGCAAAACGAGGATAATGGAATGTAGTCGAATTAAATCGGGTGATGCTGAGGGGATTAGATTAGGAAATGAGACACTTAAAGTAGTAAAGGAGTTTTGCTATTTAGGGAGTAAAATAACTGATGATGGTCGAAGTAGAGAGGATATAAAATGTAGACTGGCAATGGCAAGGAAATCGTTTCTGAAAAAGAGAAATTTGTTAACATCGAGTATAGATTTAAGTGTCAGGAAGTCGTTTCTGAAAGTATTTGTATGGAGTGTAGCCATGTATGGAAGTGAAACATGGACGATAACCAGTTTGGACAAGAAGAGAATAGAAGCTTTCGAAATGTGGTGCTACAGAAGAATGCTGAAGATAAGGTGGGTAGATCACATAACTAATGAGGAGGTATTGAATAGGATTGGGGAGAAGAGAAGTTTGTGGCACAACTTGACTAGAAGAAGGGACCGGTTGGTAGGACATGTTTTGAGGCATCAAGGGATCACAAATTTAGCATTGGAGGGCAGCGTGGAAGGTAAAAATCGTAGAGGGAGACCAGAGATCAATACACTAAGCAGATTCAGAAGGATGTAGGTTGCAGTAGGTACTGGGAGATGAAGCAGCTTGCACAGGATAGAGTAGCATGGAGAGCTGCATCAAACCAGTCTCAGGACTGAAGACCACAACAACAACAACAACAAGTACATCGAAGAAAACGATTTATTGACACACAGTCTGCACGTATTCAGAAAATACCGTTCTTGCAAAACACAACTAGCTGTTTATATCCATGCAGTAATGAGTGCTATCGACAGGGGATGTCATATTGATCCGATATTTTTTGATTTCTAGAAGGCTTTCCAAACGTTCCTCCAAGCGTCTTCTAACCAAACTGCGTTCCTATGGAATATCGCCTCAGTTGTGCGACTGGATTCCTGATTTCCTGTCATAAAGGTCACAGTTCTTCGCAATAGACAGAAACTCATCGAGTTAAACACAAGTAATATCCGGCATTCCCCAAGGAAGTGTTAAAGTCCCTCTAGCGTTCCTGATCTACGTATATTAACGACGTAGGAGACTATCCAAGTAGCCGTCTTAGATTGTTTGCAGATGATGCTGTTATTTCCCGTCTGGGAAAGTCATCAGATGACCAAAACGAATTGCAAAATGATTTAGATAAGATAACCGTTTGCTGCGCAAGGTGGTAGTTGGCTCTGAATAAAGAAAAGTGCGAAGTGATTCACATGAGTGCTAAAAGAAATTCGTTAAATTTTGAATACACAATAAGCCACACAATTCAACTAAATACTTAGGGACTACAATTACAGATAACCTAAACTGCAACGATCACATAGGTAATGTTGTGGTTAGAGCAAACCAAAGGCTGCGATTTATTGGCAGGTAACTTAGAAGGTGCAACAGGTCTACTAAAGAGACTGCTTAAACCACGCTTGAACGGTTTGTGGTCGGCATCAGATGGGACTGACGGACAACATCGAAAGGGTTCAAAGAATGGCAGCTCGTTCCGCATTATCGAGAAATAGGGAAGATAAAGCCACAGGCATGATACCTGAATTGGAGTTGCAATCATTAAAACAAAAGTGTTTTTCGTTGTTACGGGATCATCTCATGAAATTTCAATCACCAATTTTCTCCTTAGAGTGCGAAAATATTCTGTTGGCACCCACCTACATAGGGAGAAATGATCATCACTATGAAATAAGAGAAATCAGGGCTCGCACAGAAAATTTTAAGTGCTCGTTTTTACCCGCGCGCCGTTCGAGAGTGGAACGGTATAGAGAGAGAGAGAGAGAGAGAGAGAGACACAGCTTTAAGGTGGTTCATTGAACCATCTGCGAGGCACTTTATTATGAATAGCAGAGTATCACGTAGATGTAGAAGTAAGTTTTTGGTAAAACAGTCACATTCGTATTTTTGTACTCCAATTTTGTAGAAGTTTCAGACTTCTCTTTGAAATGAAACATATTTTGCCTATATTCACAATTATTACATTCCGTTCTTCTGTCATTGCTAACATATGACCGTTTGGCGGGTTTTGCAACCGAATGTTTGTTTAGTAATTGTATTGATGTGTTTGCAAGACCTGCTAACTGCATAAATCGGGAGCCAAAACCGCTAAGTCATTATTTCAGTTAACATTTTAACGTGTAAAACATAATCGCAAATTTCTGAATTAATACAGAGTAATTTTTTGTTATTTTTAAAAAAAACGAAGCTAGCTTTGGTAGCTTGGCTCGGGCGAGTTTTACTTGGTTATCTCTGTTTCACTTAGCATATATTTAGCGGCTTTCGCATCTGGGCTACTGAATTATAACAGCGCGGATTGCATAAAATGACAGCGGTAGGACCATCAGAATCACGCGAAACGTATGTAGTATGATTCAGATGGTCATACCGCTCTCACTGTAATGTGTAGCTGATGTCAGTCCAAATAGAAACTGGTCATCGAGCCTTTCAAGCATTTTTGTGTATTTAGAATGACGAAATATGTACTAATTCCGGGAATCGAATCCGGGTTCAAATGGTTCAAATGGCTCTGAGCACTATGGGACTCAACTGCTGAGGTCATAAGTCCCCTATAGCTTAGAACTACTTAAACCTAACTAACCTAAGGACAACACACACATCCATGCCCGAGGCAGGATTCGAACCTGCGACCGTAGCGGTCGCGCGGTTCCAGACTGTAGCGCCAGAACCGCTCGGCCACCAGCGGCCGGCTCGAATCCGGGTCTCCTGCTAACTAGACATGGGGTAAATGGGGTGATCCAGCTTCAAATCCAGGAGCGGGTAGCCATACAAATGAAATTAAACACATATTTCACTGATCTCAGATAGCCACGGTTGATGCTGAGGTGCTAGCACAGAACATGGAGAGCCTCGGCAGTTCCGTTCGTATCTAAGGGGGAATTCAGAAGTAGACTGGGGTGTCAGTGAGTTGGGATCGAGAAGGGTGGTTTGCCAGGGTAATCCGTGCTGCTGTTTTAACCATTGAGCCAAGGTGGCTTCGCGGCTAGCACACCTACCTACTTTCCGCTTCAGTCTACATACTTCTCCATAGGGTGGTCCTGTGCAGCATTCCTTTTAGCAACATGTAATCAACAGTTATATTGAAACACGATGCATAACCAGTACTCCAGGACTGACAGCATTACGACACCCTTGCCGTCACTGACTGCTAACACCATGCATCACTACTGCTCAGTCAGTGATGAAGTATTTATAGTTCTTCACGTTTTACTGTTCCGACTTAATATGGATGTCGAATGAAACAGGTGGTTAGCAGTATATGTCTGAGCTGATTCCTGCTGCAGATTGCCAAAAATAAACTACAAATATTTGCCGAAACACCAGAGAAACTGCACAGTGAAGTTATGTTGTTATTGTTGTGAACTTCAGTCCTGAGATTGGTCTAATGCGCTCTCCATGCTACTCTATACTGTGCAAGCTTCTTCATCTCCCAGTACCCACTGCAACCTACATCCTTCTGAATCTGCTTTATGTATTCATTTCTTGGTCTCCCTCTACGATTTTTACCCTCCACGCCGCCATCCAATACTAAATTGTTGATCCCTTGTTGCCTTAGACAATGTCCTACCAACCGATCCCTTCTTCAAGTTGTGCCACATATTTCTCTTCTCCCCAATTCTGTTCAATACCTCGTCGTTAGTTATGTGATCTACCCATCTACTCTCCAGAATTCTTCAGTAGCACCACATTTCGAAAGCTCTATTTTATTGTCCAAACTATCTATCGTCATACATGGCTACACTCCATACAAGTACTTTTAGAAACGACTTTCTGACACTGAAATCTACACTCTCTTCTTCAGAAACGCTTTCCTTGCCACAGTCAGTCTACGTATTATATCCTCTACTTCGACCATCGTGAGTTATTTTGCTCCCCAAATAGGAAAACTCATCTACTACTTGAAGTGTCTCATTTCCTACTCTAATTCCCTTAGCATCACCAGAGTTAATTCGACTACATTCCATTATCCTCGTTTTGCTTTTGTTGATGTTCATCTTATATCCTCCTTTCAAGACACTGTCCACTCCGTTCAACTGCTCCTCCAGGTCGTTTGATGTCTCTGACAGAATTACAATGTCATCGGCGAACCTCAAAGTTTTTATTTCTTCTCCATGGATTTTAATACCTACTCCTAATTTTTCTATTTTTTTTTCCTTTCTTCCCTTTCATGCCCCTCGACTCTTATAACTGCAGTCTGGTTTCTGTACAAATTGTAAATAGCCTTTCGCTCCCTCTATTTTACCCCTGCCACCTTCAGAATTTGAAAGAGAGTATTCCAGTCAACATTGTCAAAAGCTTTCCCCCAGTACACAAATGTTTGAAACATAGGTTTGCCTTTCCTTAATCTATCTTCTAAGATAAGTCATAGGGTCAGTTTGCCCCACGTGCTCCAACATTTCTACAGAATCCAAACTGATCCTCCCAGAGGTCGGCTTCTACCAGTTTTCCCATTCGTCTGTAAAGACGTCTTGTTAGTATTGTGCAGCCGTGACTTATTAAACTGATAGTTCTGTAATTTTCACATGTCAGCTCCTGCTTTCATCGAGATTGGAAATTATTATATTCATCTTGAAGTCTGAGGGCATTTCGCCTGTCTGACACATCTTGTCCACCAGATGGAAGAGTTTGGTCAGGGCTGGCTCTCCCAAGGTTGTCAGTAGTTCTAATGGAATGTTGTCTAGTTCTGGGGTCTTGTTTCGACTCAGGCCTTTCAGTGCTTTGTCAAACTCTTCACACAGTATCGTATCTCCCATTTCATCTTCATCTACATCCTCTTCCCTTTCCTTAATATTGTCCTTAAGTACATCGCTCTCGTATAAACCCTCTACATACTCCTTCCACCTTTCTGCTTACCCATCTTTGCTTAGAGCGGTTTTCCATCCGAGCTCTTGATATTCATAAAATTGCTACACCACGAAGATGACTTGCTGCATACGCGAAATTTAACCGGCAGGAAAAAGATGCTGTGATACGCAAATGATTAGCTTTTCAGAGCATTCACTCAAGGTTGGCGCCGGTGGCGACACCTACAACGTGCTGACATGAGGAAAGTTTCCAACCGATTTCTCATACACAAACAGCAGTTGACCGGTGTTGCCTCGTGAAACGTTGTTGTGATGCCTCGTGTAAGGAGGAGAAATGCGTACCATCACCTTTCCGACTTTGATAAAGGTCGGATTATAGCCGATGGCGATTGCTGTTTATCGTATCGCGACATTGCTGCTCGCGTCGGTCGAGATCCAATGACTGTTAGCAGAATATGGATACGGTGGGTTCAGGAGGGTAATAGGGAATGTCGTACTGGGTCCCAACAGTTTCGTATCACTAGAGTCGGGATGACAGGCATCTTATCCGCATGGCTGTATCGTACAGCCACGTCTCGATCCCTCAGTCAATAGATGGGGACGTTTGCAAGACAACGACCGCATGTTGCATTTTAGGTGACGACTGATGTTACTTGGAAAAGTATTGGTGCAGATGGTTGGTATGAAAAATAAGATTAACTTCTCGTTGAAACTTCCTGGCAGATTAAAACTGTGTTCCGGACCGAGAATCGAACTCGGCGGAAGTAAAGCTGTGAGGACGGGGCGTGAGTCGTGCTTGGGTAGCTCAGTTGGTGGAGCACTTGCACACGAAAGGTATAGGTCCCGAGTTCGAGTCTCGGTCCAGCACACAGTTTTAATCTGCCAGGAAGTTTCATATCAGCGCACACTCCGCTGCAGAGTGAAAATCTCATTCTAGTAACTTCTTGCTGTTTAGTAATGGGCATTTTCAGTGCGGAAACCTTATCCGTTGCTGTATGACGAAGCATTTTGTTGTGTACGTTTCCGAACAGGTTTGTTTTCCCTGTCACCAGGGACCTTTACCTGTAATTCTGCAGTGCACCAACAGATGTCTGTAGAAATTATTAGGCTCGCGCCATATTGTTCTTAATGAAGGATGGCCGGCATAGATCAAGTTTCACGACGGCTCTGGTTCACTACGGATTATATAGTATCTTTGGGAAGGTAGTTTTATGATTTAGAGATGCTATGCGATATTTTTAAGCATCAGTGAACACGTTTGGGAAATTATTGTCATATATGCAATGTTTTTAAAAGAAGAAAAATTTGCGTCCCTTCTAGGAAGGAAGTCTGAAAATATTTTTAGTAGAACGAAAAATTACTTTAACATTTGTATCTGGAGTAATGACGTGGTTTTTGGGAAAGGAGAACCGAATACTTGTCACTCAAGCGGTTTTTAACAGATTCAGTATGGCAATCAACGTCTTCCACAACACCTGTCAACAGGTGGAAGCCAAACTTACCGACTGTGATGCGATGATCAGCATCGATAAACCGAACCTAGTGATCCACACAAAGATGTGTTCTGTGCAGCAACGAAAAGAATCCAGCACAGACATCCGGGATATGCAGCACTTGCAATTGCGACGTTACCTAACGGTTTGTGCTGCTGTGTTGCTTTCCCAAACAGCATCTCACAGTTGCGTCTTTACTTGCCGTACTCATGCCTTAGCTACCTGGGCTATGCACGGCTCTGTTTAAAACGAATAGCTGGATGTAGTCGCAGCGTCGAGCCGAGAACGTCTGCTTTCGTGCCCGGCAGTTGATTCGCTGCGACTAATAATCTTCAGCTGTGATCCTGCAGTGAAATAGTTTATGGATTGGCTAGAATTGCGAATTAATAAAATGCACAGAAATACAAAATAGAAATTAAACTACTAATTTAATAACAGGGGTTCTCTTCTAACATCTGTAATTGATATAGACTACTGGCCATTAAAATTGCTACACCACGAAGATGACGTGCTACAGACGCGAAATTTAACCGACAGGAAGGAGATGCTGTGATATGCAAATGATTCGCTTTTCAGAGCATTCACACAAGGTTGGCGCCGGTGCTGACATCAGGAAAGTTTCCAACCGATTTCTCATATGTAAACAGCAGTTAACCGGCGTTGCCTCGTGAAACGTTGGTGTGATGCTTTCTGTGAGGAAGAGAAATGCGTACTGTCACTTTTCCGACTTTGGTAAAGGTCGGATTGTAGCCTATCGCGATTACGGTTTATCGTATCGCGACATTGCTGCTCGCGTTGGTCGAGATCGAATGACTGTTAGCAGAATATGGAAACAATGGGTTCAGGAGGGTAATACGGAACGCCGTGCTGGATCCCAACGGCCTCGTATCAGTAGCAGTCGAGATGACAGCCGTCTTATCCGCATGGCTGTAACGGATCGTGCAGCCACGTCTCGATCCCTGAGTCAACAGATCGGGACGTTTGCAAGACAACAACCAACTGCACGAACAGTTCGGCGACGTTTGTAGCAGCATGGACTACCAGCTCGGAGACCATGGTTGCTGTTACCCTTGACGCTGCATCACAGCCAGGAGCGCTTGCGATGGTGTACTCAACGACGAACCTGGGTCCACGAATGGCAAAACGTCAGTTTTTCGGATGAATCCAGGTTCTGTTTACAGCATCATGATGGTCGCATCCGTGTCTGGCGACATAGCGGTGAACTCACACTGGAAGCGTGTATTCGTCATTGCCATACTAGCGTATCACTCAGTGTGATAGTATGGGGGGCCATCGGCTACACGTCTGTCACCTCTTGTTCGCATTGACGGCACTCTGAACAGTGGACGTTACATTTCAGATGTGTTAAGACCCGTGGCTCTACCCTTCATTCGATCCCTGCGAAACCATACATTTCAGTAGGCTAATGCATGACCGCATGTTGCAGGTCCTGTACGGGCCTTTCTGGATACAGAAAATGTTCGTCTGCTGTCCTGGCCAGCACATTCTCCAGGTCTTTCACCAATTGAAAACGTCTGGTTAATGGTGGACGAGCAGCTGACTCGTCACAATGCGCCAGTCACTACTCTTGATGAACTGTGGTATCGTGTAGAAGCTGCATGGCCAACTGTACCTGTACACGCCATCCAAGCTCTGTTTGACTCAATGCCCAGGTGTATCAAGGCCGTTAATACGGCCTGAGGTGGTTGTTCTGGGTACTGATTTCTCAGGATCTATGCACCCAAATTGCGCGAAAATGTAATCACATGTCAGTTCTAGTATAACATATTTGTCCAATGAATACCAGTTTATCGTCATGACCACTTCCGCACGCCAAACATATATATTGCAACAAAAAAGAAATACTATAATGTCACATTAAGATAATTTACAATAATTATAAATAAGGGTTTGTCCATAAACAAATAAGCCAGTGCTCTTATGCAGGTGCGTTGAAGATAAATGCCAACAGATTTTCGTCATATATTACTGAAACAATTAGTTATGCTTTCTTGACAGAGGTGTCTTTTGGTTTTCTTTTCAATTGTGCGATCTGCTAACATATGCGACTGACCACTTTTAAATTAGCAGTCTCTTAATAGCACTTGGAATCAAAATTTAAATAGAGTTACTAGCAAAATATTAACTATTTATTAAATCAATACATAAGTATGACAAAATACGAGGTAACCATGTAGTATCCATTTTCTGTATATTTGTGGCAGACAGATATACCGACAAACGTCAGCATAATGAAAAAGACGTGAAAGATATCGTAAATCAATAAATAAAATACAGATAAATAGCTTTCAGAGATGATAGCTGCAGTAAAGTGCTATCATCTGAGATATCGTTTGTTGAAATCGCATTAAGTGATTGAAAGTTTTTAATTCAAAGATTCATTATGTAAATGTTTATCCACTGTGAAATATTGACTTCTGTAGTTTTAAGCGGGGGTAGGACGTCAAACGTGCCGACGTGGGGCAGGGGAGGCACCACAGTACATTTTAATTTCCACTGTCTATACTTTCACAAATAAATTCATAAAACTTTGTCAGCATGACCAGGAAGGAATCAGAATTCACACTTGTGCAGTGAAAGTTCAAAAACAAAAATAAGTTGTTTTTCGTTTGAGATTTCATGATTTTTTTACTTTGTTGGATGCATTGGTTACTACAGGTACAGTTATCCTCATAAGGAAGAGAGATTCTTCGATGAATTTTCCGCAGCATATAAACCATACCTATGGGTACACGAAAGCCGAGAATTTATTTAATTTATGAAAAAAACAATTTTTTTTAAGCTTCATGTTCAGAAAATACTCAAATTTCATAGATAATTATTTTACTTTTTATCACAGTTTTTAATAGATTGGGAAAATTCTAGAGTGTTGTATTAAAGAGTTTGTGTTTAATAACTATACCAAGTTTGAAAGTAATAGGATATTTAGTTTGGATGTTACATGTACCTAAGTACAGAAATTCGTGTTTTGTGGAAAACGGCCGTTAAAGATTCTGCTTATATTTGGCATTTTTTTTAGAACTGTCCATCACCATAAGCAGGTTTCTTTTCATTTTATAAATCAGCTTTCTACTTTTTCACATTCTTTTGATGCACTCTTCTTGATTTTATCATCTCCAAAAATGATTTATATGCTTTCACTACATGCTCTCTGTCTATCGCAAACAAAGCTTTGATGCAGTTCACTCCGGATTTAATTCCCGTTTTCTTTAAAACACATCTCCTGGTTTGCACACCATCATTAAACATGAATCCACATCATGAACACCAATAGTAAATACATTTCTTCCCACAAATATGGTGTTTGCCAATCTTTCCCATACACATTCTTTAAGACTTTCGTTTGGGTTTTGGGTACCGCCATGAAGACATTTCTTCAATACGTTTTTATAGGAAAGGTCCCTGAATATACGTTTGATGGCTTCCCTTACAGCAGTTGGTAGAGAATTCCTGTGATGATATTCTTCTCCACCAGCAGTTGACCATTGGTAGCCACATTATGATTCACTTCCTTTTGGGCACAATTTGTTCATAGGGTTATTGTCTGTGGACATTTTGTAGAAGTGGAAGACCCAAAATGCTTGTTTCATATTTTTCGAATTCCCTGTGTTCCATAAAACAACACAGCCAAATGAAAATCGTTTTGAAATTCACAACACCACACAGCAAGTCTTTGAAAACAGAGAATAAACAAAATCAGCAATCAAAACAATGCACGTCTATAGCAGCAGAGGAAGTATCGTTATCAACAGTCCTTTGTTTCACGTAGACAATCTCTGGCGCACATATAAACACTCGAATTCTACAGAACGAAATACAGTTACGTATGACAGAAGAATGCTATCCAAAGGGGTGTGTCGCTGCATTTTGGTACACTTAAGACCAAATAACGTGCCTTATAATCTCTCAAATATAGGTGTTTCATACATCAAACTATTCAGGAAGACGTGTGCTACAAAATAGGCATATTTCTGAAATAACGACTTTTTTAAATTTTTTACTTTCTACCCCCCCCCCCCCCCCCCCTCCCTCCAAGATGTTGAAGTATTGTTTATCGGAGTGAGGTTCCAAATGTATTCAGATTTACATTAATATTTGATGTGAGGTATTGTCGAATCTCAAAGAGATGCAACTCAGCCATCTTTAAGATTGTCGCACACTCCACCATTTCTCTGAGCATGCGAGTAACAGCCGTCCAGATTACCAGCTCAGGGATTTTATCCATTTCCGGCCATGCGCTCCTTGTCCCTGCACCTATTCTCGCTCGTACCGGAACTGCTGCAGTCTGCCCTGAGTCCCTGGGTCCGCTAGCGTTTTGCCGTACCTCAAATACTTGTACACCTTACCTCGTAGCAATTCTGGTGGCCGATTAGCTCGCGTAACTTTACACGGTGTATCGTTGTACTGTATACTGGAGAAAAGATGGTATGTTTCCCAAAGTTTCACATTTAAATTGAAAATATCAGTTTCGTATTTTTTTTACACAGCCTCCTGTAAATGTAGTCATAAAACAATAAAACACTCATTATGACTTTGTTAGTAAATGTCTGCTTCAACTGCTCAGTAATACATGAAGTGCATCACCTAGTTTTTAAGAAATGCACAGTACAGAAAACTTGTGGATATTTGCTGAGTTATGGTTAACTGTCAAATTTACTACGGCAAAAGTAGCACAATGCCGTTAATTTCTTACGAGAATAAGCTGCGCTGCAGAAACAGTAGCTCACTAAGGAACAATGTTGTTTCTAATAAAAACTATCGCCACATTTTTACTAATGTACAGAGAGAATGGATGGTGTTTTGTGCCAACTGGTACAGTAGATAAGTAATTCTTAATTGGGACAATGATGAAAAAGAAAACAGATATTAATTTTAAGTGCTTCATTTCTTTCGAAATAATATCTTCACAGAAGATGTTCGAAATATTTGCCTCCAACATCGAAACAAACGTGAAATCGTCAAAGAAATCAGAGAAGCATTTTAGTTGAGCCAAAAAAAGTGCTGGAGACACACGAATATGTTCGGTTACTGGACAATCTGTTTGAAGAAAAATGTACTAAATGTAAGACATCGGCCGGCCGGTGTGGCCGAGCGGTTCTAGACGCTACAGTCTGGAACCGCGCGACCGCTATGGTCGCAGGTTCGAATCCTGCCTCGGGCATGGATGTGTGTGATGTCTTTAGGTTAGTTAGGTTTAAGTAGTTCTAAGTTCTAGGGGACTGATGACCTCAGAAGTCCCATAGTGCTCAGAGCCGTTTGAACCATTTTTTTGTAAAACATCTGTGACAATGAAAATTTGAGATGGTCTTCAGGGCATGTTTGGATGATCTAAGTGGTTACTTCAACTGCTAGTGAAGAGCAGGCTCGAACCTTCCTAAATGGATTTCTGTGACGTGCGGTTATATTACTCATTTCATTGATTTGATCCCAAATGATTCCAGTTATTACCGAGCGAGGTGGCGCAGTGGTTAAACACTGGACTCGAATTCGGGAGGACGACGGTTCAATCCCGCGTCCGGCCATCCTGATTTAAGTTTTCCGTGATTTCCCTAAATCACTCCAGGCAAATGCCGGGGTGGTTCCTTTCAAAGGGCACGGCCGACTTCCTTCCCTAATCCGATGAGACCGATGACTTCGCTGTCTGGTCTCCTTCCCCAAAACAACCCCCAACCCAATTCCAGTTATTCTATTTTAGCGAATTCAATGGCAGTTAAAAATATAATTAAAAGTTACAAATGTGTAGCCATGCTAGCCATGAAAACGTTATTCCCAACTTCAACTATAAACTGAAAATTGTTCTGTGCATGCAGATAACCATAAGACATTTGTGTGTAGAAAGTTCCTGAGATGAAGTTCAATATTTCTTACACTTGTTATCTATTCTAAAAATTGTACGTTCCGTACTGTAGCTACCCATTAAGCTCACCCCCCCCCCCCAGTTTCATACTGAAATAGTAAATAAAAGTATTTCTAACATTCAGTTTTGAATTTACCTTACTCATGAGAGGAATACAGCCAGACAATTGAAGTTTCATAGATGTATAATGAGTTCCAGTCACCCATAGATGTAGCTACTATTTTTTAAGTGATATAGCTGTGTATGTAAGTGAGTTTGTGCTCTGAGCAGTGAAACACATTTCTTGAGACACGATTGCTGCATGTCTTTCCTCTAAACATAATGTGTGATCGACGAGGTGTTAATTGAGCGACGTTGTTTACAAGCTGCTTTCAAGTGCAAATATCTCAATCAGTAAGTTTCCTTTAACATTTCATTAGCAGAAAAATGCCATCTTTCGATCAGGTGAATCAGCTTTGTAGGTTTCTGATCGTGTGACGTATTATCTAACTCCAACAATATCCGAACAATCGAATAGCTTTCAGTGGTGTTGTTCATCCCATACTAATTTCACAGAACTCGTCTTCGAGATTCGAAAGTTCATAATGAAGGAAAAGAGCGGAGTATAAAATAAACGAACTACTGATTTGACTTCAGAAGAGATAAATCTTTTCTTGTAATTTGTATTGGAGAAAAAACTTTCCTTTGTATTAAATTAATAAATACTTTAGTAAAACATCGCTGCTTTTTGACAGTCTTTTGTAATTTTCAAGTTATTTCACTCAAAAAGTTGAATGTTCGTCGTTTCTTCTCAAAAGAGAAAAACTATTTTTGAAAGAGGATATGAACAGAATACAGAAAGCATGCTTGGATAGTATTTTTTTGGTGGAAACAAATGTTGAAATAAGACAAAAAGGTCTATGGAATGAAGTTTTGGGTTGGACTGCAGTACCAAATGTTACACTGAAAACGAACCCTGTCCTTTCCTATTGTGTTATCCCACTATGTGTTTGTGTACCCTTGTGTATTTGTTTTCTTCCTGTCTCTGTGTACTGTTTCATAGAAATTTTTTTTTCTCTTCTAATACTCAGCTACATGACTGTGATGAGGAATACTGTTATCCCCAAATATAATTTGCATTAATAATGTTATTTACTTTGTAAACATGTTAGACATTATTAATTCTGTTCTGTTTTAATGCTCATGTGTGAAGTTGATGTTTCAAAAGTTATTCTGATCTTTTATGTATGAACTTATGTCATAATTCCTGTAACACTGATGTATGTTATTTCGATTCTTTTGTAAAGCCTGTACTACAAATGTTATCTGTATTGTTATGTTCTTTAATGATGTATTTTGTACCTTTGTAATTGTATTCGTCTGTTATAAAATTGTAATTGACACCAGTTCATCAAATTAGTAACTTGTAAGTTCCATTTCACTGCACAAGTTTCTGTTGGTCATAGTATTTGGACAATATGTGAGAAGTAGGGACTGTTAGTGTTTGCACGTGTGTTAATAATTCAGTAAGGGACTGGATAACAGCATTGCTGGTTCTGAGGACAATTCCAAAAACTTTGTGAGTGCACAAGTGGTGGTTATGGACTTGCTACATTACCCGCAAGACTCTTCAGTGGTGATTGTGCACCTGCACAGTCACAACAGATGGCTGCTGGCCATCTCTACAAGGACCGCAGTGGGTCTGCACCTCTGGTGGCCCACCAATACCATACTCTCTACCAGGACTACAGTGGGTCTACTCTGTGATGACCTACCTACCACTATTCTTCAAAACGTCGAATGACTCTGCTGTGGGTTTGCTCTGTTGTGGCCCATTTACTGCTCAGCCTTTGAGAAAAACACTGCAATTTTACTGTGATAAATGATCAGGACTGTCTTTATGGACTGTGAGAAAATTTTAGCTGTTAACCAACATTGTATGAATAGGTGTGTGCATTTGATATCTTTGTTATTGTAATTATAAAAAATTTTATCAAATCATTATTGGGCACTGCCCAAAACAATTTGTAAAATTTTTTGTGGGGAGCATGGGGGCTATGTAAGTAGACTGTTTAGGTTTTCTTATTGGTAACGCCACGTAGCGCTCTGTATGAAAATCACTGGCTGTGCTGTGTGCAGTCTGTGGCTGCTTTGCATTGTTGTAATACTCGCCATTGTAGTGTTGGGCAGATTGATGTGAACAGCGCGTAACGTTGCGCAGTTGGAGGTGAGCCGCCAGCAGTGGTGGATGTGGGGAGAGAGATGGCGGAGTTTGGAAATTTGTAAGACTGGATATCATGATCTGTTATGTATATTATGATTTTTCAACACTAATAAGGTAAATACATTGTTTGTTCTCTACTAAAATCTTTCATTTCCTAACTATGCCTATCAGTAGTTAGTGCCTTCCGTAGTTTGAATTTTATTCCGAATTAACTCATTAATTTCAAATATGCCGTCGATATCAGCCCTGTCAGTACTTGCAGAGTGATTGTTAGTGTCTAGTTCCGTAGAAAATTCCGAACTGTTGTCTAACAGAAGGTAAAGCCGATTAATTTCCTCGTCATGGTTTGAGAGTCAATCTTCAAATTTCAAAGCTATTGACTTACCTTCCTTCTCTAAACTTATTTCAGCATCGTGAAAGTTTGAGATTGCTTTGTATTCATTCAAAAAGTCTACTCCCAATATAATTTCCGTCGACAATAATGGAACAATAAGGAAGTTCATAGAGAAGCTGTGGCTTTGGCAAAAGAATTCTAAATTGGTTTGTTGGCGTACATCTATACTTTTTCCAAAGATTGCACTTTGTAATTTAATCTTACGTAACGGAAGTGTGGGGCAATTGTTCGATGTGTTGCATTTTCTAAAAGCTGTTTCACTAATTACTGAAATGGGACTGCCAGAGTCAAGTACTGCCGTAAATTTTACGTCATTTACAGTAATGTGAAACACAGGATATGCAATGTTGTTATTTTTTACGTCGTGTTCCTGGAGTAGGATGTCCCTAATGTCTTCCCTTTTACGTAATTACTAGCTACGGCAGCTGCGTCGTCAGTTTCATAAGTACGTTTTGTGGCTGCTAGCGGTATGAGTCATTGCCTATTGTGTCTTTGTTGGCGCGCGTCGTTATTGGGATTTGGAGACCTAACTTCTACAAATTCACCTTGTCGAGAGGGCTCTGCTCTGTTTGAATCCCACCAGTTCTGATGCAATTCAGGTCTGTCGTTACGATCATATCGTCTGTCGTCATGTCGGTAGATTCCATAGTTTCTTTCTTGTCGGTCACGTGGTGGAGAATTTCTCCCTGAATCGTAACTGCGCGCTGGACCGTTGCATCTGACGTTATTCTGTCTCCCTTGATAATAATTATTTTGGTTCCCATATTGCCTGTTTCTCTGATTGTCTCTGTGATTGTCATTACTGCGGAGAGGTGATCTTTCCCTGTAATTATTACTATTCTGCCAACGGTTGTCATATGGGTGGTGTCTGTTTCGGTGACGATTTATGATGAAAGAATAGCCTTGTCGTATATTATTTCTGTCATCGCGGAATTGTGACAGATGTGATCTGTAATTGTTGTGCTCCTGTTTTCGCGTTCCCCGATTGTCAGTGTCAATTTTCAGTTCTTGTAACAGTCCCTGAAAAGCTTCAGTGTCTTCTTTGCAACGTCCTGCTAAAATATGTCGTAAATGTTCAGGCAGTTTGATTAAGCAAATGCGGATGAGTTCTGAGGGGCTGTATGGGTTTGACAGGTACTGATACTTGTGCAACATGTCTTCAAAATATTTCACAAGACTGGAAAATTCAGATTGTTCGAAATGTTTCATCATTATGACGCTATCTTTTACTCGGTCTTGTGTAGCTTGAGACCAATATGCTGAGAGGAAGGCATGATAAAATCCTCCTTCACTGTGACAATCGTGAATGACCGATCGCATTCTTACAGCTGGTTCATTCTCCAAGTAGCCACACATAAATACTAACCTGTGCTCCAATGATCAGTTGGGAGGAAAACAATGAGAGAATTGATGGAGCCACGTTTGTGGATGAATGTCGTTGACATAATTCTTAAACGTTTTGAATTTACGTGTAGTAATGAACAGCTTCTAGTCAAAATAATCATGTCGGCGAGTAGCATATCGGTCATTGTTAAGTCATGTTGGCGGTTCCATCTCAAAATTCGGTGCACCTTGCCAATTTCTTTCATAATTTCCGAAATGCCCTGTGTTGTTATTTTGTGGCTTTTCCGTATTTCTAAGTTCCTCTTCCGGTGTTGGAGCGCGAGTGTCCTTTGAAATATGAAATTTTTGTATTACTTGTGCCAACTGATCTTGTACTTCCCGGATTTCTCTTTTGTATTGCGTATTAATTTGATTCTGATTATGTTTGAATTTCTTAATTTGTTCATACTCTTCTGTGTCAGTGATGGCTACAGGTCTTGTCATTCAGATCATCATCTACCTTTGCAGATAAGTTAGTGAACTGATCCGAAAGTTCGGCTACTTTCTCCAATAGTGTACTTATTTCCTCAGTGTGTTTTTCTGAACCAAGTTTCAGAGTGTCCATTTGTGTTGAAATCGTATCTACTGTGTCCTTTAAGTTTTCTTGAGTTTTTGCAAGTTGCGTAACCGAATCGGTAGATGCAACTGAGTCAATTTTAGCTTGCAAGGTGTCGTGATTTTCATGAACAATAGTTTGCGGTTCTTTTATGGCTGCTTCGTGATTCTGTAATGCATTTTCATGACGCGAAAAAATAGGTTGGAAATGCTCACAAATTTGTGTTTTTACGTCATTAAAGACTCTTTGACATTTCGATTCGATGTTATGTAACTCAGTAGTTAAATCTTCACGTGTTTGTTCAAGCGTGGTGTCTAACTTTTGAATATTTTGTTCCATTGTGTCTAACTTTTGAAGCTTTTGTCCCATTTGTTGCATTAATTGTAATAACAATGCACTGGTGTCTGAAACATGTTCCTCAGTGCTTTTCGGCAGTGAATTTGCACCGGCAACATTCACATTTTGACAAGCGGAAAATGTCTTGACTCGTTTGAGAAAACTGTGAGGACCCAAAACCTGAATCTACAGTATTTGCGAGATTGTTTCCTGTCATTTCGGATTCCTGAGGCGAGCTGTTGCCGACCGATCGATCGATAATGCTTCCCTGTTCACTACCTGTTTCACTGTCCATACCATCATTTGGCGCCCGCTCCATTTCCCTATGCACAGTTACCAAATTACTACTTTGAATGTCTTTTAATTCATTACACAGTGGTGCTGATAAGCTACGCTCGTCGTCACTATTATTTCTCAGTTTACTTTGGAGCCTAGTGTTACGGTTTTCACACGCCATTATTGTCACAATATTTCACACGAATACACAGAAAATAAGAGAACACATTAACATAGCGCTGAAAATAATATCTAGTTAATTGCAAGCTGCGAAATACTTGGTGCAAATTTACATGCGTGCCACACCTGTTTTACTGTACAACAATGAAAGACTGCAACTACAAAGGAGATTCTCTCTACAATTACGCACTAGCAATAAACAAAATCTACACTAATCACACAAACTACAAGAAAAAAATCAGAAGATTCCAGTGAGGTATCCTCGGCTAAGGGTCGACATATGAAACGTCCCCTTTTGAAAAATTATGTACGACTGTGCTTAACCTGACACACAATATTTTTTAGCGCAACGCAATCTGACTTTCAAAAATCCCTACAAAAGAATGGCCCTGACTAACATTAACCTATACCTTTCACAAATCACTTACCTCACCAAAAATCTTCGTTACTCGAACTACTGCAAAACAGCGAGCGCCACTACTGCCAGCTAAATAAAACATTCAAACTACGGAAGGCACTAACTACTGATAGGCATAGTTAGGAAATGAAAAATTTTAGTAGAGAACAAACAATGTATTTACCTTAATAGTGTTGAAAAATCATAATATACATAACAGATAATGACATCCAGTCTTACAAATTTCCAAACTCCGCCATCTCTCTCCCCACATCCACCACTGCTGGCGGCTCACCTCCAACTGCGCAACACTACGCTCTGTTCACATCCATCTGCCCAACACTACAATGGCGAGTATTACAACAATGCAAAGCAGCCACAGACTGCACACAGCACAGCCAGTGATTTTCATACAGAGCGCTACGTGGCGTTACCAATAAAAAAACCTAAACAGCCTACTTACATCGTGACTTAATCTCTTGGTGGTGTTTAAAGTGCTTTCCCGAGAAACAGTTCCCAGACTCTGTTAAAATTATGTCTTATTTGGTAGGATTTATGTATCGAGGACCTATTATCCATGCTCTTTTAATGAATAAAGTTTATTGAAATACGTAGTTCGTCCTTGTGATAATCTTAAGAACTACGACGTGACTAACGATCGAACACTTAAATAATCATACCACGCTAATATGTTTAGTATACAAAATAGGACATATCTCTGTAAATTGGAAATAATGGACGACGCACAGAGTACATAACTTACACGTTTCACACATATATGAGTTGTGCCGGTGGCGATGTGTACTCAGCTGCTGAAAATAATAATGTCCAACGAAACGTAACCAAGTGTTCAAGATCAACTTCGAACCATGGTACTTTATTGCGTACCTTCGTGTTTCTAACTCAAAGCAGTGCTGTTCGAATCATCTACACTCAATTTTACGACCGTCGACAGTCTATTTGGGAAATTTCTGGAAAGATTTATATCTTTAGTACTAGATCACTTGCAGCCACTACGTTCTATACGCTACGCTATACACTTTTTGCGAAGCTACGTTGGGAAGCTATGAGATATACCTTTCTGTAAGACCACTTTGCAAAACTGTTTAAGTGGTTATGGATTTTTAAACTCCTCCCTCGGTAAGCTTCTTGATGTGATAGTTAATTGTCTTATATGCTGGAAACTATAATCAAACCCATTAGTTAAACTTTAAATGCTACCTTCTCTCTTTGATCTTCTGTTTCTGTATTGGTTTTATTTTGCAAATGAGACTTTCTGCGGATCTGCAGCGGCTGCGCAATCTGACACTTCCACGAATTCAGCACGGAAAGGACAACTCTCCCAGCGATTTCACGATTTCAAAAAATTAATCAGATCTCTGCTCTATGAATAATCATTCATACAGGATATAACAAACAAATATTTCCAGTGAAAATTCCTAAAGCGCAAGGGATCGCCGGCACAATGAAAGCACAGTTTAAAATAATCGAATATGACCAGACATATTTATAAAATTTTCAGTAATTAAGGGTCACCTGTTCCAAGTCATAAAGTTGAGCGAAATAGGTTAGGTGGATCACTTTTATTTAATCCAGTTTATGTCGTTGTTAAAAAATCTACAATATAACCTGTAGGCAATGATAGTCATACAAAATAGAATTTTTTGCAAGAATGCTAAACTAAAAATCAGTCAATCTTAACAGTTCACAAAACGCTGAAACAGTCAGTCTTGTGTGTGCAATACCATTTAACTAATTACTAACGAACTCTCTTCACAAAGAAGATCGATTTATCAAACCAGATTGTGATTACTTGAATAGCGCACAAGTTAGCATGGATATCACCCAAATTATTTAAAGGCAATTAAAAATAATAAGGAAGACTGCTAGCCGATATGCAGGTGGTATTCCAATAAGTCTGAGCAGCTCACAAACGGAATTGAAGGAAACTGTTGCATACTAGTCGAGCTCTGAATTAATACAAATGCAGCACAAGTTGCGATTTAAAGGATACGCAAGTCGCGAATTGCTCAAAGATAAAAGGACTGTCCTGCTGCAAAATTACGGCACTTGGACGAGCAGTAAACGCGTCCAAGGCTGCGGACTAGCGTCTGGGAAATCGAAAAGCGTACCGAACTGCCGCATGCCACTCTGTTGCACTGTCTCTAGAGTCACATTCCTACGCTCCATATGACTGACAAAGTCCTCCGGGGAAAAATCTGTTACGATTACCAGCCTGACAACTAAGGATTTCCCTTTCCAGCACAAATTGCAAGTGAGAAGCTGGTACTATTCTTTAATAGCTCTCAGTGCATATTATTTAGTTATCTGAAGGTTGGCACACCGATTGCTATCTTGCAGCTCACTGCGTAAACTAAAAATTATTGCGGGCTTCTATTGGAGTTCTCATGTGATACGAGCATAAGATGGAGGAGTCACATACTCGTACGTCAAAGCCTTGCAGGGGGAGCAGATTCGTCACTTCTCAATCTCAATGGAAATTCCTGACTTCAAAGGGCACTCTGTCCTGCGTACAAATAAGAATAGTCACAGGCAACCTGCGAGTTCTTGTAATTTAGCCTCCATTGAGAAGCTTAGGGAAAGAGCCCTATGTCCCGTAGCGATCAGCCCTTCCAGGCAAAATGATGACTAACCTGAGCTGCCTCATAGAAGAGAAAAATACTGTATCTTGGCTCCAACAGTCACTAGATGTGTCTCTTATCCCACCAGAACTAAGAAAACACAGATATTTTCACACACAATTAAGATCAAGCGACAAAATGCAACAGTAGGTACGTTACAAAGTAGAATACATCACTATGAAACATTCCAGAGGCGTGAGCACAGGGAAGGTGAATTATTATGCCTTTGTTAGTGTAAGAACCATGTACCAGGTTTGAATGCTACAACAAATCTTTAAAGGCAAGAGCAATACATACGAGATATATTAGATACATTTAACATCACTAAGACAACTAATTTCAACGTTCGAGATTTTGGAAACTGCAACTCGTTAGGCCAGTACTTGAAGTGGCAATATAAGATTACCAAGGCAATTAAGTTACGCCTCAGAGGTTTACGAAGGTTACAAGCCAGCGTTAAGAGACGTAAATGGTTTTTCTGGCAAACACGAATGCATATTTACACTGATCGCAACCGCAACACAACTTACTGAGTTGTTGGCATACTCAGGCACTTGTCCATCCTATAGAATTCAATCACTTCATGAAAAACCCCGCTGGCGTGATAACGCAGAGTATGGCTAAGCAGGGAACCACTCATTCACATCATTTGAATGCTTATACGAGATGAGAAGGACTCAAATCATACTGCAATTTGCTGAGAATCAGGATGGCGGAAACTGGCGGTATGCTGCAGGATCAGAAACCCAAATTAGTAAAGACTGTTTAGTCAGATGCTCACCAAATACTGCACATAAATCCCTACAGAAACAGCACAGAGCCAATCGCTCACAATTCAGTCCTTAGAGCTGTCAGGGTAACTATAGTCTCGGCATCAGAACTCCTGACTCCTTCCAGTACAAGCAGCGGATCCTAACAAAGGGCAGCAACAACACTGGAGGTAAGAACGTCTGCTACACGTCAACCAGCGAACCCTCTCGCTGAATCAATCCCTCGACCGCAATGCCGAAGCACAATGCTCACTGCAGACCACCCCTGCCTCATTGCATCGCGAGATTCGCCAACGAGAACAAAGCAAATCTCTCTACTCCTAGGGAGGGCATGCTCACGCCTTTATACCATAGTGTAAAAATATCTATGCACTGACCGTTTGGATGCGCAGAACGAGAATTTTGTCAGCAATTTCTGCTCCACCTCAAGTCACGTGATTTTGGTACGCACATTTTAGTCGCTAAAGCGCTTACAGTAAATTGAATGTTATTACTTCGCTCCCACAGATAGACCATCTCCGGAAGTACCGTGAAATCTTGTATACGTTTTTTTAAGATATCTTAAGAATTTGACACTGGGAACTGAAGCTGGCTTAAAAATATGAAGAGCAATGGTATTGTGCTTTTTCGCCGCAGCTTCATAGGTCAGATTTCACTTTATTTACGGTTTTTCGGTAAGTGATAGCCAGCAATATTTTTGTACGTCTTCTGTTGCACTTATTTATATTGTGGAATGTCTGTTCTAATTAATAACATTATAATGACACTGTGCACGGCACCGAAGTGTCACGAAAAAAACAGCGCTGTCTTAAGTTGAAATTGCTACAGGAAAAACGGTCAGCGATTTGCACCACCTGCTTGTCCATTATGATTTAAAATTTTTCTTTATTAACCATTCTGCTTTTTATAGACAAGTAAAATACCCATAACACTTTTTCGCCATCTCATCATAAAAGTAAAGCCATACACTAAGCACAAAAAAAGGAAAATTAAATAAAAAAATACAAGGTCAGTGGTCGTATTTTGGAGTAAGAAAAGAAGTTGCAACCAACAATAATTTTTTAAGTAATGAAATGGAACGCCTGCAACCATCGTTATGTCGTCATTTATTGTGTGGCTAGCAGTTTCGGTCCTTCTGTGCACCATCTTTAGGTCTTAGCTGACGCTGAGATATTAACACCACCCGAGTACACGATGCATCAGTGGCCAACATCAATAACTGGTCTTCGCAGACTATCTGTAGCAGCGATGTTGTCTGTCCAGCCATTAACTATCAACTGACTGGAGAAACATTCAAAATTTAACGTGCTACAGCAGAGGTCCCTCGGACCTCCAGTCACAAGGAATGATGTACAAAAATAATAATTGTTTAGTTTTTCTATTGCACTGATTCATATTGTCGAATCTGTCCTAATTCATTATGTTATAATGAAAATACATAGGAGACTGTCTCATGCCGAAATAATTAGATACACACAATAGTTTTCGAACGTGCATAAACTGCAGGAAATTTATTAGACTGTCATGTGTAAATTTTACACACTGGCTGGCAGTTCACTCAGACGCACTTGCAGATTTAGCTAGCACTTCTGTCATAAACACAAGACCGTAAAATCACGGGAATTATCTCTACAGTACATGACTTCAGAATACCACGTCTCGGTATTTTTCAACATAAAAAGTGCCTCATGTCAATATGCCATTTACAATTACACGTTTTCTGTACATACATACGAAAAGTAACTGGTACTCGTTTCACATGCTTCCCTTAGCATTCTTAGCAACGGCAGTATTGCACCAAGGCTGTTACTGAACTCAAACGTGCGTAAACATATATGAAACTATGCAAATACGTGTAATATTCAAGTTTCGCAAATTACCCGAAAACTGGAAACAAACACTGTCATTCCAAATTCACGTGACTAGCCCGATTTGATGTTGAGAAAATACTCTGTGATTTATACAACCAAGGCGAACAGCCGACAGTCTGTCAAAGCCCATAGCCCCACAAAGTAATTGTTTTGGACCACAGTTAGCTTATTGTTATTTACCCATTACAGTTGAACTCATACATTATTTTAAATTAAAGTTTAGACTAAACAACCGAAAGTTTTTCCAACAAACGAAGCAAGCAACTGCATTAACAACACTCTCACTTACACTATCCTATGTTAGACACACACAGGAAATAAGCAGGCAGACTTCTAGTTATGTTCATTAACAAATGTTATCAAAGAGCGAAAATATGTCAGCTGCATACGGCTTTCATTCCGCATATGAAAGAAGACTCCTTGTGTTTCCTCTAAAACTTAAAATCTGTTTAATAAAGAAATTGGCCAAACAGCCGTACAAATTGAGAAGTTATTTCATTTTCTTTTCGCTGCGAGTTCCGACAATTCACTATAGCCTTTTCAGGCCCCTTATGCACCTCTCAAAAGTTATCGATATTGGCATACTGAGGCCATCTCTTTCCGGATGTCGTGAATTCTCAAGTACTTCCTTTGAAGACTTGACTGCAGCTCTAAGATGGCATACTGAATTACAGAAACTGATAGCAAAAATAAAATGAAATAACTTCTCAATTTCCTCGGCTGTTCGGCGAATTTCTTTGTTACATATCTGACCAGCCGCTGTCCCACGTCCAAAAGAGATCAACAGAGACTAAAAACTGTTGGTTACGTCAGTATACGAGGAGCTTAAATGAGTAAGAAACATACTTTTTTGTGAAAGCAAGTTGGTTTTATTCATGATTCCAACACACGACGTTATTCCCCACTCTTTCGGCAACAAAACACTATTGTTCGAGATAATATCGTATCCACGCAACCGCCTTACGTCACCTTACTGTGGGGACTGTGTTCGCCCACGGCACAACTCTACTGGTCGAGGTCAGGGTCAGCGTCTTGCTGTATCAATAACTTCCCCTTTACCCACGTACTGCTGCCCGTAGAGTGCATCCTGCATTGGGTCGAAGAGACGGAAGTCGTTAGGGGTCAGATGGGGCTGCAGAGTGGATGAGGAAGAACAATCGAATTAATTTTATGAGATCCTCTGGGATGCTCAGACTTGAGTGAAGATTTGTGTTGTCATGGAGAAGAAGAAGATTGCATTTCTGAGGAGCCCTGAATGAGAGTGTCCGCATGTTCCAACGTTCCACGAGTCAAAGTTGTTTGTGACTGTCTGGCATGTGTGATATCGGACATGTCAGCACAATCTTGTTGCGATGATGGACACCTCACACGACTCACTGTGCTTTTGTTCACCAACAGGACTCCGTAGACATTCTGCAACCACCTATGAATATCTAGAATGCCCTGGTTTTCCACATAAAGAAACTCAATGCCCGGTCGGAGTGGCCGTGCGGTCTGGGCTGCCATGTCACGGATTGCGGGGCCCCTCCCGCCGGAAGTTAGAGTCCTCCCCCGAGCATGGGTGTATGTGTTGTTCTTACCGTAAGTTAGTTTAAGTAGCGTGTATGTTTAGGGACCGATGACCTCAGCAGTTTGGTCCCTTAGAAATCAATACACACACACACACACACACACACATTAAACTCAATTACAGCTACCTGTTTGGAACACATCTCCGCTACCTATCGGAACTTGACGAAACTATAGAAGCTGAAATAGGAATATTTCACGAACTCCGACAGTAAATTCTTTATTTTCCGGAGTAGAATAGCCCTTGGAATGTCGTTTCGACATATGTACAATATTTAGCTACGGTTGACTGACTGGACTGCAAAAGGCGAGTTAAGCCGATCATGCTCGGTGCACCTTAAACGCAATGTGTGCGCCGTCTGACCCAAGTAGACTTTGTCACACTGGCGAGGTATTCTGTAGACTGACCGAGAAAACATTATGTTTCACTGCTTATTAAACGTCCCTTGTACGACTGACGAAACGCTGGTGTGCCAAATATCCAACAGCCGGTCACAGACCGTAACCCCAAAGAGGCAGGAATCGGATATACCTACAGCAAGGCTGAGTGTTTTGCGCCACAGTTATTTCTATTTGTTCTTTACAATAACTCGTAAATTGTTTTTAATTAATGTTTACACTAAATAAGTGAAATAATTTCGTCAAAAACTAAGATAGCAATTGCGCTAACAACGCTCTCAGTTTCACTTACCTGCATGTTAGGCATACAGAAAAATGACAGGCGAATTTTTACATATGCATAACAGTAAGGTTTATGGGTTCTGGGGATAGGGTTTTTGATACATAATCAAGATGTCCTCAGGCTCGGAATCGAATCCCGCTACTGCTTAAATTTTGATTAATAATCAGCAATGGCTGCCGAAGACTTCCGGCGTATGAAGTCACTCTCACTCTGCCAACGACCTTTTCAAAGAGGTCGGAGGAGCGGATAGATGTTAAAGGCACTCTCTTGTCGTAGGGGTTGGAAACTGCCCCTAAAGGTGGAAGAATCAGCAATGATCAACGGCATGAGGATGCAGAAGGCAATGGAAACCACTTAATTAAAGACAACCTGTAACTGAAAAAGTGTCATGATGATCTCTCCATTGGCAAAAGATTCCGGAGCAGTCTTCCAGTCGGATATCCGGGAGTGGAGAGCCAAGACGGAGATGACCTTGAGAAAGAGATTGAATAATCAAATAAAGGATAGCCTTCTACAAGTCGGCGCTTGGAATGTCAGTAGCTTGAAAATGGTAGTGCAGCTAGAAAATGTGAAAACGGAAATGCGAAGGCTCAATCTAGATTACACTCCTGGAAATGGAAAAAAGAACACATTGACACCGGTGTGTCAGACCCACCATACTTGCTCCGGACACTGCGAGAGGGCTGTACAAGCAATGATCACACGCACGGCACAGCGGACACACCAGGAACCGCGGTGTTGGCCGTCGAATGGCGCTAGCTGCGCAGCATTTGTGCACCGCCGCCGTCAGTGTCAGCCAGTTTGCCGTGGCATACGGAGCTCCATCGCAGTCTTTAACACTGGTAGCATGCCGCGACAGCGTGGACGTGAACCGTATGGGCAGTTGACGGACTTTGAGCGAGGGCGTATAGTGGGCATGCGGGAGGCCGGGTGGACGTACCGCCGAATTGCTCAACACGTGGGGCGTGAGGTCTCCACAGTACATCGATGTTGTCGCCAGTGGTCGGCGGAAGGGGCACGTGCCCGTCGACCTGGGACCGGACCGCAGCGACGCACGGATGCACGCCAAGACCGTAGGATCCTACGCAGTGCCGTAGGGGACCGCACCGCCACTTCCCAGCAAATTAGGGACACTGTTGCTCCTGGGGTATCGGCGAGGACCATTCGCAACAGTCTCCATGAAGCTGGGCTACGGTCCCTCACACCGTTAGGCCGTCTTCCGCTCACGCCCCAACATCGTGCAGCCCGCCTCCAGTGGTGTCGCGACAGGCGTGAATGGAGGGACGAATGGAGACGTGCGTCTTCAGCGATGAGAGTCGCTTCTGCCTTGGTGCCAATGATGGTCGTATGCGTGTTTGGCGCCGTGCAGGTGAGCGCCACAATCAGGACTGCATACGACCGAGGCACACAGGGCCAACACCCGGCATCATGGTGTGGGGAGCGATCTCCTACACTGGCCGTACACCACTGGTGATCGTCGAGGGGACACTGAATAGTGCACGGTACATCCAAACCGTCATCGAACCCATCGTTCTACCATTCCTAGACCGGCAAGGGAACTTGCTGTTCCAACAGGACAATGCACGTCCGCATGTATCCCGTGCCACCCAACGTGCGCTAGAAGGTGTAAGTCAACTACCCTGGCCAGCAAGATCTCCGGATCTGTCCCCCATTGAGCATGTTTGGGACTGGATGAAGCGTCGTCTCACGCGGTCTGCACGTCCAGCACGAACGCTGGTCCAACTGAGGCGCCAGGTGGAAATGGCATGGCAAGCCGTTCCACAGGACTACATCCAGCATCTCTACGATCGTCTCCATGGGAGAATAGCAGCCTGCATTGCTGTGAAAGGTGGATATACACTGTACTAGTGCCGACATTGTGCATGCTCTGTTGCCTGTGTCTATGTGCCTGTGGTTCTGTCAGTGTGATCATGCGATGTATCTGACCCCAGGAATGTGTCAATAAAGTTTCCCCTTCCTGGGACAATGAATTCACGGTGTTCTTATTTCAATTTCCAGGAGTGTAGTAGCGGTCAGTGAAGTGAAACGGAAAGAAGAGAACGATTTCTGATCAGCAGCAGAAAATGGTATAACGGGAGTAGGATTCGTTATGAATAGGAAGATAGAGCAGAGAGTGTGTTACTGTGAACAGTTCAGTTACACAGTTGTTCTTATCAGAATCGACAGCAAACCAACACCGACAACGATAGTTCAGGTATACATGCCGACGTCGTAAGCTGAAGCTGAAGATGAAGAGATAGAGAAAGTATAAGAGCTTATTGAATGGGTAATACAGTACATAAAGGGAGATGTAAATCTAATAGTAATGGTGGACTGGAATGCAGTTTTAGGGGAAGGAGTAGAAGAAAACGTTACAGGAGAATATGGGCTTGCGGCAAGGAATCAGAGAGGAGGAAGACAATTGAATTCTGTAATAAATTTCAGCTAATGATAGCGAATACTCTGTTCAATAATCACATCAGGAAGAGGGATAGTTGGAAAAAGCCAGGTCATACAGAAAGATTTCATATGGATTACATCAAGGTCAGACAGAGGTTCCGAAATCAGATACTGGATTGTAAGGCGTACCCTGGAGCAGACATAGACTCAGATCACAATATAGTAGTGATGGAAAGTAGGCTGAACTTTAAGATATTACTCAGGAATGATCAATACGCTAAGACGTGGGATACAGAAACTCTAAGGACTGACGAGATATGCTTGAAATTCTCTAAGGCTATAGAAACAATAATAAGGAATAGTTCAGTAGGTACATTTGAAGTGGAATGGACGTCTCTGGGAAGGGCAATGACAGTAGTAGGAAAGAAAAAGTAAGTACAAAGAAAGTAACTCCGAAGAAACCATGGGTAACAGATGAAATACTTCAGCTGATTGATGAAAGGAGGAAGTACGAAAATGTTCCGGGAAACTCAGGAATACAGAAATACAAGTCACTGACGAATGAAATAAATTGGAAGTGCGGGGAAGCTAAGACGAAATAGTTGCATGCAAAATGTGAAGAAAACGAAAAAGAAATGATTCTCGGAAGGACAGACTCAGCATACAGGGAAGCCAAAACAACCTTCGGTGACATTAAAAGCAAGGGTGATAACATTATGAGTGCGACGGAAGTTCCACTATTAAATCCAGAGTAGAGAGCGGATAGGAGGAAAGAATAGATTGAAGCCCCTATGAGGGGAAAGATTGGTCTGATGCGGTAGAAGAAGAAAAAGGAATCGGTCTAAAGACAATAGGGGTTCCAGCATTAGAATCAGAATTTAAAAGAGCTTTGGAGGACTTAAGATCAAATAAGGCAGAAGGGATAGATAACATTCTATCAGAATTTCTAAAATCATTGGGTGAGGTGGTAACAGAACGACTATTCACGTTGGTGTGTAGAATGTATGAGTATGATGACATACCATCTGAGTTTCGAAAATATATCAGCTACACAATTCCGAAGACTGCAAGAGCTGATATGTGCGAGAATTATCGTACAATCAGCTTAACTGCTCATGAATGCAAACTACTGACAAGAATAATATTCAGAAGAATTGAAAAGAAAGTTGAGGATGTGTCAGAGGACGATCAGTTTGTTTTTAGGAAAGATAGGGTCTCCAGAAAGGCCATTCTGGCGTTTTTGTTGATAATGGAAGCAAGACTAAAGAAAAATCAGGACACGCTCATAGGATCTGTCACCCTCAAAAAAGCGTTCGACAATGTAAAATGGTACAAGATGTTCGAGACTCTGAGAAAAACTGGTGTAAGCTATAGGGAGAGATGGGTAATTATCAATATGTACAAGAGCCAAAAGGGAATAATAAGAGTCGATGACCAAGAACGAAGTGCTCGGATCAAGAGAGGTGTAAGACAGGAATGTAATATTTCGCCCCTACTGGTCAGTCTGTACATCGAAGAAGCAGTTACGGAATTACAAGAAAGGTTCAGGAGTGGAATTAATATTCAAGGTGAAAGGATATCAGTGATAGAATCCCGCTGATGACATT
The DNA here is from genome assembly GCF_023898315.1 of Schistocerca nitens. NCBI lineage: Eukaryota > Metazoa > Arthropoda > Insecta > Orthoptera > Acrididae > Schistocerca > Schistocerca nitens. Next base: position 88,506,700 of record NC_064622.1, on the reverse strand, counting down.
GCAATCCTGAGTGAAAGTGAAGAAGGGTTACAGGATCTGCGGAATATAATGGATAATTCAATGAGTAGAGAATGTAGATGGAGAGTAAATCGAAGAAAGACGAAAGTAATGGGAAGTAGCAGAAATGAGAACAGGGAGAAACTTATCACCATGATTGATGGTCACGAAGTAGATAAAATTAAGGAATTCTGCTACCTTGGCAATAAAGCAACCAGTGACGGACGAAGCAACGAGGACCTGTAAGTCTGGCATGTACGTGTGGTAGTGAAACATGGATTGTAGGAAAACCGGAACGCAGCGCTGAGGGGCCGCGCTGTTTAAGGCGCCATGCACAGATTGCGCGGCCCCTCCCACCGGAGGTTCGAGCCCTCCCTCGGGCATCTGTGTGTGCGTTGTTCTTAGCATAGGTTAGCTTAAGTAGTGTGTAAGTTTAGAGACCCATGACCTCAGCAGTTTGGTCCCCTAGGAATTTACACACATTTGAACATTTGAAAACCGTAACAGAAGAGAATCGAAACATTTGAGATTTGGTGCTACAGACGAATGCTTAAAGGTAGATGGACTGATAAGTAACAAGTTTCTGCGCATAATCGGAGAGGAAAGGAGTATGTGGAAAACACTGATAAGAAAAAGACACAAGATGATAGGATATCTGTTAAGACATCAAGGAATTACTCCCATGGTTCTAAAGTGAGTTGTAGAGGGCAAAAACTGTAGAGGAAGACATAGATACAGCAAATAATTGTTTAGGGTGTAAGTGCTACTCCGAGATAAAGAGGTTGGAACAGAAGAGGAATTCGTGGCGGGCCGCATGAAACAAGTCTGAAGACTGATGTCCCGCCCCTCCCCTTCCCCCCCCCCCCCCCCCCAAAAAAAAAGAAAGAAAGAAGGAAAAAAGTCTCATCACGGAGCGAAAATACGTTATCTGCATGCGGCTTTCGTTCTGCACATAAGAAAAGCCAGCATCGGTTCTCTCTAAAACCTATACACAGTGCGGTTATGTCATTATATCTTGCCGAATGACTGTTACATTGATATCGAAGTTTCTGTCTATAACACCCTTGCATAAAGCATTCTCTTTTAACCTGCCGCGTCCAGTCTGGGTAGAATACTATTTTAGCAGCTTCTAGTGGCAGGACGGAAGTTGTCTGCCAACAGGTTCAATGCCTACAGTTCAATGTTTCTTCCATAGGAATGCGGTGATCCAGCGGGGAGGATATTGCACCCAAGATTCGATTGACTTACAGTTGGTCGTAAACGTCTCTCATAGTCGGCCACTGTGAACATTGTATGCCTCAAAATATGTTTCATCAACCTGCGGCAGGGCAGGTTATAAGTTCTCATTTCCAACTCTTCAGTCGACCTACCTTGTTAAGCTTCTTGAAGTCAGTCTCCTTCACTCTGCGTTGGTAATTACTGATTCAGCAAATAAAATTTCGCTGATGAAAACTCGACTAAATATCAAGCAAAGGCCGCATAAATCAAGCTCGGAGACAGAATCTGTGAGCTCGAAAAGCTTTCTAGCGTTCGCGGGTCTAAACAACTTGTTTGAAAATGTTTTGAAGTTATTGCCTGTAAGACATAGTTTCAATGGCTGTCAGGTACATGTTCATTGTTAACGTAAGTTGCGCTAATGTTACAAGTTATTCACATGAAAGCAGCCAGAAGTTTATCAGTCCGAGCTGAATGATTCCAGCGCTCTAGCCGGTCTCTGACCCACAGCTATTTGCGACACACTACATCAACTCGTTCACTGGTCTTCTTATAAATGTCTCTTGATCTGTACGAAACGCACCACTTGGAATCTGAGACGACAAGAAAGTTCACTCGCCAGTAACTTCCGAACAAAACCACTTACAATATTCAAAGTTTCACTAAATTGTTTAATACTGCAGTCGCTTTACATTAACAATGCCAGAAGCGACAAAAAGCTAAATTTCCTTCATCTTCGCACAAATTTATATAGCGTTGTCTAACATTGATGAGCACCATCAGAAGGTTCCCTACACTCTCCCACAGATGCATAGCGGTAGAACAAAGCATTCCACTGAGCGCTGGAAATGCTTCATTCCTTTTCGCTGATGATTTAGGCAGCCAATCGGAACAACTCCAGCCCTCAAATACTGGTGGTAATCCCTAAGTTATTCAGTAGAATCACTGACAGCATTTTATAAAAGAAATTATGAATTTACGAAAACAAATTTGATTTAAATAAAACAAAGAACGGTTTATCATCAGAAATGAAATACTAATTGCTGTAATACCTAACTTCTGACTCCTTTTGAGCAAATGCATGCACAGTAGGACGTAAGGAACATGATTACTGATTGTACAATATACTTTCCCACGCATACAGTTTACATAGTTTTTAATAAAAGAAAACATCCACACTTTACGTATGCCACCCATACACTCTCTCGGTCTCTCCACATTATTCGCACAGCAAAACGTAATTAAAAATAATTTTGAAATTAGTTACTGTTGTATCAGAAACCTGTTGTAAAAAAAGGTAAAAAAAAACTGGAAAAATAACTACTATGAACTCAACGCTTTTAGTTATAGTTTCAAACGGTCTTATAAATGAAAACATTACAATCCCTAGCTCAGTTTCCTAGAAGCAGAAAAATTATTACGTGTTTAAATAAATTTCTATATAAGAAATACTGAAGACGCTTAACTGAGATTTTTACAGTATTGTTGTATTATCAATACAAATCTCTGTATACCGAGCATGAAAAAGCTCACATAAAATTTAAAACTAGTTTTTAGATTCATAGAGAGTGTGTGTGACGTATCTTACGCAAGCGGTAGACAAGCGACTTGCCCCAGCGGCCACCTACAGTTGAACTGATGTCAGAATAAAATAATAACTCTCTCTCCGGGTACCCGGTAAGATGGCAAGGTTAAAGACTCGCGATGATTTGCTACATTACAATCCGGTTTTATTCAATTTGTGCTATAAATTTCTTTCTTCTCCAACTCAATTCAGTGCCTCTTCATTACTTATCCAGTCTACCCATCTAATCTTCAGCCTTCTTCTGTAGCTCCGCATTCCGAAAGCTCATATTCCCTTCTTGTCTGAACTGTGTATCGTCCAAGTTTCACCCCAGTACACGGTTACAGTCCAGACAAATACCTTTAGCAAAGGTTGTCCATCATTTATATTTATACTCTGTGTGCTTAAATTTCTTTTTTTCCTGAAATGCTTTCCTTGCTATTGCCAGTCTGCATTTTATATCCTCTCACCTTCTATTATAACAGTGATTTTGGTGCGTAAATATTAATATTAGGTAAATATTTTTTCACTTATCTTTTAAATTGGCAGTCAAAGACTGTTTTTAATGCCACAGATATTGACACCCAGGTCGCTGACTTCTTCACTGTGATTATGTCACGTTTCACCAAACAGCATAACACATCTGCTTCATTAAGCGTTTCATTTTTAATGTAAATCCCTCAACATAGGCCTGAATTAATGCGAGTACATTCTATTATCCTTGCTTTACTTTTGTTCGTTATGATGTTACAATCTCTGTTTAGGACAATATCCGTCCTGTTCAGCTGACTCTCCAAGTCCTAGCAATGTCAAATACCGAAACTTTAGTTTTTTTCTCACTGTATCTGCACTTTTAAAGCCTTCCAGACTTCTCACTGGTTTTCTTTAGTGCTTGTTCATTGTACAGACTAAATAACATCTGGGAAGTCTACAACCGTATCTGACTTCTAAGTTTTAGCTTGTCGCTCGTTTCCTTCGACTATTTTAACTGTAGTCCGGTGTTTGTTCAAGGTTTAGACTACTTTTCGCCCCGCGTATCAGAATTTCAAAGATGAGTTCTAGTCAAAACTGACAAATTTCTCTAAATTTAGAAGTGCTGTGAGCATAGGCTTGGCTTTCTTTAAAGTATCTTTTGAGGTAAGTAGTAGCGATAGTATTGCTCCGCTAGCTTCTATACTTTTCCTACACTGAAACTGAGTTCGGCTTCAACCAGTGTTTATTTCATTCAATTTATGTTCGTATTCTGCATACCGTACCTTACGTTTCGATAATATTGATACATTATATTCTGTGTCATTAAATTTCCCTTTTTCCTGAAATTCTTTCCTTGCTGTCTTAGTAGGTGGTGGTATTTACATTCTTCATTAATTCAGAGGGTATTTCACCTCTCATATCTGGCAGGCAGGATGAAATAGTTTTGTCATTGTATGTATTCCCATGGATTTCAGCTATTCTGAGAAAATGTTGTCTGTTCAAGCTGGCATCTTTCGACATTGGTATTTCAGTGCTCTGTCAAACTTTTCACAGGAAATGGTATCTTCCATTTCTTTTTCATGTACTGCCCCTTCCATTCTCGTAACGTATCTTCAAACTTGTTTCTAATGTTATAGCCTGCTACTTCTCAGCCATCCCTTCTTTGCTTAGTACTGGCCTGGTATCACAGGTATTAATACTTATACAGACGCTTTTCTTTTCTTTTCTTCAGATGTCTATTCCTAGTATAAACGTCATCAATCTTGCAGTTTTGCGTTTCTACTCCATCCCTCCCACGTTTGTCATTTTGCACTCTGTCAGTCTCATTTTTAGACGTCTGTAATCCCTTAAATGTGGTTAATATGGTGCATTTTCGTATTTTATTTTAGGGCTTTTATCTTTCTTCTTGAAACTGAGAACGATTATTTCTATCATTACCTTGTTTATTTGAAAGTTACTGCGCTATACTGTCCCTAGATGTTAACTTTTTTCGCAGGAGGGTGATCCTCGTTAGAGGTAGATCGTAATATTAGATAGCCATTTACCTCGAATTTCTGTAAGCATTAATACGTGTGCCAGTTGTAGGCTAAGGAGCAGCCATTACTTAAGAGCCGTCTTACAGTTCTCCATCCAAAGACGTGAAGAAGCATTAGGCCGACAAGGATAAAGTGGATCAACGGAGCGGAACAGGGTTTAATGATTAACGTGTGATGATTATGGTGAAAGGCACTCTCTTGTGAGTGGTCAACATGCAGTGAAACTGCATTCTGCTTGCCATTCATTCAATTAAGATTCGCGCAATGCTCTGACTCGCCATGTGTCCATGCATGAATATTTCCCGCCACAGTTGCTTTCTCTACATCTACATCAATACACCGCAAACCACCTGACTGTATGTAGCAGAGGGTACTTCTTGTGCAACTAACTGATTCCCGCACCACTAACCGTTCCACTCGCGAATGGCACGTGAGAAGAACGACTGTCTGTAAACCTCTTAACTGGCTCTAATATCTCGAATTTTCTCCTCGTGGTCATTTCGTGAGAGGTATGTACGGGGAAGTAATGTTGTCCGTCTCTTCTCGGGACGTACTCTCTCAGCAATTCAATAATAAATATCTCGGTGTTGCGCAACGCTTCTCTTGTAGCGTCTCCTACTGGAGATTGTTGAGCTTCTCTGTGCATCCCTCGTGCCGATTAAATGATCTCGTGACGCAACGCGCCGCTATTCGTCAGATCTTCAATATCTCTTCTATCTGTCCTACCTGGGTGGGGTCCCAGATTAATGAAAAAATTTCAGGTATCGGTCGAACAAGCCACTTCATTCCAATTAATCTGGCTACTCATTCTAACTAAAGTTGCAACTGGATAGTTAGTCCTAGATATTTTACCGGAGATACTATTTCCAGCAGTTTGTCATCAACAGTGTAATTGTACAGCATTGGATTTATTGTGTGCGCAATGTGTTACATTTATTTACGTCCACAAGCAACTGTCAGTACCTGCAGATTCATTAATCTTGTGTAGGTTATTTCGCAAATGGATATGGTCATCTATCGTTGCTCTTTTCTTATAGTCAACCTCATCATCAGCGACAGCCTAAAGAGCATCCGACGATTTCTACCATATCACTTACATACACTGCAAACAGCTACGTTCCTATTACACTTCCTCCGGAAACTATCTTTACAACTTGTCAATTTTGTTCTGCCAGGCGCGATATGTTGAGTTCTGTCTGCAAGCAGGTCTAGAATCGAGTCGCAAATTACGATACTGAGTAATCTAGAATGTTTTCCACTAAACAGCAGTGTAGAATTGTAGCAAATGGCTTCCTGAAGTCGAGGAACACGACACCAACCTTAGCGCCGTTGTCTACAGCGCTTTGAATTTCGTGGAGGAATAGAGCGAGGTGAGTTTCACAAGATCTTGATTTCTGTAGATGACATTTTCGTTCTCCAAAAATCTCACGATTCTTGGGCATAAAAATGTTCCTTAATTCTACAACAGATTGACGTCAATGACATAGGCCTGCAATTATGTACATCTGTCCTACGACCCTTCTTGAACACGGGAGTGGCCTGCGCTTTTCCAATCACTAGATACACTTCGTTGCTCCAGCGAACTACAATAAACTGCTGCTTCAAGGACAGCAAGTTCTTTCCATAATCTTTGTAGTATCTTAATGGTACCGGTATCTTACCTAGTCCTGATGCCGTTACACTATCAAGCGATTGTAGTAGCTTTTCTATTCAGCGATTCGTTATCTCAGTATTTGCCATTTCACCGTCGTACGATGATTCCGTAGATATTTGTACAGTATTCCCCATATTCCGCTTGCCCACCTCCCCTCCCCCCCACCCCTTCTTGTTATCGAGGCACATAAATTCTGGAATAACGTAGGCCTGAGCAAAGAATTCGTAAAGTGTGACTTGCGGTTTCATCTCACACTAAGACAAAGACCTACTTTTGCCGGTGGTGTCACTTAGGACCTAACTTTGAGTAGTTCCATCCCCGTAGAGTCACACACTTCGCACAAAATTGCTGAGAAACTCTATTATAAAGTCTTCCTGCGGTCGTCCAATACAAAGTTTTTGGAAGCCGGCAGTATAAAGTTTCCTCGTTGGGTTCTTCTTTCTAATTAGTGCTCCTCACACACAGCTGAAGTCTCCTGGCATCGGGTTTATAAAGAGTTTTCTTATGTGTAGATTCCACACTTGCCTGCATTCACAGATGATACTTCGCGCGTTCTTTACAAACTTTTGCGTCGAAATCGTCACATGAAACCGACTGTACAGTAGTCTACATGCGCGTGTGCAGATTGACGTCACACCACACCTATTTTATCGTTGTGTGTTCACATAAATTCGAATGTAAAGGTAGATGGGAAAAATAAAAGTAAGCCGTGTTTATTACATTAGAGCAGAAATTGCGAAACTGCCGTTGTATTAACAATTTCAAACGTATTGCAGCTGCGTGCCGTTTCTGAGCGTTTAAAAGTCTAAGGAACGTGTTTCGAAAGCGCGTATTCAGCGAAACTGTGGAATTTCTGTTTCTCTCTTTGCAAATTGTGTATGAACGGGCCTCTTAGCTTTGTTGGTGAGTGTTTGTTGGCGTTTCAGCCACGAGTCTAACTCGGTGCCACAAAAAAGACCATGTGGCGTACTAAAACCTCTCTCTAAATACAAATACTGTGCATTTCAAAACACAGTCTCCAAAAAAACTGAGCTGCCTACCTGTGAATCTCAGTTGATGAATGGGATAAAAGAAAATGCTCGAATGAGGATTAAAAGGGAGAAAAACTGTGCCTTCTGCGACGAAAAGCGGAGACTCGAGGCTACATTTTCGCTGTGTTTTGTAACACTATTATTAATATTACTCTCTTCTTTAACTTCTTTGTCTGTTTTTACTGTGGCTTCTGTATAGCCATGCTCTTTGATGTAACACTAGTGTAAAGATTTTTTGGTTATTCATAAAAGTTTATGTAGGCATAATTGTAATTAATCTATGGATGTAATTTCCAGAGAAATATACTGTAAGACAATGGAAACGTTGAAACTTTACTTGTAATACTGATTCATGGATAGGGAAAGTAGATCGGTAATCATGTAAAACTTGGAGGTAAGTCCCTCCTCAACGAAATTGGCTAGACAGGAATAGAAAAGGTGGATCTGGCGGTCGAACTGTAAGGATATCTGTGCGGCATGAGTCAGTCGGTGGACAGCGGGAAAAACGTGCGCGTTTTGTGATCTGAAAGTGGCAGGAAAAACAGCAAGATTAAATAATATACCCTCGTACGTGGAAGTAATTTGGCTTATTATCCGTGACATACTCCTTATCCGGCTCTGTACTACGAAAATCCGACGTTAAGAAGAGAATTTTCATAGCATGGACTTATTTGACTTTTTTTTTTACCAACATAGGAGAAAAGCTCTTGCACCACCTTCATCATCAATTATCAGTCGAGCGCTACGTAATTGCATGATATAGGTACGTGGTTTCTTTTTCAATAATCTTGTGTTGAACCACTGTGATTTATACTTAGTCATTGTCTATCACATGCGTTATGATAATTCCGTGTATCTTATTTTATGGAACTGGAAAGTAATTACTATCCTTAACAACAGTCAGTAAACTTTGTGGAGTTGTAAAGAATATAATTACTTAGTGTGCATAAGTTTTGAAATACTCCACATAATTAAAGTTTCATCAAAGTACAATTATTAAGAGAAGGTTAAAAGCATTTACTTTAAAGCTTCCTATTACTCAGATAATTGAGTTAATGTCTTGATGTGTTATATGGTTAACAGTGTCTTTAATATTATATTGTGGCTAAAATGTTGACCATAAATCTGAGTCTAATGATGGACTAGTTTATGGGTCCCTGTGCTAATGGTTGAGCGAGATTTAAATATCATATTACTGTAAAAGTGCTCAAGAAGTACAACTTTGCATTGTTACAACTTGCGTCTGCTGTAGTAAAAAAAAAAATTGCTGCAGCTATTCTGACTGTACTAGATGCGGATAACACCTGTCCTATCTGAGCTAAAGAGTATAAGGAAGTAGATGTCCTTGGGAATACAAACATTAATCAGTAAAAAAGAATACAATTACTCCATAACTATTTAAATACTAGTGATTTTCTATATTTAACTGACAAAAGAACCCCTTGTTCGAGTAAGCAGTGTCCACCATTAGTGATCATTTACCTATAGTGGCCATCAGCTTCCTGCCGTAACGTACAGATACTAAGTTTTAGCGACAGCCAAAGCTCCAGCTGTAAGACACTAAGATCGATAACAAACATTGTGTGTCGATAGAGCGTGAACCAGAACACCAATTTAGTTCGTACTGTGTGGTGTTGTTCAGCAGAATTGGCGTAAACGGTGATTAAAAGTATCACCAGAGCTACGGAACACAGGCAGAACGTACCTGTGAGTGCCCGTATTGTACATCTCACGTGGATGTTAAGACGTCGCCACGGTTGCTCAGTGTGTTCGGCCAGAGTGCTATCTGCACTCCGTAATTAAGAAAAACTGAGTGAATGGATCAACGACGAATTTAAACGGATGTCATGGGAAGTCCGTCCCGAAGAAGTGCAACGAACAAAATGAACTATTGAAAGGGGTATAGCGTGCGGTCGTTGTACCATAGGTCACGCACTCAAATCCCAGTGATGACAATTTTCTCAAACTGTTTATGGGTGAAATTGTCATATGAAAGAACATTTCCCTAGCATTTAAAATGACTTTTCGGACTGTAGCAATGTTCTTTCGACAGTATGCTTTCGCTGCGATAGGTGAACTTTGTGTTTCTTGTTGGTATTTTTTTTCGGTTTTTGCAACTACAAAAATGCGGTTTTCCTTTCAGCAGACGCGGTTCGCTTTATAGAGGTAAAGCATCATGACGCGTCTGGTGAAGAAGACATGCACTTTTGTAGCTGCAACTACAGAACAAAACTACCATCAAGAATTGTAAAGCAACTACGGACAATTTGGCCACACAAACGAAGAATTGAATGTTATGTACTTATTATTGATATTATTTTATTTATTATTAATTGTTATTACTACCATTATTTCCGTACATGTGATGCGATTGTTTCTTTATTTTTCTCTTCTGAATATATGTTCTGTGAAACTCCATAGGTTTACTACTTTCAAAGAAAAGAAGGGAAAGCAGACTACCAAGAGCACACTGCTGTAAACTCCAAACAGCCCTTTTACTTGTCTTAAACAGGATGTCCCATATAACACTTTACCGCATAATACCGCAAAATATTTTTCGTTATTCACGTTGGATCTGACGCTCTACCAATTTCCCAAAGGAAGAAACTCGTGTTAGCTACTCAAAGTTATGCTTTTGATGTACTCCGTAGTTCGGGTGTTGCTTTTTAATTAACGTTTATGGCCATTTTGTTGGACGACAGCACATACTACGAACTAAATCGGAGTTTTGGTTGATACTCTATCGATATATAACGTCTGGTACCGATTTGAGCGTCTGAGGGGTGGTTTGGGTGTGACAGCGAGTTGTTGTCTGAACGTATTAATACTCCTCCTGTGTTTTTTATGTCAAATCGCTGATACATTACTAGCGAAACTGCACTTCTGTCTTGAATCTTATCAGCAAAACAGACTTAAAGTATCACGTAAAGTCAACCCCAATAATATTTATGTTACCTCACGATGGCCTAAGAAGCCGAAAGCTGGTTCATAAAGAACTAATAAATATTACTGTGGAACATTAATACGATGTATTCAAGTTATTAGTAATGAGTCCCAATTGTTAGCTTTCCTTATTAACCATGCTAATACTTGGTAAAAATAGGCCTAATTAGGCTGGCGGCCATTTCGGTCTACGTAATTACAGTTCATTTGATTACTAATAGAACATTGGTTCGATTTCCGCTTGTTCTGCTACTGGCTCCTTTCTAAAGCCATGTATAAAAAAATTATTTGATACCTTTCCATTACTCACTATCATGGTCAGACTACACAAGATAACCATCAAATAAGTATCGTTTCACAAGACAAACATTATCGGTGTACCGCTATTTCAGTGTTGTTGTTATGGTCTTCAGTCCTGAGACTGGTTTGATGCAGCTCTCCATGCTACTCTATCCTGTGCAAGCTTCTTAATCTCGCAGTACCTACTGCAACCTACATTCTTCTGAATCTGCTTGGTGTATTCATCTCTTGGTCTCCCTCTACGATTTCTACCCTCCACGCTGCCCTCTAAAACTAAATTGGTGATCCCTTGATGCCTCAGAACATGTCCTACCAACCGATCCTTTCTTCTAGTCAAGTTGTGCCACAAACTTCTCTTCTCCCCAATCCTATTCAACACCTCCTCATTAGTTATGTGATCTACCCATCTAATCTTCAGCATTCATCTGTAGCACCACATTTCGAAAGCTTGTATTCTCTTCTTGTCTAAATTATTTATCGTCCATGTTTCACTTCCATACATGGCCACACTCCATACAAATACTTTCAGCAATGACTTCCTGACACTTAAATCTATACACGATGTTAACAAATTTCTCTTCTTCAGAAATGCTTTCCTTGCCATTGCCAGTCTACATTTTATATCCTCTCTACTTCGACCATCATCAGTTATTTTGCTCCTCAAATAGCAAAACTCCGTCACTACTTTAAGTGTCTCATTTCCTAATCTAATACCATCAACATCACCCGACTTAATTCGACTACATTCCATTATCCTCGTTTTGCTTTTGCTGATGTTCACCTTGTATCCTCCTTTCAAGACACTATCCATTACGTTCAACTGCTCCTCCAAGTCCTTTGAGTCTCTGACAGAATTACAATGTCGTTGGCGAACCTCAAAGTTTTTATTTCTTCTCCATGGATTTTAATACCTACTCCGAATTTTTCTTTCGTTTCCTTCACTGCTTGCTCAATATACAAATTGAATAAGATCGGGGAGAGGCTACAACCCTGTCTCACTCCCTTCCCAACCTCCGCTTCCCTTTCATGCTCCTCAACTCTTATAACTGCCATTTGGTTTCTATACAAATTGTAAATAGCCTTTCGCTCCCTATATTTTACCCCTGCCACCTTCAGAATTTGAAAGAGAGTATTCCAGTCAACATTGTCAAAAGCTTTCTCTAAGTCTACAAATGCTAGAAACCTAGGTTTGCCTTTCTTGAATTTAGCTTCTAAGATAAGTCGTAAGGTCAGTATTGCCTCACGTGTTCCAGTATTTCTACGGAATCCAAACTGATCTTCCCCAAGGTCGGGTTCTACTAATTTTTCCATTCGTCTGTAAAGAATTCGCGTTAATATTTTGCAGCCGTGACTTATTAAACTGATAGTTCGGTAATTTTCACATTTGTCCACACCTGCTTTCTTTGGGATTGGGATTATTATATTCTTCTTGAAGTCTGAGGGTATTTCGCCTGTTTCATACATCTTGCTCACCAGATGGTAGAGTTTTGTTAGGACTGGCTCTCCCAAGGCAGGCAGTAGTTCTAATGGAATGTTGTCTACTCCCGGGGCCTAGTTTCGACTCAGGTCTTTCAGTGCTCTGTCGAACTCTTCACGCAGTATCATATCTCCCATTTCATCTTTATCTACATCCTCTTCCATTTCCATAATATTGTCCTCAAGTACATCGCCCTTGTATAGACCCTCTATATACTCCTTCCACCTTTCTGATTTCCCCTCTTTGCTTAGAACTGGGTTTCCATCTGAGCTCTTGATATTCATACAAGTGGTTCTCGTTTCTCCAAAGGTCTCTTTAATTTTCCTGTAGGCAGCATCTATCTTAACCCTAGTGAGATAAGCCTCTACATCCTTACATTTATCCTCTAGCCATCCCTGCTTAGCCAGTTTGCACTTCCTGTCGATCTCATTTTTTAGACGTTTGTATTCCTCTTTGCCTGCTTCATTTACTGCATTTTTATATTTTCTCCTTTCATCAAATAAATTCAATATTTCTTCTGTTACCCAAGGGTTTCTACTAGCCCTCGTCTTTTTACCTACTTGATCCTTTGCTGCCTTCACTATTTCATCCCTCAAAGCTACCCATTCTTCTTCTACTGTATTTCTTTCCCCCATTCCTGCCATTTGTTCCCTTACGCTCTCCCTAAAACTCTGTACAACCTCTGGTTCTTTCAGTTTATCCAGGTCCAATCTCCTTAAATTCCCACCTTTTTGCAGTTTCTTCAGTTTTAATCTACAGTTCATAACCAATAGATTGTGGTCAGAGTCCACATCTGCCCCTGGAAATGTCTTACAATTTAAAACCAGGTTACTAAATTTCTGTCTTACCATTATATAATCTACCTGAAATCAGTCAGTATCTCCAGGCTTCTTCCATGTATACAACCTTCTTTTATGATTCTTTAACCAAGTGTTAGCTATGATTAAGTTGTGTTCTGTGCAAAATTCTACCTGGCGGCTTCCTCTTTCATTTCTTACCCCCAATCCATATTCACCCACTACGTTTCCTTCTCTCTCTTTTCCTACTACTGAATTCCAGTCACCCATGACTATTAAATTTTCGTCTCCCTTCACTATCTGAATAAGTTCTCTTATTTCATCATACATTTCATAAATTTCTTCGTCATCTGCAGAGCTAGTTTGCATATAAACTTGTACTACTGTAGTAGGCGTGGGCTTCGTGTCTGTCTTTGCCACAATAATGCGTTCACTATGCTGTTTGCAGTAGCTTACCTGCACTCCTATTTTTTTATTCATTATTAAACCTACTCCTTCATTACTCCTATTTGACTTTGTATTTATAACCCTATATTCGCCTGACCAAAAGTCTTATTCCTCCTGCCACCGAACTTCACTAATTCCCACTATATCTAACATTAACCTACCCATTTCCCTTTTTAAATTTTCTAACCTACCTGCCCAATTAAGGGATCTGACATTCCACGCTCCGATCCGTAGAACGCCAGTTTTCTTTCTCCTGACAATGACGTCCTCCTGAGTAGTCCCCGCCCGGAGATCCGAATGGGGGACTATTTTACCTCCTGAATATTTTGTCCAAGAGGACGCTATCATCATTAACCATACACTAAATCTGCATGCCCTCGGCAAAAACTGCGGCTGTAGTTTCCCCTTGCTTTCAACCGTTCGCAGTACCAGCACAGCAAGGCCGTTTTGGTTAGTGTTACAAGACCAGATCAGTCAATCATCGAGACTGTTGCCCCTTCAACTACTGAAAAGGCTGCTGCCCCTCTTCAGGAACCACGCGTTTGTCTGGCCTCTCAACAGATACCCCTCCGTGGTTGCACGTACGGTACGGCTATCTGTATCGCTGAGGCACGCAAGCCTCCCCACCAACGGCAAGGTCAACGGTTCATGGGGGGGGGGGGGGCGGGCTAATTCAGTAACAGCTGATAATGTTATATGGGCGCCGCATGACATGACACTCGTTAGCTTCTTACATAGTAAAACACAGACCATAGCATATCTAATAAGCATCAAACAAACATGTTATAACAAGAGAATGTCCTGCGGCCCGAACTTCCAGTAAATTCAGTAAAGCTAACAATAGCAAACATTATGGGAGTTTATGAAGTAAACAGTAATTCATATAGCAGTTACCGAAATGTGTACACATGAGTGGGGGTACAACAGGGGGTGTGGCCCCACTATCCTTTGTTGCCAAATTTATTCAAGATGGCGGATCCGAGACGGCGGCGATAGATACGACAATGTCGCAATGACGTCCTGGCAGGAAGTTGAAATTTTGGCGGCAAAATAGGTCAATTGGATTACCTCCTCTAACCTAACCCCCTCCCTCCTCCCCTCCCCCAGAAAATGGTGGTAAGTTCAAATTCCATCAGGACAATGCAACACACCACAGCTACCTCAACTAACCTAGGAAAATGGCGCAAAATAGGTCAGTTAGGCTACCTCCACTAACCTTCAACATTCAATACTTTATTTGAGTGGCCATGTTGTCTGTATTTGTTTTACAGTTCTTGATGGTATTTTCATTCTGTCGTTGCAACTACAAAAGTGCGTGTCTTTTTCACCAGAGGAGTTTCGCTTTATTGAGGTAAAGCATCATTAGTGGTCAGTAATTAATTTATTTATATTTTGATTGCCATACCCCTGCCAATGGCATATGAAAGTAGCGTCTACTTTAGAGTTCTTCAAGTGTTATAGTGATGTTACAAGTTTATCTAAAAAAGCGCCAAGTCATCCTCTGGACCACGCATGCGCGTCTTTACTACTGCTTGTGCGCAACCTCTCTCTACCTGTGGATACTGACATCACAGGTCGCAATATAGAAATGTATTCCAGAATAACATCGAGAGCTCTCTCTCCTCGCGATCCTAACAGGACCTGTTCCCAAAAATAGCCCAGAATAACACTGATTGCATTCTTCCTGATGGTCTTAACAAGGAATCACGTGTTATCCTTCCCAGAAATCGTAACATAATGCTTTCAATATACTCCAGAGAAATGGTAAACTTCTCACCGCTAAAAGCCTCCGTCATGTATGTGCACGATTGCGAAAACACAGTTAATCATAAAAGCATTCTCTCCATAGTAACATCAAGCCGTTCCAGATATAATAACTTTCGATAATAGCTCCTCATTGGCTGTACATTCAAATGAAACTTTCTCATTGGTCGCCTCGGTCTATAAACCCACAACGAACGTCCATCGTTGTCAGTCCGTTGCTGTCCGCCTTGTTATGTGTTCTATCATGTCTGTGTGTTTACTTGTTCTTTTCTCTCTCGAGTGCGAAGAGAGGTAGCTGCAGCAACACTTCTGAGTGTAGCGACAAGAGACTTATAGTTCTGGAGACATGATTACCAAAAAAAATGGCTCTGAGCACTATGGGACTCAACTGCTGAGGTCATTAGTCCCCTAGAACTTAGAACTAGTTAAACCTAACTAACCTAAGGACATCACAAACATCCATGCCCGAGGCAGGATTCGAACCTGCGACCGTAGCGGTCTTGCGGTTCCAGACTGCAGCGCCTTTAACCGCACGGCCACTTCGGCCGGCCATGATTACCAAGTGAGTAAATAATTTCTATATTGAGTGTAAAGTTTCGTGTGTATGTTAAATTCGCTTTATTAATTTCATCTTGTTATAGTACAACTTCAGGATTTGGTCTTGAAGTGTGAGGAGAGACAGGAGTGTCCTGGACCGCAATACACTCTGGAAGTCCAGCCTCCTGTGTTGGGTTCACAGCCAGAATTGCCTTGTGAGTATAATTTTCGTTGTAATTTGTTCTTTTATATTAGCGATTCAAAATTTTCTTATTTCATAATTTTTTTGTTCTTCTAGATCAGATGAAGGAAATGGAAATTGAGCTGGAGGCAGAGCTGAGGGCAGAAAACAATTATCTATTGCAGCAGCAGCAATGCTACGTGGATAACCGACAACAACACTAACGTAAGTAAAGAAAAAAATATCCATGTGTGATCTTTCTGTTTTGGACAGGCAGATGGAGATTATTCTTCAGCAGATGCAGGGACAGCCTCCAGCAAATAATGAGATGCCCAAGCAGCATACTTGTAAGTTTAAAAAAAAGATTACGTGCCTCTAGTAGTAGTGATGGTAGTGTAGGAAGGCTTTTTCGTAACGAATCGGTTTATACATATTTTGTTTGTTGTTGTTGTAGGGGGGACAGACGAGGACAGACAAAGGCACTCTGATCTGGCTCTACTAGATGATGATTATGATGACTTTTTTGAGGGTCCAGTGGAGTCGCCTGATCGAGTGTTATTGCACGGAGCCAGAGTGAAGAAGATAATTACTCACTCTGCTTAGAACCATGTGGTCGTCTGAATTCTTTATTTCGCTGCGCCAGCAGCGGTAAGCAATGTACTTAACTATTATTTATTTTATCTCTTTATCTTCTACAGCTGTGAAGTCTCAGTAACCTCAAAATGGCGTGGCACGCATACCTGTGGTGGCTAAACCACCTTCCTCACCAAAGCGGTGCCCAGTAAGGCTCGCCTCATCTATAAGGGCACCACTATTCGCTGCGCGGGAAGCGCCGCCAGGCACCGCCGCTCTGTCTCGTCTGTGGGCCGAGCACCGAACCACCGCCCCTCCAGATACCGAGCTGGGTCACCTACAGCACTGGCAGCCATCGCCGCAGCCTGGCTGTTCTCATCGCGCCGAACCGGTAACACCGCAACATCCTCGTATATCTTCATCATCATTATCGTCATCGTACTAGCCTTCTCGGAATCGATGTACACGCAAGGTATGTGCGCCTCGTCGGATACCATCTTGCTTCTCCCCAATACCATCATCAACAGGGTGGACTCAAATAGCATTAATACTAATATAGATGATCCTGTGGCTAGTGGCACTTCTCTCTCCCATCCTTTTAGTGAAGGACATCAGGTCAGCGATAGCATACCTCAGTTAGTACACTCGGTGGAACGAGTCTCATTCACGAGGATCGAGAATCCGGCAGGAGGGTTCCGCGGCCCTGTTGTTTTTCTAAGGGCGTGACTTCCTGTCATGGAGCTCGTCAAAGTACTCAATGATCCGCGGTATCTCGCCATTAAATGCAGTGCGGTGCTTTGCATCGAACTATGGCACCCCCCCCCCCTTCCCCAAAATTTGAGTCTGGTGTTGAAGAGACAGTTCTTCATGATCTTTGGGGGGAAAATTGTGTGATAGCGCGGAGCACATCAATCGCCAAGTGGTTTCACAAATCCACCTTGAGTGCTATACTGGTCCGGTTTCCTGAGATGGAAGTCAGAGCGTCAGCCAAAGCACTCAGCCAAATACTACATTTGGACATCCACACACTACGATCTGGTAAACTGAGAAGCTACATCAAGTTCCCTAAGGATATAGCTAACAAGAGGGCGTATATTAATGTCGAGAATAGAAATGATGAGGCTTGTTTTCCATGGTCAGTCCTGGCTTGCAGAAGAAATTACTATCGAAGGCATCATCCTGAGCGTCTGAGTACACACGGTGATAATATTCGTGGGTGTTATAACTTTGATGGTATCGACTTC
This sequence comes from Schistocerca nitens, assembly GCF_023898315.1. Classification (NCBI taxonomy): domain Eukaryota; kingdom Metazoa; phylum Arthropoda; class Insecta; order Orthoptera; family Acrididae; genus Schistocerca; species Schistocerca nitens. The sequence goes on along the minus strand of NC_064622.1, from coordinate 88,488,967 downwards.
CCCGTCAAGATCCAGGAAATACCTAAATTTGAGGCGCAGAATACCGGAATATTGGTTCATGTGTATGGCCTAGAGAAGAAAAGAAGTCATATGACCAAGACAAGCATATCGTCGTCAGCCACCTCCATTTCTCAAAATCTGCCAGTGAGCATGAGTTGCATGTAAACATTCTGCTCTTCTCCGAAGGTGATAATTATCATTATGTTAGGATCAAAGACATTTTGCGACTCCTTTCCAGCCAACAGAATAACTATAAATGTAAAAAGCACGTTTACTTAAGCTGCTTGAATTATTTCTTCTCTGACCAGTTATTAGAGGCATATCTAGTACACTGTGCTTCAAAGGACCCAGTACGTGTTATTATGCCTACTGAGGAAAACGAATTCATAAAGTCCAAGAATGCTCACCACCAGGAGCAATGCCTATTTGTAGTGTATGCTGACTTTGAATGCCTCCTCCCTCCCATAACCCACTGTGAATGTGAACCTACAACCTCACATACAACCTTTACAGAAAGACATGTCATATGGGGCAGCGTACCAGACGGTATCGTCATATGATTCCAGTCTTAACCACAACAAATCCTATGTCGGGGATAATCCTGCAGTTTGGCTGCTCACTGAGCTGGAAAAAGTTTCATGGGAGGTTGATAAGCTTTGCAGCAACAACGTTCTCATGACGAAATCGAAGGAGCATGAAGCTTTGTACGAGTACAATAACGCGGTTGATTGCCATATTTGTAGGTGTCCGTTAGAATTGTGGAAACTGCTCATAGGGACCACAGTCATACCACGGGGAAGTTCCATGGTGCAGCTCACAACGCGTGCAATTTGAAGTTCCAGCTACGAAGACACATACCTGTTTTCTTCCACTATTTAAGCGGATACAACACTCAATTTCTAGTTGAGTACTTACAAATTTTATTCTCCAACTGAATGACACCAAGAATTATGCTCCGCTTACTTGTACACTACATTTTATGCAGGCGCCACTCCAAAAACTCCTGGAAATTCTACCTCGGGGGATATGCATATCACTCGAGCTGCATTTCCCGATGAGAGAAAGTTTCAGCTTGTGACTAGGAAGGGGGTTTTCCCATATTAGTGGGTGGATAGTTTAGCGAAACTCAACGAAACTAGTCTACCCAACATAACTGTATTCTCCAGTAACCTTACAGGCAATGCCATAATGGATGCAGAGTTTGAGCATTCCATGAATGTCTGGCGGGGATTCAATTTTTCAACCTTTGGAGAGTACACACTGCTTTACATGGATACAGATGTCCACTTGCTTGCGGTCGTTTTCTAGAAATTTCCGAATCTATGCATGGACACATTTCTTTGGATCCCACCGTTTATTACGCGGCGCAAGGGTTATCTTGGGATGCAATGATCAAGAAAACAAAGTGCAGCATTGAATTATTGACAGATGCTGACATGCTTCTTTTCTTTGAGTGAGGGATCCATGGGGGCCATAGGCAAGCGAAGGCAAATAACCCACAGATGGTCGACAGGTTCAACGCGTCCCTTTATTAGTTACATAATGTACCTGCCACGCAGCAATCACTGCCGATTGGTGAGTTTCGATGGGGGCCCAAAGACGAATGCCAGGGATTAGGTGCCAAACTCATGAGGGGTATGGCAGCTGATTCTGATGTAGGGTTTGTGATGGAGACAGATTTTTCAGGCTGAAACAAATGTATGTGACGCTGATGTAGTGGTGGTGGTTGTTGGGATGTTTAAGGGGGACTAAACAGACGCTGATGTTTCCACACATCGATCATGAACAGTGCGAATAGTCTGTCCAATATAGGCCTTTCTACAGTAACAGGGAATTTTATAAACTCCAGGCTTTCTCAATTCCAAATCATCTTTAATATATCAAAACAGGGCTCTAGTCTTGTCCAAAGGCAAAAGAACCCTTTTAATATATTTCCTCAGAACTCTAGAAATTTTTTAAGAATTACTTCCAGTAAAGGGTAGAAAAGCAACTGATTTATAAGTATCCGGCGCTGGTTCTCTTGATGGTCCAAACTGAGAAGCATGATTAATTTGATGATCGATGTATCCGTTGAGCTTGAAGACAGCCTTAAGATGAAAATTTGACACAGGAACTGGATTGTGTGCTCAAAGAATCCATCGAAATAAGATTATCTGATGGCATTACTAGTAGAAATAAAGGTTTTCCTTTTAGCAAGATATGGAAACCTACTTTAACCGGCACAAAACAGCAACGGTCTGGTTTTCGACCCGGTACATCTTAGTTTGCGAATTATCACTTCCGCCAGTTTCTACTGTCGGCGGCGTTGCAATTCTTCGCTTCGCAGGGGGCAGCTCTTCCGCTTCTCGCGCAGGCGCAGTGGCCAGGACACGGGGTATAAGGGAGCCGCCGTTTCTTACATACATGCATTTCCGGCGCGAGTGCGTATTCAGAGATCCCACTTGAAGATGGTGGTCAGATGAATGGCCGAAATGCTATATTCCGTAGCATACGTGTGAAAAGCGCCTGGAAATTATACGGAATTGTAACAGAACAAACTTGTCAGTAGTTGCAGACGACTGTTTACGAATAATTGAGGCACTCCCCACACGACGCTTTATTTCATTATAGCCAAAGAAAATGACAGCTCAGACGAAGAGCTGCTGTGAAAGAAAAAGAACGAATAACAGTAGGATAAAATCGAATCTCGGAGTATTTAAAACCCGCCGAAAGATCTTAGAACCGAATAGTGAGCCGGAATGGTCAGATATAGAAGATAGGATGAGGAAGTAACATGAATCGAGTAATGTGTGACGAAATATTGTTTCGAACAACCAGACCAAGCTGCTTCAAAACACGAACGTAGGTAAACACAGAATCATTGAAGGACGAACCACACTATATACGACTGGTACTACCATAAACGGTCTCAAATCGTAAAAGACTTTGAAATACCAAAACCGAAAAGCCTCCAGGTATTGCCAAATGATACGTAGTGAACATCACTTGGGATGAAATTATACCTCCATAAGACTTGTTATGGTAAGACGAGAAAAATATAATTATTCTTTGAACAGTAACACATATAGCCACAGTAATTACAGGGTGTGACCGAGCGAGGTGGCGCAGTGGTTAAACACTGGACTCGCATTCGGGAGGACGACGGTTCAATCCTGCGTCCGGCCATCCGGATTTAGGTTTTCCGTGATATCGCTAAATCGCTCCAGGCAAATGCCGGGATGGTTCCTTTCAAAGGGCACGGCCGACTTCCTTCCCTCAACCGATGAGACCGATGACCTCGCTGTCTGGTCTCCTTCCCCAAAACAACCCAACCCAATTACAGGGTGTGTTGCAGGTTTATTTCAAAATCTAAGATTATTTACAATGGACCTTTTGAAGTGAATGGAACTCTTCATACTAACGCATAGTGCCTGGTTTACATTCATATGCTTATTTGAGCAGAATGTGTTTCGTAACGTACGTTATCCTGTTGGGAATTTCTACCGCTATAGTTTTACTGATATATGTCTATAACTTTTCGATTCTTAAAGACGTAAGTGTTATAGAAGAAATGGACATACTAAAAAAGTGAAATAACATACTAAAAGGCTGCTCTGCATAATGAGTGCAGCTTAATAAAACAGACGACCCAAATGTGAAATAGGCAGCATAATTTCTTGCTACGTAAATAGAGCAGGAAGGCTGTTTACAACGGACTGCTAAAAATCTCGAAGGGACGCCTAGTGTTTCCTTGCTAAAACAAGGTTTGTAAATAATGATGTTGATTTGGACGCCCTGAAATAATGAAGAGGCAGTGAAGAAATATGTGAGTCTACAGAAGATATCGCTTGTCCGTGGAACATCGGAGAAATGTACATGTACACTACTGGCCATTAAAATTGCTACACCACGAAGATGACGTGCTACAGACGCGAAATTTAACCGACAGGAAGAACATGCTGTGATATGCAAATGATTAGCTTTTCAGAGCATTCACACAAGGTTGGCGCCTGTGGCGACACCTACAACGTGCTGATATGAGGAAAGTTTCCAACCGATTTCTCATACACAAACAGCAGTTGACAGGCGTTTGCTGGTGAAACGTTGTTGTGATGCCTCGTGTAAGGAGGAGAAATGCGTACCATCACGTTTCCGACTTTCATAAAGATCGGATTGTAGCCTATCGCGATTGCGGTTTATCGTATCGCAACACTGCTGCTCGCGTTGGTCGAGATCCAATGACTGTTAGCATCGGTGGTTTCAGGAGGGTAATACGGAACGCCGTGCTGGATCCCAACGGCCTCGTATCACTAGTGTCGAGATGACAGGCATCTTATCCGAATGGCTGTAACGGACCGTGCAGCCACGTCTCGATCCCTGAGTCAACAGATGGGGACGTTTGCAAGACAACAACCATCTGCACGAACAGTTCGACGACGTTTACAGCAGCATGGACTATCAGCTCGGAGACCATGGCAGCGGTTATGCTTGACGCTGCATCACAGACAGGAGCGCCAGCGATGGTGTACTCAACGACGAACCTGGGTGCACGAATGGCAAAACGTCATTTTTTCAGATGAATCCAGGTTCTATTTACGGCAACATGATGGTCGCATCAGCGTTTGGCGACATCGCGGTGAACGCACATTGGGAGCGTGTATTCGTCATCGCCATACTGGCGTATCACCCGGCGTGATGGTATGGGGTGCCATTGGTTACACGTCTCGGTCACCTCTTCGCATTGACGGCACTTTGCGCAGTGGACGATACATTTCAGGTGTGTTGGGACCCGTGGCTCTACCCATGATTCGATCCCTACGAAACCCTACATTTCACCAGGATAACGCACGACCGCATGTTGCAGGTCCTGTACGGGCCGTTCTGGATACAGAAAATGTTCGACTGCTGCCTGGCCAGCATATTCTCCAGATCTCTCACCAATTGAAAACGTCTGGTCAATGGCGGCCGAGCAACTCTTGATAAACTGTGTTATCGTGTTGAAGCTGCATGGGCAGCTGTACCTGTACGCGCCATCCAAGCTCTGTTTGACTCAATGCCCAGGCGTATCAATGCCGTTATTACGGCCAGTGGTGGTTATTCTGGGTACTGATTTCTCAGGATCTATGCACCCAAATTGCATGAAAATGTCATCACATGTCAGTTCTAGTATAATATATTTGTCCAATGAATACCCGTTTATCATCTGCATTTCTTCTTGGTGTAGCAGTTTTAATGGCCTGTAGTGTACATTGTAAACATACGAGGGGCGTTCAATAAGTAATGCAACGAATCTTTTTCTGACAGCAGGCTTGTTTAATTCAAGATTCTTACACACCATACTATTCCCCACTCTTCTGGTTTCAAAACCCAGTTTTTCCGCGCAGTCTCCGTCCAGAGCGACAGCTTTGCGACACCTTACTGGGAGGATCTGTACGCCAGCATGGTACCACTCTACTGGTCGACGTGGGAGCCAACGTCTCGCTGCGTCGGTAACCTACCGATCACCCACCTACTGCTTCCCACAGAGTGCATCCTTCATTGTGCCAAATAGACGGAAATCGAAACCCTCGAGATTCGGGCTGTAGGGCGGACACACACCTTCGAGAACACCGAGTGTGTCAGTACTGCCAACACACAGCAGCGAGGTGTCTGTGATCCGCCGATCACCTCTATTGAGAGTGTCCGCACGTTTAAACACTACGTGAGGCAAAGCTGTGTGCGGTCGTGTTGTACGCAGGACGTGAAAGAGGTTCTTGTTGCGATGATGATAGGCGCTTCGTCCGATGACTCAGCGTTCTTATGCCTACTGATTGGTCTCGTCAGACATTCTGCAAGTGCCCTCGAATACCTGCGTGGTTACGCTTTTCCGCCAAAAGGAACTCAACAAGAGCTCTCTTCTTGGAACACACCTCCATTACAGGCTATGTATACGCCGCCACCTATCCTAACTTCATGATAATCTAGGAGCGGAAGCGAGAATGTGTCACATGTCCCACAACAAACTCGGCGTTTTTTCAACTGAAACTGGCTGAGAAAATAAATGTTTGGCATTACTTATTGGACGGCCCTCGCATATGAAGGCGAACACAGAAGAAGCTCGTCAGTCTCCTGTAGATATAAGACTTTCTGCCACAGATGCTTACACCCCCTGCGGGTCAGGGGTAAGAATAGGCCCGAGGTATTCCTGCCTGTCGTAAGAGGCGACTAAAAGGAGTTTCAACCGTTTCGGCCTTCCATGTGATGGTCCCCCTTGGGGTTTGACCTCCATTTTTCAAAATTCTACAGAAGTACGAGCCTTTTGGGGAAGGACGCCTTACGTGGTGTACCACTGGTCCTCAGTGCACTAAGACCTTGGCACTCAGCATTGTACCGGCGTTGTAACCATACCATTCCTCATATTGGGCCTAAACGCCTGATGGGTTGTACAAGTTACGCCCATAGTGCGTCCCCATCTGCACCTACGATCATGATGGACTTTCCATGGCACCATAAATCCAGCACGGTAGCCAGCCCGTTGTGGTGGGGTCGTCATGTACCCTCTAGGTTGTAGCCCCTGACAACACAGGGATCGTACTGCCGATACCTGAGCTGTACCCTCCCGACGTCGGCCAAGGAGTAGATGCCCGTCTCCTTGGGGCATCAGGACTCGCGGCAATGGTCATCCTGCCAGGTGGCCCTTGCTGAGGCTGGGTGGCGCCCGTGGGGAGAGCCCCTGATCGGAGTGGGTGGTATCGGGGCGGACGTTTCGCAGATGAAACGTCAACACGTATCAGGTCGCTCTGCGGCCGAATCTTTCAAAAGGAAAGGTACTGTCTCTAGTTCTGGTTCTCCTGCCCTTTCCCCCTTGGCCACTCCCTGGGAGGAGGGACAGGCGTGCCGGCTTGGGGCGAAGTACTTCCCCCGCTATTTGGTCTGTTTTCGAACCGTTGGGGGGACTTTCGCCACCTCCAGGCCCATGTTCTTTGTTCAGCACATTGAGGCTCTCAGTAAGATGCGTTCGGGGTCCGTTCTTATAAAGACCACCTCCGCCACACAGTCGGCGGCGCTCCAGGCGTGCGACCGCCTAGGGGATATCCCAGTGTCCATTGTCCCGCATCTGGCACTAAATAGGACGCAGGGGGTTATTTTTCATCGGGAACTCCTGCTGGAATCTGATGAGGAGCTCAGGGCCAACCTGGAACGCCGAGGCGTGCATTTCGTCCGGCGAGTCCAGCGCGGACCCAAAGACCGTCGCATCGACACCGGGGCCTTTATCCTCGCCTTCGAGGGGGACGTTCTCCCGGAGAAGGTAAAGGTGATGTGCTACCGGTGCGACGTGCGACCTTACGTCCCGCCTCCTATGCGCTGTTTTCGGTATTTGCGCTTTTGGCACATGTCGTCACGGTGTGAGGCTGAGCCCCTTTGTGGCGATTGTGGACGTCCCCTTCGTGAGGAACATACATGCACCTCACCACCTCGGTGTGTTATTTGTCCTGACATCCACTCGCCTAGATCCTCAGACTGCCCCGCATATCAGAAGGAGAAGAAGATACAAGAACTCAAAACTTTGGATCGTCTCTCTTATTCTGAGGCCAGGAAGAAGTATGACCGCCTCCATCCCGTGCCGTTGACCACTTCGTTTTCCTCAGTTGTGTCCCCTCCTTCCGCGGTATCCTCACCCCTATCCTGTCCCCCCTCCGCCTCCTCCCCCCATCCGGGGTCTCTGCCTCCGCCTCCCAAATCCCTCCCTTCCAAATCCTCCTCCCCTGTGGCCCCCGCCCCCTCTGCCCCAGGCGCCACCATTCCTCCTCCTCCTCCTCCCCCCCCAGCCGCCTGAGAAGCGATCCTCTTCTCAGGCATCCATCGGGGAAACGTTCCGGACCCCAGCTTCCGAGGTCCGGCGTTCCAAAACGGACCCCACGCGTGAGGACCTTCTTCCAGTCCAGCCCACCACCCCTGTGCCTCCTCCGACTTCCAAGAAGGCCTCCAAGAAGAAGTCTCTATCCCCCTCTCCACCCCGGCGCGTTTCGTCTGACGCTCCATCCGTGAGTCGCAGCTCCCAGCCGTCCTCAGTTTCGCCGGGACGCTCTGCTGCCAGGCACTCAACTGGCCTCTCGTCGGCAATTGATGCTGCTCCTCCTACACCACCAAGGACAGCGGCCGCAGCTGGCGACGACTCGATGGAACAGGATCCGGGAACAACATTCATCTTCATTTCAATCTTTATTATAATATTATTTAACAATTTTATAGGATTATTCCCTTACATTTTTACTAGAACAAGACATAATCTTTATTTCAAAAGAATCAGAAATAAAATCATAATAATAAATATAATTTCAACCACCAAAATTCAATATTCAAGCAATAGAAATTAAAATAGCAACATCACCAATACCGCCGGTTGTAGCGTTGTTCCCTCGAAACCTGGCACTCCGCGGCCATCGAGGTGACCAGCTCTTCCTCCGTCTCGTTCCCCCTCTTTTTGGACTAGCCATGGCCTTGTTACACTGGATCATAAGAGGTATTCGATCTATTCGGGAGGAATTACAACTGATCCTCCGCCTGCACTGTCCGCTCGTCCTTGGTCTCCTGGAAACCAAGTTGCGCCCGACTGACCGTATTGCCTTTACCCACTATACCTCAGAGCGGTATGACCTCACCCCTGTGGACGGTATCCCAGCTCATGGTGGGGTCATGTTGCTCGTTTGGGACGATGTCTCTTACCATCCCATCCCATTGACCACCCCACTCCAAGCAATAGCTTTCTGCTTTTACTTTTTCAGTTTGTACCATCTACACTCCATCGTCATCCGCTGTTAGTCGAGCTGACATGATGCACCTGATTGTTCAGCTTCCCCCGCCGTTTTTATTGTTTGGCGACTTCAATGCCCATCATCCCCTTTGGGGCTCTCCTGCATCCTGTCAAAGAGGCTCACTCTTGGCGGATGTCTTCAACCACCTCAATCTTGTCTGCCTCAATACTGGCGCCCCGACTTTCCTCTCAGACCCTACTCATACCTACTCCCACTTGGACCTCTCGATCTGTTCTACCACTCTTGCCCATCAGTTCGAGTGGTATGTCCTTTCTGACACCTATTCGAGCGACCACTTCCCCTGTGTCGTCCGTCTCCTGCACCACACCCCATCCCCACGTCCTTCGAGCTGGAACATACCGAAAGCTGACTGGGGACTTTACTCCTCACTGGCGACCTTTCCGGACCATGATTTTCTCACTTGTGACAGTCAGGTCGAATACCTCACGGCTGTTATCATCAATGCTGCCGAACGTTCCATTCCTCGTACTACCTCTTCTTCACGTCTTATTTCCATCCCCTGGTGGAACGAGGCTTGTAGAGACGCTATCCGTGCTCGACGACGTGCTTTACGCACCTTTCGCCGCCATCCTACGTTGGTGAATTGTATTGGATACAAACGACTCCGAGCGCAATGCCGTAGAGTCATCAAAGACAGCAAAAAAGCTTGTTGGGCCACTTTCACCAGCTCCTTTAACAGTTTTACTCCCTCATCTGTCGTCTGGGGTGGTCTGCGCCGGCTGTCGGGCATTAAGGCCCACTCCTCGGTACCTGGCCTGACCTGAGGTAATGAGGTCCTCGTTGATCCTGTGGCTGTCTCCAACGCCTTCGGCCGGTTTTTCGCGGAGGTTTCAAGCTCCACCCATTACCACCCTGCCTTCCTTCCCAGGAAAGAGGCAGAAGAGGCTCGGCGACCTTCCTTCCACTCACTGAATCTGGAAACTTATAATGCCCCCTTTACTATGTGGGAACTCGAACGTGCGCTTGCACTGTCCCGGTCCTCTGCTCCAGGGCCAGATGCCATTCACGTTCAGATGCTGGCACACCTTTCTCCGGCGGGCAAAAGCTTCCTTCTTCGTACCTACAATCGCGTCTGGACCGAAGGTCAGGTCCCCATGCGTTGGCGTGACGCCGTCGTTGTTCCTATACCCAAACCCGGGAAGGATAGACACCTTCCTTCTAGTTACCGCCCCATTTCTCTTACAAGCTGTGTCTGTAAGGTGATGGAGCGCATGGTTCATGCTCAGTTAGTTTGGATTCTTGAATCTCGACGGCTACTTACCAATGTCCAATGCGGCTTTCGTCGCCGCCGCTCCGCTGTTGACCACCTTGTGACCTTGTCGACATTCATCATGAACAACTTTTTGCGAAGGCGCCAAACGGTAGCCGTGTTCTTCGATTTGGAGAAGGCTTATGATACCTGTTGGAGAGGAGGTATCCTCCGCACTATGCGCAGGTGGGGCCTACGCGGTCGCCTGCCCCTTTTTATTGATTCCTTTTTAACGGATCGAAAGTTTAGGGTACGTGTGGGTTCCGCATTGTCCGACGTCTTCCTCCAGGAGAACGGAGTGCCTCAGGGCTCCGTCTTGGGCGTAGCCCTTTTTGCCATCGTGATCAATCCAATTATGGATTGCATTCCACCTAATGTCTCAGGCTCTCTCTTTGTCGATGACTTCGCGATCTACTGCAGTGCCCAGAAAACATGCCTCCTGGAGCGCTGCCTTCAGCGTTGTCTAGACAGCCTATACTCATGGAGCGCGGCAAATGGCTTCCAGTTCTCTGAAGAGAAGACGGTTTGTATCAACTTTTGACGATATAAAGCGTTCCTTCCGCCATCCTTACATCTCGGTCCCGTTGTTCTCCCATTCGTGGAAACATCTAAGTTTCTAGGGCTCACGTTGGACAGGAAACTGTGTTGGTCTCCGCATGTCTCTTATTTGGCGGTCCGTTGTACACGTTCCCTTAATGTCCTCAGAGTTCTTAGTGGTTCATCTTGGGGAGCGGATCGCACTGTCCTGCTTCGCTTGTATCGGTCCATTGTCCGATCGAAGCTGGATTATGGGAGCTTCGTCTACTCGTCTGCTCGGCCATCCCTCTTACGCCGTCTCAACTCCATCCACCATCGGGGGTTACGTCTTGCGACTGGAGCCTTCTACACTAGTCCTGTCGCGAGTCTTTATGCTGAAGCTGCCGAATTACCATTGACCTACCGGCGCGACGTACTGCTGTGTCGGTATGCCTGCCGGCTGTTGTCTATGCCCGACCACCCCTCTTACCAGTCCTTCTTCGCCGATTCTCTCGACCGTCAGTACGGGTTGTATGTGTCTGCCCTGCTGCCCCCCGGAGTCCGCTTCCGTCGCCTGCTTCGACAATTGGATTTTGCCCTCCCTACCACCTTCAGAGAGGGTGAGAGCCCGACACCACCTTGGCTCCAGGCTCCGGTTCATATTTATCTCGACCTCAGCTCACTCCCGAAGGAGGGTACTCCGGCTGCAGTGTATTGCTCACGGTTTGTCGAACTTCGTGCTCGACTTGCCGGTCACACCTTTATTTACACCGATGGCTTCAAAACTGACGATGGTGTCGGATGTGCCTTTGTCGTCGGGGCCGCCACCTTTAAATACCGGCTCCTCGACCAATGTTTCAGCTTTACGGCCGAGCTTTTTGCTCTCCATCAGGCCGTTCAGTATGCCCGCCGCCACCGCCATTCATCGTATGTACTCTGCTCTGACTCACTCAGTGCTCTTCAGAGCCTTGGAGCTCCCTATCCGGTCCATCCCTTGGTTCAACGGATACAGCAGTGCCTCCATTCTTTCGCTGATAATGGTTCTCCTGTCAGCTTTCTGTGGGTTCCCGGACATGTAGGAGTGCCTGGGAATGAGGCTGCGGATGCTGCAGCCAAGGCTGCAGTCCTCCTGCCTCGGCCAGCCTCCCATTGTGTCCCGTCATCTGACGTTCGTGGGGATGTTTGTTACAGGCTTGTGTCGTTGTGGTGGGATGCTTGGTCATCCCTCCAAGGAAACAAGCTCCGGGCAGTAAAACCGCTCCCAACTGCTTGGACAACCTCCTCCCGACCATCTCGGCGAGAGGAGGTCCTTCTGACCAGGTTGCGGATTGGGCATTGCCGGTTTAGCCACCGCTACCTGCTCTCCGGTGACCCAGCCCCGCAGTGCCCTTGTGGTCAGGCATTAACAGTGCGCCATGTTTCATTGTCGTGTCCCCGCTTTAGTCAATTTCGTGTTGTCCTGTCCCTGCCATCTACTTTACCGGATATTTTAGCTGATGACGCTCGAGCAGCTGCTCGTGTTCTGCGTTTTATAACTTTGACTGGCTTGTCCAAAGACATCTAACCTTTTTACTTATTTTATCTACATCTTTGTCAGGTCTTTCTGGTGTCCCCCCTCCCCTTAAGTTTTACTAGATTCCATGTGCTCTAACAACAGTGACTGGGCGCTAATGACCTCAGTAGTTGAGCGCCCTTAAACCCCACCAAAAAAAAAAAAAAAAAAAAAAAAAAAAAAAACAGCTGCTTACAAACCCCCGGCTTACACAGAGTGCGACAGACAATTATAAATTTGGTCGCTACTGATTCTCATTAGACTGAGATAGAGTAGCATTATTGACAGAGTGCGAGACGTAATTAACGAGGGAATTTCCTAGTACTCGAAAGTTAGAATTATTGAGCGGATATCGATACAGCTGAAACTAAACACCATGATGTTTCTTTATCATAATCTTTAATTGAAACAACTTTTTATTTTGGTGTCATGGAAGAACAACTATTTTATGCAATGTCGTCTATGCTCCATTACCTTCAAACTTCTTCGAGATAAGTAAGATTTCATATCCACGTTGTAACTTTTACGTGCTGCTACAATTTCATCTGGCTGAGTGTCTGTCTGGCGTAACTTTGTGCATGTTGTTGCCTATGTGTAACCATTAGTTGTAACTGAGTCAAGTTTCCGAGTTTGGAGTTACTACCTACGAGGGTTGTCCAGAAGTAAGTTCCGATCGGTCGCGAAATGGAAACCACAGTGGAAACCAGAAACGTTTCATTGGCAGCAGTTAGGCACAGCTTCCACCTACTTCTGTACATAGTCACCGCTCCAACTTCGAGTTTTGTCGTAGTGTTGTATCAACTTCTCAGTATCCTCGTCATAGAAAGCAGGCGCCTGTTCTCTCGGCCAGTTATCAGCACTTGTGTGCAGCTCGTTGTGTGTGGAAAAATTTTGTTTTCATAGCCAGTGATTCTTTTCAGCAGAGATGAGACTCAGTGGGAGCCCATTACGGTATATATTGTGTGTGATCAAACTCTTCTCATTGGAAACACTGCAGAAGTGTCTTCATTGCCCCTGAAGTGTGCGGCCGAGAATTGGCATGAAGAAGGAACTGCTCGGCAGTGGTGTTATGTGGGCTGCATGACACAGGCGAAATCTCTAACCACCCCCTCATACTTGGCGGTAGACGCTATTCCCTACGCATCTTTACGTGCTCACTGTTCACTCAAACCTGAAAAGAGGGACGCGACACTATCGACCGCCAAACTAGAGACACTGCCCAACACACCTGTGCAAGCTTTACCGGATTTTTCCAGTCGTTTCCATTTCGCAACCGATCGGAACATAACTGCATGTATATATGAAACGGCGGCTCCCTTATACCCCGTGTCCTGGCCACTGCGCCTGCGCGAGAAGCGGAAGAGCTGCCCCCTGCGAAGCGAAGAATTGCAACGCCGCCGACAGTAGAAACTGGCGGAAGTGATAATTCGCAAACTAAGATGTAATGGGTCGAAAACCAGACCGTTGCTGTTTTGTGCCGGTTAAAGTAGGTTTCCATATCTTGCTAAAAGGAAAACCTTTATTTCTACTAGTAATGCCATCAAATAATCTTATTTCGATGGATTCTTTGAGCACACAATCCAGTTCCTGTGTCAAATTTTCAACTTGAGGCTGTCTTCAAGCTCAACGGATACACCAATCATAAAATTAATCATGCTTCTCAGTTTGGACCATCAAGAGAACCAGCGCCGGATACTTATAAATCAGTTGCTTTTCTACCCTTTACTGGAAGTAATTTTTAAAAAAATTCTAGAGCTCTGAGGAAATATATTAAAAGGGTTCTTTTGCCTTTGGACAAGACTAGAGCCCTGTTTTGATCTATTAAAGATGATATGGAATTGAGAAAGCCTGGAGTTTATAAAATTCCCTGTTATTGTAGAAAGGCCTATATTGGACAGACTATTCGCACTGTTCATGATCGATGTGTGGAAACATCAGCGTCTGTCTAGTCCCCCTTAAACATCCCAACATACAATTACATCTTCTATATCTATATATCTACACTCCTGGAAATGGAAAAAAGAACACATTGACACCGGTGTGTCAGACCCACCATACTTGCTCCGGACACTGCGAGACGGCTGTACAAGCAATGATCACACGCACGGCACAGCGGACACACCAGGAACCGCGGTGTTGGCCGTCGAATGGCGCTAGCTGCGCAGCATTTGTGCACCGCCGCCGTCAGTGTCAGCCAGTTTGCCGTGGCATACGGAGCTCCATCGCAGTCTTTAACACTGGTAGCATGACGCGATAGCGTGGACGTGAACCGTATGTGCAGTTGACGGACTTTAAGCGAGGGCGTATAGTGGGCATACGGGAGGCCGGGTGGACGTACCGCCGAATTGCTCAACACGTGGGGCGTGAGGTCTCCACAGTACATCAATGTTGTCGCCAGTGGTAGGCGGAAGGTGCACGTGCCCGTCGACCTGGGACCGGACCGCAGCGACGCACGGATGCACGCCAAGACCGTAGGATCCTACGCAGTGGCGTAGGGGACCGCACCGCCACTTCCCAGCAAATTAGGGACACTGTTGCCCCTGGGGTATCGGCGAGGACCATTCGCAACCGTCTCCATGAAGCTGGGCTACGGTCCCGCACACCGTTAGGCCGTCTTCCGCTCACGCCCCAACAATGTGCAGCCCGGACGAATGGAGACGTGTCGTCTTCAGCGATGGGGGTCGCTTTTGCCTTGATGCCAATGATGGTCGTATGCGTGTTTGGCGCCGTGCAGGTGAGCGCCACAATCAGGACTGCATACGACCGAGGCACACAGGGCCAACACCCGGCATCATGGTGTGGGGAGCGATCTCCTACACTGGCCGTACACCACTGGTGATCGTCCAGGGGACACTGAATAGTGCACGGTACATCCAAACCGTCATCGAACCCATCGTTCTACCATTCCTAGACCGGCAAGGGAACTTGCTGTTCCAACAGGACAATGCACGTCCGCATGTATCCCGTGCCACCCAACGTCCTCTAGAAGGTGTAAGTCAACTACCCTGGCCAGCAAGATCTCCGGATCTGTCCCCCATTGAGCATGTTTGGGACTGGATGAAGCGTCGTCTCACGCGGTCTGCACGTCCAGCACGAACGCTGGTCCAACTGAGGCGCCAGGTGGAAATGGCATGGCAAGCCGTTCCACAGGACTACATCCAGCATCTCTACGATCGTCTCCATGGGAGAATAGCAGCCTGCATTGCTGCGAAAGGTGGATATACACTATACTAGTGCCGACATTGTGCATGCTCTGTTGCCTGTGTCTATGTGCTTGTGGTTCTGTCAGTGTGATCATGTGATGTATCTGACCCCAGGAATGTGTCAATAAAGTTTCCCCTTCCTGGGACAATGAATTCACGGTGTTCTTATTTCAATTTCCAGGAGTGTATATGTACATAATAGTATATACCACATGCAATCTCTGTGAAGCCTACTTTCTAGATGTGGTTGCTGGTTAAAGGTATAAACTTTGTACATATTCTTTATGTTTAGGACTCTAATGAAAAATATTTATACAATTTGTAACTGTAGGGCGTACTGGAAATTCTACGCAGAAATATTGAGTCACGCCGCCTCTATAGCCATCCGTAATTGCGAAAATGCTGCCGCTACAGGATTTTTCGTGCGGGACGACCTCTCGATTACGTCCCATAATTGTTCGAGTGGGATTCAAGGCGCGAGTGGCTAAATTATACGTTCGAAATATCCAGAACGTTCTTCAAACGAATCACAAGCGATTGTGGGCTCGTGACATACCGTATTCTCATCCGTAAAAATTCCACCCTTGTCTCAGAACATGGGGTCTATGAATGGCTGCCAATAGTCCCGAAATAGCCGAACATAGCCATTTCCAGTCGATGATCGGTTCACTTCTACCGGAGCGCCTAGTCCATTGTATGTAAGCATGTCCTACACCATTATGGAGCCACTAACATCTTGGACAGTGTCTCGTTGACGGCTGTCGTCCATGGCTTCGGGTTGGGGTCCCACTCGAACCTTCCATCAGCTGTTATCCATTGAAATCGGGACTGACCTGACCACGCTTTTCCAAACCCCTGGGGTCACGGGCCCAGCAGAGGTGCTGCAGGCTACCTGGTGCTGCAGGCAAATGCACTGATGTCGTTGGTCTCATCTCGTGGTCGTGCGGTAGCGTTCTCGCTTCCCACGCCCGGGTTCCCGGGTTCGATTCCCGGCGGGGTCAGGGATTTTCTCTGCCTCGTGATGGCTGGGTGTTGTGTGCTGTCCTTAGGTTAGTTAGGTTTAAGTAGTTCTAAGTTCTAGGGGACTTATGACCACAGCAGTTGAGTCCCATAGTGCTCAGAGCCATTTGCACCAATTTTTGTCGTTGGTCTGCTGCCGGAGCCCAATAACACCAAATTAACCTGCGCTGTCCTAATGGATCTGTGCGTCGGGCATCCCACATTGGTTTCTGCGGTTTCTTCAAACAGTGTTCTTGTCTGTTAGCAGTGACAACTCTACACAAACGGCGCTGCGCTCGGTCGTTAAATGATGGCCGTCGGCCACTGCATTGTCCGTAGTGACAGGTAATGCCTGAAATTTGGAATTCTCGGCACACTCTTAACACTGTGTGTTTTGGAGTATCGAGCTCCCCAACAATTTCTGTTAAATGTTACCTAGTTGTCAAATATGGGGTGTGCAGGAAACCTGCTTTCTCAGATCGCTAGAAAAAATTCAAACAAGTCTTGTTAGTAAGTTTTATTAAAAATGGCAAGGGTTACAATACTTAATTCTGTTCGTTACACAGAGGTGTCGCAAGCAAAAGGCGACCTACGAAATAAACTAGCTTCTTCAGTAAGACGATTCCTAAGCCGCTGCTATACAAGTGCCTAACCATGAAGCAGGCTGTTCAACTGGGCCGCGACAAGTCGGGCGCGGCACTTGCGTCCTCTTCACCTAGGCGCCGCTGCTGCCGCGTTGTCGTCCTGGAGGGAGGTCCGGTCATTGTGCGATTGGCTGACTTCTTCTCACAGCCGTCTCTGCTCTATCGTTCCCGACTGGCGTGCCGGTGGTTAGCTTTATGAAGTAACAATTTCCGAAACGTGTTTTTAGGAATACCCTATGCGTTTCTTCTTCTGCTTGTCGATGTAAATATGTTTGTGCCAATGATTAAATTTAATTAAAAATCGTAAGGAGTCATATAACTTGAAATTCACTAGAACTTCTGGCAAATGCATGTCGTTCTTTATTATATTACATTTAAAATGTCGTATACATTAAAGACCAGTGAAGGAAAAAATGGAAATTAAAGGTTATCAGTTTGGATTTCGTAGAAATGCTGGAACACGTGAGGCAATACTGACCTTACGACTTATCTTAAAAGAAAGATTATGGAAAGGCAAACCTACGTTTCTAGCATTTGTAGAATTAGAGACAGCTTTTGACAATGTTGACTGCAATACTCTCTTTCAAATTTTGTAGGTGGCAGGGGTAAAATACAGGGAGCGAAAGGCTATTTACAATTTGTACAGAAACCAGATGGCAGTTATAAGAGTCGAGGGACATGAAAGGGAAGCAGTGGTCGGGAAGGGGGTGAGACAGGGTTGTAGCCTCTCCCCGATGCTATTCAATCTGTATATTGAGCAAGCAGTAAAGGAAATAAAAGAGAAGTTCAGAGTAGGCATTAAAATCCATGGAGAAGAAATAAAAAGTTTGAGGTTCGCCGATGACATTGTAATTCTGTCAGAGACAGCAAAGGACTTGGAACAGCAGTTGAACGGAATGGACAGTGTCTTGAAAGTAGGATATAAGATTAACATCAACAAAAGCAAAACGAGGATAATGGAATGTAGTCGAATTAAGTCAGGTGATGCTGAGGGAATTATATTAGGAAATGAAACATTTAAAGTAGTAAAGGAGTTTTGCTACTTGCGGAAGTAGAGAGGATATAAAATGTAGACTGGCAATGGCAAGGAAAGCGTTTCTGAAGAAGAGAAATTTGTTAACATCGAGTGTTGATTTAAGTGTCAGGAAGTCGTTTCTGAAAGTATTTGTATGGAATGTAGCCATGTATGGAAGTGAAACATGGACGATAAATAGTTTAGACAAGAAGAGAATAGAAGCTTTCGAAATGTGGTGCTACAGAAGAATGCTGAAGATTAGATGGGTAGATCACATAACTAATGAGGAGGTATTGAATAGAATTGAGGAGAAGAGGAGTTTGTGGCACAACTTGACAACAGGAAGGGACCGGTTGGTAAGACATGTTCTGAGGCATCAAGGGCATCCAATTTAATATTGGAGGGCAGCGTGGAGGGTAAAAATCGTAGAGGGAGACAAAGAGATGAATACACTAAGCAGATTCAGAAGGATGTAGGCTGCAGTAGGTACTGGGAGATGAAGAAGCTTGCACAGGATAGGGAGCTGCATCAAACCAGTCTCAGGACTGAAGACCACAACAACAATAATTAGAGCGACAGCGGTATCGTCGCCTTAAACACAGTCATCTTGCGAAGCTCGAGCGCTAACCACCTACCCACCACAAACATTCTCAACCAGCACCTACGCATTGATACATGCACCACATAACAGCCGAGTAAAACTTCTCTTCCGATTTTCTAGGAATTGCCAGTGTAGTGCACCTTACTACTTGCTCATTATATAATTTTAATGGCCTACTACAGGTGTACAAAGTTTGAAGTAAAACCATGATCCCAACTTGCCTCCCCCCCTCCCCCCTCCCAGTACCCTCATAGTTAAGAATCTTCTGAATAGGCACGTGGCATGCACAGCGAATAGTTTCAAAAGTATTGCAACTTATATGTCTGTGAATTTGCGAATTTGATAATGTGAACATGAATAAGTTGCCGATCAACGTTATTAACATTAGCAGTAGTTTTCCATATAGTACGGAAAGTTCGTGAAATGAACAGATAAAACATTCTCCTTCATTCAGTACTTTTAAAGAACAGGGGTAAAGAGCGATGTGATCCTTTCCAGAGTTCATGAATATTATGAGGTGCTTAAACCGACTGCGTTCTGGCAGCCAAAATACAAGTAACACTATTGCAAAAGCTAAACTAAAACTGCTTCCTAAACGCGAGATTCCATTTCCTGCAATGCCAGCGCACGCCGATGCATACCGAGAAGGGTGACACAGTGGTGAGCACAGTGGAGTCCCATTCGGGAGGACGACGGTTCAAACCCGCATCCGGCCATCCTGATTTAGGTTTTCTGTGACTTCCCTAAATTGCTTCAGGAAAATGCCGAGATAGTTCCTTTGAAAGGTCACGGCTGATTTCCTCGCCCTTCCTTCCCTATTCCAGTGGGACCGATGCCCTCGCTGTTTGGTCCCCTACCCCAAAGAAACCAACCAGTTCGATACGTTTCAAACTGCAGCATTTGTATCCGAAATCAAGCCTCCAAACCAGCATGTCCCGAGTCAAAACGTGTGATTCTACTATCGCTCGACAAAGAACAGCTCGCCATCTCTTGTTGAGTGGAATCCCTCCTCCATATACGTACCCCGAAGATACGCTTCCTGTAGCAAATAGTACTAAATAAACCCCCCTCCATCTGGTAGACCCTCGACATCAAACAATTTTTAATCAGATCCCAAACATGGGCAAAATATGTTCAGTAAATGAGATTTTGTCCGCGGGTGTGTTCAGAATTTTTAGATGAGTTCCAGATGCCGTTACTCTACACGAAACGTATTTTGATAACTATGCCACCTAAATAGGTGTACAATATTGCACATAATATTCAAAAATAAGCACGTAGAGCAGTTAAGAGCTTGACGAGTAAATAAATAAAACTGACAAGCTCGTAGGACCAAATTGAGAATCAAATCTCTGAGAACATGGAACGTGTCAGAACATGAAATTACAACATAAAAGTAATAACAGATAAAAATAAAATGGTTATGAACTGGAAAAGGTCTAGCCATAAGTTTAAGTGAACACGATCAACAATACAACAAGAATCAGCTTCATTTTCCAATGAACTTCTCGACAGAATATAAGGAGGGACCCACGAGGAAACTCATCAGTTTCGGTTTTGAAGGCACGTGGATTACTGCTAAGGTTTTTGAATTCAAGTGGTAGCTTATTGGAAATGGATACAGCAGTATACCGTACACCTCTCTGCACAAGACTTAAGGAAGAGCGATCCAAATACAGGTTTGATTTCTGGCGAGTATTAACTGAGTGAAACCGCCTTATTCTTGGGAATAAGTTAACATTGTTAACAAGAAATGACAGTATATATATATATATATATATATATATATATATATATATATATATAGAGAGAGAGAGAGAGAGAGAGAGAGAGAGAGAGAGAGAGAGAGAGGCCAATGTCAAAGTCAAAATACCCAGACTCGTGAACAGGGGTGGACAGGAGGATAATACCATACGACATAAGCGAATGAAAATAAGCCAAGTAGACTAATTTTCATGTCGGATAATCACTCACTTCAGATACCGTTCGAATATTAGAAATGGCAGCATTAAGTCGCTGAACAATATCGTGAACCTGGGTACTCCACGACAGCTTACTAACTATCTGAACATCTAGAACTTTCAACTGTTCAGTTTCATTAATCGTATGCCCATTATGTGAAATTAAATCGTCAGGTTTTGTTGAATTGTGTGTTAGAAACTGTTAAAACTGCGTCTTAGTATGAGTTAGTTACTTTATTTTCTACAAGCCATGAACTTATGTCATGAACTGCACTATTTGAAACCGAGCCAGTATTGCACACAAAAACCTTTACTGCCACGCTACTGCCTTCAGCAAACAGAAACATTTTAGAATCACATGTAATACTAGAAGGCTCATCATTTATGTATATAAAGAACAGGAGTGGCCCCAAGACTAATCCCCCCCCCCCCCCGCCTTGACCGTACTCCACTCAGGCCCCACATCTCAGCCATTTTCTACACTGTGAATAATGACCTTTTGCTGCCTGTTGCTAAAGTAAGACGTGAACCAATTATGAGCTACTCCCCGTATTCTGTAATGTTTCAACTTCTGGCGCAATATTTTGTGATCAACACAATCAAATGCCTTAGTTAAATAAAAAATAAGCCTAGATATTGAAATCTTTTGTTTAACCCATCCAGTACCTCACAGAGAAAAGAGAATATAGCATCTTCAGCTGTTAAACGACTTCTAAAGCCGAATTTTACATTTGATAACTAATCGTGTGATATAAAATCCTTACATACACAGCCTTTCCAGTAACTTTAGCATGCACTGATGGCATAGAAATAGATCTAAAACTGTCTACATTATCCCTTTCTCCCTTTTTATAACGCGGTTTACAATTGAGTACTTTAATCGTTCAGGAAACTGACCATTCCTGAAGGAAAAACTACAAATATTGCTAAATACAGGGCTAAAATGTGAAGCACAGTAATTTAACATTCTGCTAGGCACTCCAACATATACAATAGAGTCCTTAGCGTTGAGTAATTTAATTATTGACTCAATCTCTCCATTGTCTGTATCACAGAGGAGTATTTCAGACATCATTCACGGAAAGGCATTTGCTGAGAGAGTTATATGATTCCCTGTAGAAACTAATTTTTTTTTTAATTCACCATCAATCCTCAGAGAATGTCTGTTAAATACTGTGCATATATCTTATTTATCAGTAACAGAAATATTTTTGATATGAACTGACTTTACATCGTCGACCTTCTGCTGCTGACCAGACACTTTCTTCACAACTGATCATATGGTTGTTAATTTTATCCTATGAATTAGCGTATCCTATTTGCATACCACATACTCTTTGCCTTCCTAATAACATTTTTGAGCACGTTACAGAACTGCTTATAATGGGCTACTGTAGCTTGGTTGTGGCTACTTCTAACATTTTGATATAATTCCCTCTTTGTTGGCCGGCCGGAGTGGCCGTGCGGTTCTAGGCGCTACAGTCTGGAACCGAGCGACCGCTACGGTCGCAGGTTCGAATCCTGCCTCGGGAATGGATTTGTGTGATGTCCTTAGGTTCGTTAGGTTTAATTAGTTCTAAGTTCTAGGTGACTGATGACCTCAGAAGTTAAGTCACATAGTGCGCAGAGCCATTTGAACCATTTGAACCCTCTTTGTTCTACATGATATCCTTATCCCATTAGTCAGCCACCCAGGTGGTCTTTTACTGTTAGTACCCCATTTAGAACGTTGTAATGGAAAGCAACTCTCAAAGGGCATGGGAAATGTGTTAAGAAAAGCATTATATTTGTCAGCTATGTTATTGGCACTATAAACATCCTGACACTCTTGTACTTGATCAGGTTTAAGAGACTCTCTATGGCTGTAGGTTTAACTTTCCTACAATGTTTGTAACTATATGTTACATTTGCTTGAGTACACAAGCCTTTTGTGTTAAAATTTGAGCATCATGGTTTGAAAGGCCATTTACCCTTTTACTAACAGAATGCCCACCCAGTAATGAAGAATGAATAAAAATATTTTCTATGGCTGTGCTACTATTCCCCTATGCCCTAGTTGGAAAAAAAACACTGTCTACATCAGATCATATGAATTTAGGAGAGCTGCCAACATCCTTTTCTTTGCACCATTATATACAAAATTTATATTGAAGTCATCACACATAATTAATGTCTTGTACTTCCTAAAACGTTAATCAAGAACCCTCTCTAGCTTGAGCAGAAATTCTCTGAAGTGAGAGTTAGGAGACCTATAAACAACAAGTGGAAGTTTAGTTTCACTAAATTCAACTGCCCCTGCACAACATTCAAATATCTGTTCAGTGCAGTGTCGTTATACGTCTATGGACTCAAATGAAATACTGTTTTTTACGTACTTGGTCACTCCCCCACTCCGCAAGGGACTCCTTGTAAAACAGCCACCTAATCTGTATCCAGATAAAGGAAGCCTCTGAATTGTCAAATTATTTAAGCGGTGCTCTGATACACCACTAATTACAGAGTCAACACCTATAAGCAGTGCACTAACTTTATCTCTAATTCCTCTTATATTTTGATGAAATATGCTAATTCTTTCTCTAATTGGAAACATTACGTCCTCTCTAGGTGAGCCCTTAGTTAGAGGGACTTCCTGTAAGCAGGTATACCTATCACCTGACTTCAACATAAAAACGGTGCAGGTCTAACACCAACTACTACAGGAATAATACATTCTGAAAATTACTTTTTGAAATATTACACATAATAATTATATGCCTTAGTTTATTTTATGAACATGAAAATCCAAGTAAATGAACCAGTCATTCGATTTAAGCAACGATTTTTATCAGCTGTAGACATTAAAATCAACCACATAGTCATTTACACTTTGAGAGGTGGCATGAGCCCCCTCTCATATTTCTATCTTACGATTCTCCTCTCTAGTTGCATGCGGTGGAGGGTTGCTTTTCCTTAACACGCGTACTTCCCACGCAGCGTCTCTCGTCACCCGGGTGGGCCGGTGACAGGCGGGCTCTGTGGAACTGGAGAGAGTTAAGCCGACGTGTGTGAGGCAGTCGAGTGAATGCTTTTCAGACGCCGACATTGTCAAGAGACACGCCCGCTGGGGTGTGAAGTAGCGGCTGGGCTAGAGGTTCCGTTACTTCAGAGAAACTTTGCGAAAACACTTTCTGGCGGGCTACCAGCGAGGCGTGGGAATGACTTGTGTACCCACGCAGTTGTGGCGGGAAAATTCCCGCACTTTCGGCAAAATCAGCACAGAAATTGGCGCCAAGAATCTCCATTGGTGGAACGGTAGTGCTCCGGCAATGGAGTGGAATTTCCGCCGGTTTTCGAGTTGCTGATTGGAACGTAACCACGGCCACTGTCGTGGGGGCGGGAATGTTCGGTGTTCGGCCTGTACGGGTGCTCTGAGTAGTCGGCAGTCGCCTTTCGGTCGAGGACGTCGGAGCAACCAGCCCTCGCCTGCGGTACGCCAGATCGTGTTCTGGGAGATTAGAAGACTGTTGGTAATGTACGTCCGCAGCACCGGCAGATAGGGATTTTCCTAGGTGATAATCAGAGCTCAGCAGAGCGCGCCTGTTCATCCTTTTCTAACTTTGTTCAGTTTCGAGTAGCAGCAATTACTATTGGGTTAGCTGTGTGTCTCTCTTGAGATTTGAGTGGAAAGGAATTGGCTCCACCTACCACTTCGTCTTAAACCTCACGATCTAAGTTAGGGACAACTTCACCTTTACTGTGTTTGTATGAATCTCCAATTTTAGCCAATTTGATGTTTTATATTTCCTGTGTCTCTTTTACTATTCTGCGTTTAATCTTAATAAATCATATTGTTATTTTGGACAGAACTTTCTTTCTGTTAATCAATAGAGCAACCCTATCATTCCTCACTATGCTAATGAAACCTTTGTTTATTTAACTTATTTATCAAATTAAATTATTGCAGGTGCCAAACTCTCTTCTACTCCACTAGCAGGGTTGATTAGAGTCAGTTCGCGTATTTGTTCTATCCTTGTGCAACAGCAAAAGTCGGAGTTAGAATAGGGGGGGCTTAGAGCATGATTTACACATGTGGATTCTAGTAGAATTTAGTGATAAATACACTACTAGCCCCGGCACCTCGCATAAAATGGCGACCCTTAGCCTCGGATCTTTCCTGCGAATCTTCTGATAAGCAAGCAGTAATATTAGTAGGGACACTCAGAATTTTTTTGCTTAATTAATACGCAAGTTTTTTTCTGGTAGTTCCGCGTTTAGTTTTTAAGTAGCGGCGCATGTTTACTGTTTTTGTTTTCAGCGTATATATTTGTTTGTTTGTTCATTGTTTTATATGTTTCTTTGATGTGGTGTCCGTACCACTTCACACTTTGTCGAATTTGTGTGCGTTTTCTGTACCACAACAAATCGTGCGTATAATTACAGCGTTGGAGCGGCGTTGTTGAAATTTTATGTTTATGTGTAAAAATATATGGAGTAGATTAATTTTATTGTGCATTTTAGATAAATTTGTTTTTCATGAATGATAACGAGAAGTAAGGCACGACTATTATCGAGCGCAGCTAAAACAAAAGAGGATAGCATAATGGATAAGGGGCAGCTTACTGACGGGAATAGGTTCGGAGATGACATGGGCACATTTTTAGCAGGGCAGGACGCCAGGGTCATTGATGAGGAAGGTGATTTGGACGCGATCTCAGAGCAGCGTTGCGGCCGTGATTATGATAGTGAAGTAGAGGATGAAACAGAGACAGGCACACAGGTCGAGACGGTAGCAGAAATTTATAATCAAACGAACGAGAGCAGACAGGGGCTAGCTCGGCCACGTCAGAGCTCTAGCGCCCAGGTGTCCAGAGTTACATCTCCCACGTTTGAAGAGGATCAAAAAGATGACGTAAACCCAATACTGAGCTTCCTACGATCCATGAAAGAAGAAGATGAGAAACAGCGTAAGAAGGACACTCAGACTATAATTTCGCATATAGGGGAAATTCGTGGGGAATTATTAACAATAAAGAAAGAATGTGGAGAAGCAAAACAAATGTCAATGGTAGCACAAAAAGTAGCAGGCCTAGCCAAAACTGCAGCAACAGGGGCAATGAAAATCGCAAGAGTAACTCTTAAACTCGCAGGGCGCTTGCGACGTGCGACACAAGTCCACTCGAAATCCCTAGCGGCCTTAAAGACTCAAGGTAATATTGCGGTTACGAACATCACGAAACGAATGAAAGAAGTAGAGAGTCGGATAGCAAAACTAGAGCGAAATGGGCACACGAGCACTGCGCGTTCGGATACCAATGATGAAGCACACAGGATTGTGTCTCCGAGGAAAAGCCCGCCGTGCTCTAGCCCAGTGACAGCGTGCGGAACAAACAATGCACACGCAGAAACAGCGAGTAATAGCTCCAATAATTGCAGCCCACTTAGAAGAGTGAATGCTGAATGCCACTTCCACTGTGATACAGACGTAGCACATCACAGTTATCAGCAAGATAGATCAGGACACTCCGCAGACGTGCAAGTATCGGAAACGTCTGACAACACCAGTGCGAGGATCGGACAGAATTTTGATCACAATCACTTCCTGTCGATACTCAAATTCCAGAAGTTCAAAGATAATGGAGGGTCGATGCATCCGAAGAGCTGGGTGATGCAATTTACTAATTCATTACCGTCGTCATGGCCAACCCAGGCCAAATTAGAATTCATGTGTGGACACATCGAAGGCCAAGCCGCGGAAAAGATGCGGGGCGTGGCAGCGACGTGTCGGACTTATCAGGAATTTGTTGGTGCATTCCTGCGGACCTACTGGTCAAAGGAAACGCAAGACAGGATTAAAGAGGAAATAATATTTTGTCCTGAACTGGAAGTGTCCGGGCATAAGAGCGCAACCAAATTTTTTGATGATTTACTCAAGAAGAATCAGTTTTTAGATAGTCCATACAGCAACGGAGAAATTATTAAATTTTGCTTTCCGAAATTGCCAGTTAGGTATCAACAGACACTTGTCGGGAAGTGTGGATCTGACATAGATGCATTCAAGAGTCTACTGCGCGAACTCGAAGTAGTCTTCGATAAACAAGACGCAAAGGACAGGAAGAAGGCGCAAAATAACAAATACCACGGGCCAGCAAGGGAAGACGACAACAGATCGCATAATCGCACTGGTCAGTTAGGAAACCAGGGTTACCGAGATCAAGGTTACGCTATTCAAGGTTATGGAAACCAGAGACACGGAAACCAGAACGTCAGGGAACAGGGTCAATCCAGACAAGCAATCTGGGACAGGAGGAATGACGAACGGCAAAGCGACCGTAATTGGAGGGAGCGAAATCAAGGACAACAGGAGAGCCAGGAGATTGAAATTAGACCTCCAAATCCTAATGCACGTCAGAGGAGGGGGAGTCTAAGAAGGGATTGACGCTAGTCCATAGGACTCCACCACTTCTCTCACATAAAGGAGTTCGTAGAATAGTAGTAGTGTAAGAAATGTACATAGTAGAATAGGCAAAGATATGAACCTTTTTTCGGGGAACAATAACCGTTGCATTAATAGATTAAGATTGCTAAAGTGTTAACACGCTGCGTTGTCTTGCATAAGAATTTACTGCTGCTATCCTCTTTTTGTTTATGTTTGCGATCTCCAATGTCGATGGAGTAGGAGACACTACCTTTTCATGAGCAATGTTTTTGTCCTTTCCTATCTGGTGTCCATGTTAAGGGATAAGGATGAGTGACGAGACGTCGCACAAACGGGCGCATACAAGAACGTGCTCTTAGAAGCGTTCTGAGAGGTCGTGATACGCTCCATAGCGGCCACAACCAGTTCGTGAGACGTTCATACCAATGCTTGCAGGCACGCGTCAGTGCACTGCACGATTGTGGTATATTGCGCGATTTCGAGGGTGAATATGGGCAGTATAGTTTTTGCAGAGCTGCGCCGGTATCGTTGTCTTGCAAGTCGGGGTGAACCTGTGAGCATTTGACTCTAATGGTGCCCTAGACGAGAGAAATGAGGGCATAAAAGCCTACCATGCTAATGTGCTGGTTGGGGATTTAGCGTGCTGCTCGTTTTTGTCACAGATGAATCACCAAGGAATTGTACTTGGATATTCGTGACATACTGTGTAGCTGGCGTGTGTTGGGTGTCTGAATCCTCAACAGGAACCAGTCCTGGCTTGGTCATATTACATTGCTTCTGGAAAGGTGTACTTCGATCGCGAAAACCGCTTCATATAGAGAAGGAAGTTGCAACTATAAATTTATTGTCGTGTATAGCCATGGCTAACCCAGTCTCTGGAGTTTCAGTGAGG
The DNA here is from genome assembly GCF_023898315.1 of Schistocerca nitens. NCBI lineage: Eukaryota > Metazoa > Arthropoda > Insecta > Orthoptera > Acrididae > Schistocerca > Schistocerca nitens. Next base: position 88,461,125 of record NC_064622.1, on the reverse strand, counting down.
CGTAATGAAAACTCGGAGGTCATGTCGTACGGCGCGCACATCACTGTCGTCAATAGCGGCGAGCAGCAAGACATCTCAGCGTAACAGGAACTATGTAAGGGTATTGTATAAGGTAAATAAAAAAATAAATAAATAAATAAATAAATAAATAAATAAAATAAATAAATAAATAAATAAATAAATAAAAGGGAAAGTACGATACTAGGATAAGTTAAACTGTAGGATTTAACAATAACTAGATTAATATTGTGGGGTTTTCTACCACAAGTGTGGCGCGCGCCTGTTGAGTTGCTATTTTTCAGGTCACCAAACCACAGACCCGAGATGGAGGGACGACGGGCGAGCGAAAGTAGCGTAGTTGCATGTTCTTTATAGCACAGTAAAACTTAGACCTGCATAACAACATAATTTAATTAAAAGACGTAGAATGTAGATCGTTGGGATATGGTAGTTAATTCTTGAAGCATGTCTACTGTCGATCTATATAATTAATAGTAATATTAGTGCGGGCCCGCACATTTAGTTGTTCATCCATTACAAAGCATCAGTTATCACACACCATGTACTTACTGAGATCGGTCTCTACACGTATATCAAAATAAATTATTTCCATGTCTAGATTAGATGTTATAATGATTGCCATAGATTAATAACTATAAAAGTAAAATAAGAGTGTCTGAAATGACAGACCATCAATGTTTCATTAGGTAAATTTATTATAACATAGAAGGTCATGGGAAAAAGTTAGGCATAAGACTTTTGTAAGAATTGTACAGATGACGAGGAACGTGGCAATGCAGAGGCCAGCCAGCGCAAAAACAAGAGGTCTTCGGCTACCTGCTAGAGGGCGAGCGTCCCGTCCTACACGATGACAGTCACCCGGCTGCCTACCTGAGGGATTACACGGGACCCTTGCCCCGCCACAAGCGAAAGTGGGGCTGGCCGTTGACCCTGACACGCGACAGCCTGCTAGCTCTCCGGACGCGGCAGCCGCTTGGAGGGATTCCCTGCGGCAGACCACGTTGTCGTGAGTACACGAAGAAGATCACATATCGTGTCAGAACCTGCGCCTCATGTGCCTCAGGACAGAAAGGGACGCTCTATACTCACCTGTTTGGGTTTTTACAACTCACTAGCATTGGCCGATCTGCATACACAAAGCAGTATCGTGCCACACTAACAAATGTATGGTCTCATGTCTTACTTCTCCTCTCTATTAGAGAGCAGTTTTTAACAATAGTCGCTCCTAGTTCGATCCTGTATGGATGACCTCACACACTTGTGGAGTCACTCCACGTGCCATCATCCCTCGTCGAACTGCAATATTGGGAAACATAAAGTTCTGTCCAGCGAGAGAAGAGACCTAGACTAGTGATGTATCCCAACGAGTAGACCTCAGAGACAATTAATCGACGTGAGGAGAGCCTATCACTGTGTCTTCCTACCATACGGCCGTGATCATATGCGTGGGTCTGACTACAATCTCAACAGCGTACTGCAGACACTCCAGAACTCCCTATTGCTGTTGCCACAACGTAGCAACTACAACCGACGTTTAGCCTTATGTGATGTCAGTACAGTGGAATCAGTGAAGTGCCACGGATATTTCTAACAATGTGATTTAGTGCCTCATTCTCAGCACAGTCGTGAACTTTGTGCAATGTGCACGCACAATTTGATGCCCCATGAACCTTGTTTTTTTTGTTTTTCTTAAATTTCTTTCTCTTATGTTGTTTCTGTAATGTATGTTATACCTTGTATGCGTTTGTGTTTTACACTGTAGTTCTTATTACAGATTACTGTATTGTTCTCCACATCATGTTTTTTTTGTATTTTGTGTTTATTGTTGTGTGTATGCTAACAGTGTGCCTGAAGTCCCCATAAACTGAAGCAGATACCACCACTGTCATTGTGAATGGACCATCAGTTCAGGGAACATTTTGTAAAGGTTATTCTTGCTGCAGGGAGACAGAATGAATCGGAGGTTGTAACTAGATTCTGAAAACTCACAAAGAGATTGTTAACTTAAATATTATCATGTGTGAGTGAGGTCAGGTTAGTTTAATGATTAAAATTGTTGTAACATCTTGGGCATTTAATTGCGGAGCACTCCAACTCTGATTGTAAAGAATAAACTGCTCCATATTTGGCTCAGATGCCCGGGCCATGTTTAGAGCGTGAATGTCTGCGTGAATCGGTGTTTGGAAGGGGCTCCCTGGGTATGGATGTGTGATGTGAGTGTTAGTGTGCCATATTAAGAAGGTGAAGTTGGCTACATCATAAATAATCCTCCCTCTATGAGTTGCATTTTTCAGTTGCAATGATCTTTTTTATAGAGTGCGGTATGTGGAGTCACTTTGTAAGATTGTTCTTGGGCGATTGACTCACTACCTTGCTCCTAAGTGAGCCAACCGCTCACCAATTACAATCTAAAATGGCGTAGGGGCAATGAGAGGTGGCATGAGCCCCCTCTCATATTTCTATCTTACGATTCTCCTCTCTAGTTGCATGCGGTGGAGGGTTGCTTTTCCTTAACACGCGTACTTCCCACGCAGCGTCTCTCGTCACCCGGGTGGGCCGGTGACAGCCGGGCTCTGTGGAACTGGAGAGAGTTAAGCCGACGTGTGTGAGGCAGTCGAGTGAATGCTTTTCAGACGCCGACATTGTCAAGAGACACGCCCGCTGGGGTGTGAAGTAGCGGCTGGGCTAGAGGTTCCGTTACTTCAGAGAAACTTTGCGAAAACACTTTCTGGCGGGCTACCAGCGAGGCGTGGGAATGACTTGTGTACCCACGCAGTTGTGGCGGGAAAATTCCCGCACTTTCGGCAAAATCAGCACAGAAATTGGCGCCAAGAATCTCCATTGGTGGAATGGTAGTGCTCCGGCAATGGAGTGGAATTTCCGCCGGTTTTCGAGTTGCTGATTGGAACGTAACCACGGCCACTGTCGTGGGGGCGGGAATGTTCGGTGTTCGGCCTGTACGGGTGCTCTGAGTAGTCGGCAGTCGCCTTTCGGTCGAGGACGTCGGAGCAACCAGCCCTCGCCTGCGGTACGCCAGATCGTGTTCTGGGAGATTAGAAGACTGTTGGTAATGTACGTCCGCAGGGATTTTCCTAGGTGATAATCAGAGCTCAGCAGAGCGCGCCTGTTCATCCTTTTCTAACTTTGTTCAGTTTCGAGTAGCAGCAATTACTATTGGGTTAGCTGTGTGTCTCTCTTGAGATTTGAGTGGAAAGGAATTGGCTCCACCTACCACTTCGTCTTAAACCTCACGATCTAAGTTAGGGACAACTTCACCTTTACTGTGTTTGTATGAATCTCCAATTTTAGCCAATTTGATGTTTTATATTTCCTGTGTCTCTTTTACTATTCTGCGTTTAATCTTAATAAATCATATTGTTATTTTGGACAGAACTTTCTTTCTGTTAATCAATAGAGCAACCCTATCATTCCTCACTATGCTAATGAAACCTTTGTTTATTTAACTTATTTATCAAATTAAATTATTGCAGGTGCCAAACTCTCTTCTACTCCACTAGCAGGGTTGATTAGAGTCAGTTCGCGTATTTGTTCTATCCTTGTGCAACAGCAAAAGTCGGAGTTAGAATAGGGGGGGCTTAGAGCATGATTTACACATGTGGATTCTAGTAGAATTTAGTGATAAATACACTACTAGCCCCGGCACCTCGCAACTTTACGTGTCAGAACTAATCGTAGAAAAAATATTTGGACTGTTTTTATCTGTTGAACAGGCCTATCATATATCGCACAAACGTTTATCTAGTTATGGTCAGCGCCTTGCAAAAGAGCACCCCTTTCACTCTATGGCGGCTTCCTCGCAGAACACAGACATCTAACAGACCTGAAAAACAGAGGAATTATCTAATGATTTCTTTCGTAAGAGGAATAAAATGCCTATTAAGGAGTAGCAAAGACGGCTATCAGTTTGAACCGTATTGTTGTGAAATGATGTTGTAACTTGTTAGAAGACCAATGAAGACATAGCTGCTGCGAGATTACCATTCGACTTCCATTTGAAACTCTCAGGGAATATCTATCATAATGGGAAAAACTCAAACAATCCGCTTGCGCTTTTGCCCTATAATAACCTGACTTTGATATTAATTTCCTTCAATTCTTCACAAAACTCAGTTAGCAATCGTAAGTAATTAATATGATTCTTTCTTTGATTTTTGCTGTGTGAAGTTGAGTTTAAAGATTGATTTGTATTTCGTATATCTAAGAAGAGACCAAGAAGTAAGTACTTATATTTATGTTTTAGGTTTCCACCATGCAGTACAAATTTATCGGAAGCAGAAATGCATGGAAACTTAAAGTTCTAGAATCCTTCGCAAACACTAGATTTTGTTTACATTGTTTTGTAGCAAGTAACACTTTGTTGTGTCATCTAAATGCGTTACAAACAGTGGAGTTATTATGTTTAAAAAACAAACAACGGTTTATCAAATAATAATCTTCTTATCCACTGACAGTACCTGTTTTATTTTCAGCCGCAATATAAACGCTATATACAATATTCATTTCAAAATAACAATGCATTTATGTTCATAAAACTTTCATTTCAAAATAACAATGCATTTATTTTCATGATGACACCTATCTGCTCTCAACTATAAGCCTATAGGCTACATAGAGAGAAAATATTAATGCTAATGGACGTGTAGGCCATGATCTGTCACGAAAATAACCTTCTGAGACCGGATTTTTTCTTTTTATTTTTGGCAGTCAGAAAGGAAGATAAGAAAAACAAGAACTGAAGAGGCTAAATGGAGGCTCGTGGAGAAAAGATCGATGACGAAGGATTATTTTATCGAATTGTTGAATCTGGATCCAGCGTAAAGATAAGTATTGATGTTGAGACAAAAATACCGGTGAAAGGCCTAGTATATGTGATTTTAATGAAGACTTTGACGTAACAGTGAAAAAAAGTGATAAATGAAGTGATGGTGAGATAATTACTGAGAATGAACGTATTTCTTGAGCATCTAAGTTCGACTCCTATTCTTCCAGTGATACTGCACAAAAACCAATACCTGTTCCAGAACATATCAGAACTGTGATTAGTGAAAAGAGTTGTGAAGGGTATCAGAACAAGTAGTGACCTCTTGGATTTACAAAAAGTCCAGGTGAGCACACTAAAGGAACATATTGTTCTCTAACTTCGACATGGTTTTTTTCGCATCTGAACGAGAGTAAACGTTTAAGATAATGGATGCTATGCTCTCCATCAATAAAGAAACTGTGCCGCATTTCCTGACGATTTTTTTTTTTTTGTCAGAGGGCGATACGAAGAGAAACAATTTTTTTGTTCTGTCAGTTGCAGAAACTGAATCCAAGCATATGAAACCATGAGTCATCGCATGAACGTCTATCAGATTTAGGTAAAGGAAAACTCTATATGGAAGCATGAAACTTAATAAAAACATTGACAAAAATAGTCTACTGATGGTTGATGATGAAATCAAGAAATATAGACATATTTTACGTCGACTTTTAGATGTTGTACTATTTTTAGCCAAGCAGAACCTTGCATTCTGCGGTCGTCGTGAAGACGTTTCACCGGAAAACACAGGAATTTTCTTAGAATGGGAATAGATGATGGCTAAATGTGAGCCAATATTAGAAGAGCATTGTTTAAAACTCGAAGAGTCCGCTGGTAGGCCCAAGAGAGTAATTTCTTTCCTGTCAAAACTGATGCAGCAGAATTTGCTTTTAATCTGGACGAACATGTTGAGAAACTGGTTCAACAGTGGTGCAACAGAAGAAAGAAACAAGATTAGAATGTCTTCAACGAAATACGAGAATTAGCTAGGCTACGTATAATGGAAAGAGGAATAAGCGGTAAAGGCATACAGAAGAAGGAAAATAGGAGTCTTAAAAGGAACGATAGAAGACATGAAAGAGAACTGTAATAGAAATGAGAGTAGAAAATTTTATAAGAAGTTAAACGGAATAAACGACTATAGACCTAAAACAATAGACTGCAACGAAGCTGGAAACCTCCTGGCAGAAGAGGAGAAAATGACGAGGAAATGAAGAGAATATTTTAAAGAAATTCTGAAGGGTGATCCCACCTATGGGGGAACAATGGATATAACACACAGTAGAAAAAAAATAGAATAGCTTACTCTCAAGGAAGCACAGAATGAGGTGAAATGTAAAAAAGAAAATCACAATTCCCCAGGAAAGAGGGAATATTTGCCGAGCTGTTAAAGGGAGTGGCATTACTTTACAGAAACGGATACAGAAACTTACCTGTTTAATCTGGAATCAAGAAAGAATTCCAAAAGAATGGACTATAGATGTAATCCAGCATATACATGAAGAAAGGCGATTAGGCATGTTGCTCTAATTGCGGAGAGATCTCTCTGCTCAATGTGGAATATAAGGTTTTATCTGGAATCCTATACAACAGATTAGTCCCATTTGTAGAAGCTATGGTTTTAGGTTAATAGCTCAACTGTAGACCATATATTTATACTGAGTAAAATACAGGAAAAAGTGTATAAATATAATGTAGAACTCAACAATATGTACGTGGTCTTCAAGCAGGCCTTCGATAATCCAAGTAGGGAAGAGAAGTTAGAACATATAAAACTTTTTGGTGCACCATCCAGATACATTTCGGTAACGAAGGCAACCTTGGCTGATTCCAAGGCAATGATGATAGTGGATGGGCAACTAACAAACTGCTTCAACTTCAGTAAGGGAATTAGACAAGCTGGTGCTATTTTCAGAATGCTTTTCAGTTTGACCTTACAAGCAATTATACCAAAATCACAAAATCTGGGTACACAGGTATAAGAACCACACAGTTAGGTACATATACTGATGACGTTGCAGTTTTTAGTAGAGGAAGGATGTCATTGGAGTAAGTAGTAGTGGAACTGAAAGAAGCCATACACCACACAGAACTTGCAATTAAAGAATCCAAAACTAAATATATGTAATTCTATAGAACATGGGACAATAAAATGAATAACTTGTTAGCAGCAGTAGTGCATTTTGAATACGTAAAGGCCAATAGTAACAAAGTAAATTCTATTCCCACTGAAACAAAAGCTCGCATTTTAAGTGTTAATAAGTATTAAAATCATGCATTAGAAAAGTTAATGACATCTATGACGGTTAACCAACAGTTCAAAATGGATGTCTATAAGGTTATAATTAGGCTGATGGATGCATACTGATGTGATGCATGGACGCTAAACAGTATTGATGAACACCACCTCAGATTATTTGAACGAATAATAGTATGTAGAATTTATGGAATGATCCGATATAATGAAGGACCATGCAGAAGAAGAGCTAATTGCGAGTTGGATCATCTCATACGAAGAACTGGTATTGTAAGGCTAATTGAAAGTAAAAGAATAGGCTAGCTTGGGGATGGTCTACGGATGGAGGACACTTGAACTACAAAAAATGTCTTTGGAAAACGACAGGAAAAAGATTAGAAGGAAGACCACGTAAAGGATGACTGGACGACGTGGAAGAAAAGATCAGAGTCCTAGGAATTCGAGGGTGGAGAAGGAAAATAAATGAGGGGGCAGAATGGAAGGAAATTTTTAAGTAGCACCACGTAGCGGTTGAAGCCGCAAGAAGAAGCAGAAGAAGAAGAAGAGCAAGATTATAAGGAAATATTATTGCAAATATAAAAAAAGGCTAAATATTTCGGATTAATTTTGTCAGCAGTCACGGTAAAACAAAACTTTGCGTGATATGATTCCGTGTGACGCTAGATTCAAACTCTGAGAGAGAAGCAAGGTGAGTCGGCCGTCTATCCAGCAACGCCACTTGGCTTGCATTGCACAGGAAGACGTGCAAATATCTCCAGAGTTCATAGTAGGAAAGTAGAATTACAATGTAGGGGCAGTGTCGTGTGAAACTGGAATAAATACTAATTGAAATGGGAAAGCTGAAAGTGATAGTGTTGTGACTATTTAGTGTTTTGTATTCCATGTCGTAGTGTGGTGTATGTCATGTAATTTGGGTATGTGTGGTTTGCATGGGAGAGTAGCAAGGTAGTTTCAAAAGATTAGTGGGTTATGCCTGTTCCTTCGGTACCGCTCAGTCTGGAGAAAGTTTCGTGATGATGATTGTGAGAGTCGAAGTGTGAGGTATAATAAAAGATCCACCATCCTATCCAGAAAGTGCACTGTAGCGTTAAATAATTACCAGACCATAATATAGAGATTCACCAATGTAAAGCCATGCCCACTGGGCGGAATTTCTCATGTGTTGTTGTTGTAGGTTATAGAATTTATGTGTTTAGGTTAGAGAATTTATCGGAATAAATAAGATAGTGAAAAGAAAAAGATTGGTGGACTTTTCCTTCGAATTGTATGTTGTCATAATGTCCCGAATTTATAATGTGTGCGCCATTCATATTCAGTGCGGTGGCCACGTGTTGACAAAAGCCGTTAAATAAAAAAAGAAAGAAAATGTGGTATTGCCAGTGCGTAGGGTACAGTCAGAGTTCTGTAAATTACTGATAGTCAGATGCGTGTTTCCGTTGCGTATTAATCATATAGGAGGATAACTTGTAACTCAAGTGTGAGTACTAGAGTTCATGTAACTCGATAAATAAGAATGAATCCACTCGCTTGGCAGACCACTCATCTTGCAGGCCTGACTGCTTGATGCCACAGTATGAGCAAGGCATGTGGGTGCCTCCCAACGTTACCCTTGGTACGATTTCTTATACTTAAATGTCCGTTACTGACCTATCGGTTGTCAAACCCTTCAGGAGATCCTGTGAAATTCTAGGATGAAAGTTGAAAGTTCAGTGAGTTTACCGTAGTGTAGTGAATAAAGACACGCGGTTATGAAGTCGAAATAAACAGCATCGTATATTGATGTATTCAAATACTGTTCTGTACATCTTCCCGTTTGTAAAATATTCTGCGACTTCCATATTACGTAAATACGTAGATATTCTACAGTATCCAGCGTTATATAACATAACACAGACGTGTCGTGAATGAGTACTTCGATTTCGTGACAATGGCAGGGAATATAGAGAAATAAATTACAAGAAAGGTCGTCTAAACCATCCCCATTAGTTCCGAAAATTGGAGATATAGATTGATAATGAATATTAGAAAATACAGCCTGATATACATTGATGAGCCAAGTCATTATGACCACCGCCCAACGCGACACTGAATGTCGCCAGGTGGCTTTGTCGTCGGTACGTGAAGCGGTAGCAAACGTATATAAGCGGACCAGGCGGAGGCGGTGGATCACCCTAACGAAGATATGCGGTGCTAATTTGGAAATCCGTTCAGATAAACAAAGGGCAGATTATTATTACGCAGGGCCTGTCAACGAGTGTGTAGAGAACGGCAAAGCTGGTCGAATATTCACGTGGTACTGTCGCGGGCAGCTATGGAAAGAGGTAGGTCAGTGAAACTACCACTAGGCACTAAATGGTTGGACGTCCACGACTCTTCACAGAATGTGGAGTTCGGAGGCTTGTCTGGTCCGTAAAGTAATATAGGTGGTGATCTGTGGCATCTCTGTCGGGAGAGCACAATGCTGGTACACGCGCTTCATTCATCGTACGTTGTTGAACACGGAGATCCGCAGCAGACCACACCCTACATGTTGACACGTTGAACGACGACGATTGCAGTGGGTAAGGGAGCATCGGGATTCGACCGTCGACCAATGGACACGTGTCGTCTCTTTGGGTCAATCACCTTATTCCTACACTAGGAAAGGAGATGGCTTATAGAAAGTTAGGGGTCCCTGCCAGGTCGAATTCAAGGAAGACATCGAAGCAATTCAGAGGCAGGCTTCTAGATTCGTTACCAATAGGTTCGATCAGCTCGCAGGTATTAGAGAGATGTATCCTATACACAAGTGGGTATCCCTGGAGGGGAGACGAAGATCTTTCCGCAAGGTACTATTTCTCAAATTTAGAGAAACGACATCTGAGACCGATTGTAGAACGATCCTACTGGCAGCAACGTGCATTTCGCGCAAGGACCATGAAGAACGTACGAAGCCCTTTCGACACTCATCCATCCTTCGCTCTATTTGCCGGCCTCTTGTGGCCGAGCGGTTCTAGGCGCTTCAGTCTGGAACTGCGCGACCGCTCCGATCGCAGGTTCGAATCCTCCCTTGGGCATGGGTGTGTGTGATGTCCATAGATTAGTTAGGTTTAAGTAGTTCTAAGTTGTAGGGGATTGATGACCTGAGATATTAGGTCCCATAGTGCTCAGAGCCATTTGAAACATTTTTTTCGCTGTATTTGAAAAGTGGATTAGGAGAGGAAATGACTGAAAGTGGTACAAGTTACTCTCCGCCATGGATGGTGCAGTGGTTCATGGTGTATAGAGGGTGGTCCGTTGATCGTGACCGGGCCAAATATCTCACGAAATAAGCGTCAAACGCAAAAACTACAAAGAACGAAACTTGTCTAGCTTGAAGGGGAAAACCAGATGACGCTATGGTTGACCCGCTAGATGGCGCTGCCATAGGTCAAACGGATATCAACTGCGTTTTTTTTTTAAATAGGAAGCCCATTTTTTTATTTTATATTCGTGTAGTACGTAAAGAAATATGAATGTTTTGGTTGGATCACTTTTTTCGCTTTGTGATAGATGGCGCTGTAATAGTCACAAACATATGGCTCACAATTTTATGACGAACAGTTGGTAACAGGGAGGTTTTTTAAATTAAAATACAGAACATAGGTACGTTAGAACATTTTATTTCGGTTGTTCCAATGTGGTACATGTACCTTTGTGAACTTATCATTTCTGAGAACGCATGCTGTTACAGCGTGATTAACTGTAAATACCACATTAATGCAATAAATGCTCAAATGATGTCTGTCCGTCAACCTCAATGCATTTGGCAAAACGTGTAACGACATTCCTCTCAACAGCGAGTAGTTCGCCTTCCGTAATGTTCGCACATGCATTGACAATGCGCTGACGCATGTTGTCAGGCGTTGTCGGTGGATCACGATAGCAAATAACCTTCAACTTTCCCCACAGAAAGAAATCCGGGGACGTCAAGTCCGGCAAACGTGCGGGCCATGGTATGGTGCTTCGACGACCAATCCACCTGTCATGAAATATGCTATTCAATACCGCTTCAACAGCACGCGAGCTATGTGCCGGACGTACATATGTTGGAAGTACATCGCCATTCTGTCATGCAGTGAAAAATCTTGCGGTAACATCGGTACAACATTACATAGGAAATCAGCATACACTGCACCATTTAGACTGCCATCGATAAAATGGGGGCCAATTATCCTTCCTCCCATAATGCCGCACCATACATTAACCCGCCAAGGTCGCTGATGTTCCACTTGTCGCAACCATCGTGGATTTTCCGTTGCCCAATAGTGCATATTATGCCGGTTTAGGTTACCGCTGTTGGTGAATGACCCTTCGTCACTAAATAGAACGCGTGCAAAAAATCTGTTATCGTCCTGTAATTTCTCTTGTGCCAAGTGGCAGAACTGTACACGACGTTAAAAATCGTCGCCATGCAATTCCTGGTGCATAGAAATATTGTACAGGTGCAATCGATGTTGATGTAGCAACTCAACACCGACGTTTTTGATATTCCCGAATCTCGCTCAATTTGTCTGCTACTGATGCGCGGATTAGCCGCGACAGCAGCTAAAGCACCTACTTGGCCATCATCATTCTTGCAGGTCGTGGCTGACGTTTCACATGTGACTGAACACTTCCTGTTTCCTTAACTAACGTAACTATTCGGCGAACGGTGCGGACACTTGGATGATGTCGTCCAGGACACCGAGCAGCATACGTAGCACACGCCCGTTGGGCATTTTGATCACAGCAGCCATACATCAACACGATATCGACCTTTTCCGCAAATGGTAAACGGTCCATTTTAACCGGGTAATGTGTCACGAAGCAAATACCGTCGGCACTGGCGGAATGTTACGTGATACCACATACTCATACGTTTGTGACTATTACAGCGCCATCTGTCAAAAAACGAAAGAAGTGGTGCAACTAAAACATTCATATTTCTTTAACTACTACACGAATACGGAATAAAAAATGGGGGTTCCTATTTAAAATAACGCAGTTCATATCCGTTTGACATTTGCAGCGCTATCTAGCGGGCCAACCAAAGTGCCACCTGGTTCAAGCTAGAGAAGTTTCGTTCTTTGTAGTTTTTTCGTTTGACGATTACTTCGTGAGATATTTGGCTCGGTGACGATCAATGGACCACCCTGTGCGTCTGCGTAAACTAACAACAAACTAAGAAGAAATTAGTGGTTTGCCTAAGAATAAATTAAATTGCAATCGCGAAAGAATTAGCCGACAGGAGCTTGCGTCCCTAGCAACGTGCTTCCCTTCAATGGCAAGTAGTATCTTTCGCCGGTTGGCACCCCTGCCCACTCGCCGTGACTAAGCCGCCACGCCGCTGCGGCCAGCGCAGTGTCAGGCGGGCAGCCGCGCCAGCAGGTGGCGCTCGGCGGGTCGATGTGCTGAGCCGTGCTGCGTCTGCGTCCCATCGCCCCCTCGCCGCCGCCCCCTCACCAAGCACCATCCACCGCCGCCGCCGCCACCTCCTCGCGGACGCTGCTAGCCGGTCCGGCGCCGATCGCTCCGTTCGCCCGGCCATCAATCAATTGCCTGCCAATCGCCTCCCAATCGCTTCTCCACACCCTGCCGATACGTCCCTTCCGCACGGCGCAAATACCTCCCACCAATTTTGCTGCCTGGACACTGACGAAAAATACTTCCCCAAGACATATCTTCTATCTTTTAATCACACACCTTAACCCTCTTAGCTGCATCGCTACTACTTAAATTTAATTGCGTGCATTCGATAAATTACCGAAGGATTCACAGGAAATAACGAATGCTAATCGAATTCCGATAGCCTATACGCAGTATCCGTGAGGACTGCTGGATGTTCCTCCACTATTACAGTTAAGCCGTCCTCCCCTTTACGGTCTGAGGGGTGGAGAGCCTCGCTGGGGGAGGGAGGAACTAGCTAGCGGCCGCTGTTAATTACGTGAACCGCAAAGTGATGCCAATTACCCAGTCCACCACTAACCTGTATTTCCGATCGCTTTTGTACCTACAGCTCCATAGGGGGGTTGCTGTTTTGACAACCTACAAGCAGATTATGCGCACAAGAGTCAACTTCAGTTTTTACTTTTGCCTTTTCTCTAAGATATTTTTATTATTCTCCACCTGCTAACCGCATGCTATTATTTCTCGCCCTTCCTTTGACCACTGAAATTCTTACAAAAGTTCATCACTGTATAAATTATCCTTACTTCTTTCTTCATTTTACAAAGTAAAGAGATTTGGGAGTTGGTTTAATGGTTTCTCCCTTCTTACCCTAGCAAATCATTAATTTACTATGTTTCTTCTCACCATTGTTTGTCAGTCTTCTTTCTTAAGCTTCTCTGTGGTTTTGTGCTGCACTATTAAGTGTTTCAACGACTGGACGATTTATTTATTATTCTTTCTTCTGTGATGTTCATGCCTTGTGACTCTTCCATTATTCTTATTATTGCTGCTATTTTTCTTATGAACTGGTCTTGTACTACGCATGTTGACTCATTAATCACGTCTGGTCACATGAAAGACAAGGAACGAAGGCCCAAATGTTTCAGCATAAAATAAATGCTTAAAGAAATTATTAAAACCGGAAATAAACAGCGTTAATGTTCCACAATAATATTTAAGTTATAATTTGTTGTGAACTGTCTTTCGGTTTTTATGCCATCGTCAAACAAGTTAAGGCTGAATAGCTTGTAACTGTACAAAGACTGATATTTTCATAGATGTATAAAATTTCCACCTTGTAGAGCTACACTTAAATTCTTGTAGATTATCACTTAGAACTCAAATTTATATACACTATAAGAAATGAATATATGCATGCCTCTAAGCACTAAAAAATAGGGTAAATGTGCTTTAAAAACCTTCAAACACGCATAAAAAATAAAACACATTGTTCCAGCTTTCTCATATTTATTGACTTTAATGAAGTAAACAAATTGTAAATTGGTTCTTTAACTCAGTCATTAACAAACTTAGTATTTATTTCCCTCTCCCTCTCTCCTTCTCTTAATTTACTTATTACTTGTTTTTACTGCAATAAAAAATATTTTGCACAATTTACTGGAAGAAATGATTTCCTTCTGTCGCTTAAAACGTTTTCGTATGAAGGGAAAGATTTCACTGCTTCACACCAAGTCACAGGACATTGCCCCTAAGAGACTCTGTCACAGTACGAACATTGTTTTTCAGATTCTCCTTCCAGCACCTTATTCACATTCCAAATAAACATTTAACCTGGTTTCCTTTCTTAATTTTGTTACGAAGACTCTTTCTTCTGTATCCTGCATTGCCCCTGGCAACAGCTGCTTGGTATATGTGCAGGCCAGTATATAGAAACACACCTTTTTTCCAAACGTATGATTCCAGCCTCAAGTTCATTAAAATAGGCCTTAATATAGTCTTTCTTACTGTGAAGACTATTCTCATTGCAAGCACTAACTGCAGTACGGATACTTCTTGCTTTATTTTTCTCTGTCACATCGAGCGCTTTCTTCATAACTTCTAAATGATCACTGCAATGTAAAATGGTCCAATCCATGTTTCCCATTTCTTGAGGCGCGGCTCTTGGAGTAAATGTGTTTCTTGCGTCTTGTCAGTAAATAATTTCACTCTTTATGGCGCCTCCACAAATGTTTCTTTCAGAGAGCAAATTAAGGTTTATACGTCAGGAAAATTCGGGCAAATTTTCTCTGTCAACTGGTGAAGAGCGTGTGCTAAACACGTCATATAAACTACCTTAGGATACAATCGCGGCAAAGACTTAGCAGCACCGAATCATGCATGCTGCTGCATCTGTAAAAGAACCAGGAGTTTTTCTTCATTTTCTTTAGAAGCCCACAAAACATTAATGCGTCACGTGTAAACTCTAGCAATCGTTGAATTGTTTGATTCTTCCCGTACGCTGGAGACAATGAGATTGTAATTCCTGGTTCAGATTTCGTAATTTTTACCACGACGACGTTGACTATATATCTCCCACAGAATTCAGTTGTTTCATCTAAAGATAACCGTAATTTTGAGTCACCGATACCATCACTTATTTTTTGTATGACCTGAAAAGAATTATGTTATTGAAAATTAATAAAAATCAGGTCTGACTTTTAGGGGGAAAAGAAGATTTAAAAAATTTTGAGGAAATATATCCCTGGATTTCATGAATTCAAACCATTTCACAAGTGCTTCATTCGAAGCCTTGGTAGCAACTCAAGTCTTCGAATGAAGCACTTGTGAATCATTGTCAACTTTTCGCTGCGTAATGAATAGATCATTAACTTTCGGGCATGCAGCCGCGAAAATAAAATTTCTTCGGCTGATATTTTGGCCGCGTATCGTCCGCGACTTACTCAGAGGATGGCCGGACGATACGCGGCCAGAATATCAGCCGAAGAAATTTTATTTCCGTGGCTGTATGCCCGAAAGTTAAGGGACCACTTGTGAAACAGTTTGAATTCACGAAATCCAGGGATATACGGCACTGTATGGCATTATCATTTATTTTCAGACATGCATGTGAGGCTTGAAGATGGCGTAGTGGAATACCGAAACTGGTTGTAGTCAAAATAAAATAAAATAACTTCTTAGTTACGTGGCTGTTGGAGAACTCTATTGATACTAAAAAGTTGAAATAAATGGTTGGAACTCTAAAGTCTTTTTAAGAAGAATCCTCAGTTTATCGGTTTTCGGGCATTATATCTTGTTTCAAAACATTTGCCTTCGTAAATAATTAAAACACAGTCAAATACCCATGCTTGGAAACAGCCACAGCAGACAAATCCAGAACGCCAATGCAGGCAGTTCGACATATATCTCCGAATGTATGCAGTGTATGAAAATGTTGTTCCGGACCAAAGTTAGTACTTACAAATGGGACACAAGTCTGTGCTGAAATTGGCCACCCCGTAACCCGCCCCCCCCCCCCCCCCCCCCATGGGCGAGCAACTTTTATTATTTTAAATTGTTATATTTCTGAGTAACTTTGTAATCCTACATGTTCACAGACTGAAACTACGCAAAATACTGTTATTGAATCTAAGCTAATTGAAGAAAAATTAGTCGCACTAGAAAATCCATTACAAGCATCGTTTAATACCGTGTAATTCCGCCTCTGGACTTTATAATCACCTGGATTCTATTAGGAAGTAAATTCAAGAAGCTGTGCAAATACGTCGTACCCAAATGAAGCCACTCACTGAAAATCTGATCGTGCAATTCCACCGCACTGAAAGGATGCTGATGTCCCATTGGTCCCCCACGAGGTTAAAGTCATATGATTTCGCAGGTCTATCGAGGTGTAACAGGGTCGAGGTGCGTTCAGAAAAGTTACTTATTGTTCCAGCTCGATGAAGTTTGGTGTTGTCGTCTTTTTTGCCTGTGTCTCATGCTACGTGGCCGATTCCAAATGTTCATTGCATGCAGTTCCCGTCGCAATGTTCTTTCGCTAGCACGGTTGGATGGACCTACATTCACTACCTGCAACAATTACTTTCCGGTTTAGAAGCGATTTTCATTCACAACCGTGAAAGCGTCTTCGGTCCGTCTCAGGATCTTTTTCCGGCCGCATTCATGACGTCTTGTTTCATGGCCACAAATGTAACACCACTGTTAGTAGCCACTTTGAACGCTCCACAGCGAAAACCCAAAAACTCCAGCAACTTCATTCACCGTATGGCCATGGGTACGGACAAGCACGATTGCCCTTCTTCGCTGTCCTGTCAAGTCCTTGTATTACTTATGCTTACGTACAATATCCCCTTAAACATAAATGTGTCACTGATCGCTACTGCCTTATGCTCACGTAGAGACAGTGCGCCTGCGGTTGAGCACGTGACTCGATCGCTGCGCCATCTGTAAAGGTGCGTGCGCACTCACCAGGGAAGTACTTGGGCTCGAACAAACACAAATACACCAAAATCGTGTGAGAAATAATGTAAAGGTCTCTTATTGCACTAGTGATACTCCCGCATCTGCAAAACTCTGCAGTCGTCCGTTAGAGGCCTCTGCGTATGCCATGCCGCATTGCACATTGACCTGCCGGTACGCCAGTCGGGACCGGCAGGGACGGTGCAGTGTGCCTCCGAAGTTGCGTTTTGTGACATTATTTGTGTATTGAAGCGTCAGATGGCTCGGCGATTGGTAATCAATCCTGCTAATATATTGCTATTGGTTGAGATGAAGTTACGAAGAACCCTTCTTCGTGAAGATGGTATTGGTGTAGAAGACGAATCATTCGCATGTTTTCTGGTATCTATTATAGTGCAGAAATATGAGCATAAGTTAGAAACAGATACAGTTGTATCACTAACACATAATGATGATGATAGGGATGATAATGACGAACAACTCATTGCAGGCGGTAGTGCTACGGCAAGTGCGGGAAGAGGCGATGGAAGCAGTGACAGTGAATACCAACCGTCTCCCAAGAAGGTTAAAGTTGCAGGTATCATCACGGCGTTTGATGACTACATACTGGAGAACATGTAAGATGATTATTACGTAAGGGGTTTCGACACATACGACAAGCTTCTGAAAAGATACCCTAAACTGAAGTCTGAAAGCAATATTAAAAACATACTGGATTACGTGACATGGAAAAGAGAAGGAAATACAGTTTTCAAAGGAAATCGTACACTGCTCTTCAAGACCATCAAGGAGCGTGTAATGGCGAAATTCGATGAAGCGCGAGAATGCGGTTCCACCGTTCATTATTGGCATTTACAACGTTGGGCATTGGACGTAGCCAGATATCTCGGGTGTACAAACTTTACAGCTTCACTAGGATTTATTACTAATTTGAAAAAGGAGTGTAGGATAACATCACGCCGTATCACTATGCTCCAAGCACGAAAAGATGAGGATGACGAAGAAGAGCTGATTGAAACAGCTCAAAGATTTGTTGCTGACGTCAATGAGCACATCACGAGAGAAAACATCGATATTAGTTCTGTATGGAACTGTGATCAGAGTCAGTTCAACTATGAACTTTCTTGTGACAGAACAGCATCCACGAAAGAGGAGACAAACAGTCGCGATGTTGCAATCAGTCAACTGTGCAACACATAGTTACACGATCGATGTTGCTATATCAATGGACGGACGATTGGCAGACAAACTCTATATTTCAAATAACTTCCCGGAATTCAGCCAGGTAAGTGTTACCGGGCTGAATTCCCGGAAGTTATTTGAAAGTTGTATACGCCAGGAGAAACTCAGGTCTCAAACTCTATATTTGCTTCCAAGAATCCAGTGGAAAGTTTGGACCCCGCGTGTCAAGGGAAGTAGAAACTCGGTGCCCTCCAAATGTCATCGTCGATGCAAGTGTGAGTGGGAAGATGACGAAACAACATCTGAAGACGTTTCTTCTGTCAGTTTTGAATCCACATTTGTCGAGAAAGTCATTAGTACTTTGTAAATCCTGCTGAACGAATACTACTGGAAGCATCTGGCGGAAAACATATGCACAACCTCTGGATGTGTATTTCTTCAGGCAATATAAAATATATGCCAAGAGAATAACAGACTTCATTAAACTACGTTCCAGTAATAGGCAGCCGAAATTGCACGACAGATTCTTTATCATGAATATGCATTCTGTCATTTACAATCAGTTATCTGCGGGAGTATACAGACCAATGCTTCGTTACGCGTGGCAGAACGCTGGCTGCGATATTGTTGAACCAGTGAACAACTTCAAAAGTGTCACTGACGTGGCGTTCAACACTGACATTATAGAATGTGCAAATACGCCATGCGATCAACTTGCATTTCTTCACTGTGCGTTTTGCAGTCATTTGTATTCCTCGGAGCATTTTATTGACATTCCGCATTTACATTTATAGTTAAGATTGCTGCATTACGTCTGGCGTCTACAATTACATCTACAGTGATATCTAGAGCATGACTGAAGAGTTTTGCAGAAAAACGACACCCACCAGCACATTCAGAGGTGCGTAATGGTCCGGTAACCAAACGTACATACAGATATGTTTGTTCGAGCCCAAGTACTTTCATAGTCAGATGACAAATTTTTTGGCCGCAGGTCAAGCACCTGGAGAGATTCTCTAATACTCTGCATACCAGAGATCCTAACCGAGTTACCAATTCATTTCAAGGGATTTCAATACCCAATCAAGGTTTTGTATATATTAGCAAAGACAGAGGAGGGAAGAGGAAGAGAGAATGGAAAGAGGAAAAATGGAAATAGGGAGAGGGAAAGGGAAGGAGGACATGAGGGGGGAGGAGGAGGAGATGGAAGGGAAAGGGGAAAAGGATATACGAAGGGATGTGGAGGAAGAGGTGGGGATGGACAGGGGGAGGGGGGGGGGTGGAGGAGTTGGGCGGAGAAAGGGAAGATTAAGAACTATTGCGAAGCACTGCAGGATTCGCTAGTCGTTCATATACACTGATACATTAGAACGTTAAGACCAACTGTTTAATAGCTTGTTTCTCCGATTTTGCCACGAACTGCATCATTGATTCTGCGTATCAGGGATCCGATAGTTCGTTGGCAGGTTTGTGGAAGTATGTAGCGTTACATGTCTATGCAAAGACAATCTAATTGGCGAAAATGACGGGCCACTGATTTTCGTACGCAGTGATGGCGCCAGATAGCGACATAGATAGTTCCTTAGGATTTAGATCAGGCAAATCTGTTCGCCGAGACATCAACGTGAGTTATGTATAATGCTCCTAAATCTACTGTGGCACGGTTCTCACTCAGACACACGGACAGTTATACTGTTGAAAGATTACATCGCCGTCGGGGGAGACAGCAACTTGAAGACATGCAGGTAGTTCGCTGCTGTCATCGTGTCTTTGATTGCTACCACAGGTCCCATGCAAACGCAGGAGAATGTCTCCCATAGAACAAAACTGCTCCCACCAGCCTGCGTAGGTAGCGCGCTGCATATTTCGAGCCGTTGGTCACCCCGATGGCGGCTTTTGTGTAGACGGCCGTCAACCTAGTGTAGCAAAACTGTGGTTCACCCGAAGAACCGACACGTTTCCATTAATCGACGATCGAATTCCGATGGTCCCGAGCCCACTGGACTTGCAATTGACGATGTCATTTGGTCAACATGTGAACATGTAAGGGTGGTCTGCTGCGGAGCTCCATGTTCAACAATGTACGATGTCACCTGAAACACTTGTACTTGCACCAGCGTTGTGCTCTTTCGGCAGAGACGCCACAGATCACCGTCTGTCCTACTTTACAGAGAAGACAAGCCTCCGAACTCGACTGTTCAGTGAAGGGTCGTGAATGTCCAACCATTTAAAGCCTAGTGTAGTTTCGCTGTCCTTCTACATCTTGCCGTAGAAGCTCACGACAGTAGCACGTGTAGCATTCAACCAGATTCGACGTTTTCGAGTACTCGTTCACGGGCTATGCGTAATAATAAACTGCCTTTGTCCAAGTCACTTAACTCAATGGATATCCCCATTTGCAGCCCGTATCTTCGATAGGGTGATCCCCTGACCGTGTCCACTCCGCGTACGTAGTTTTCCTATCGAGCCACGTGCCCACAATGCAACCAGACGGTATCCAACGTCACGGTGGACAGTGTTCATAATGCCTTGTCTTATCAGGGTAGACCAAGAACAGCAGAAGGCCCATAATACTGGCGTGGCATAACTCAGGTATCACTTACGTTTCAGGATACGCAGACCATTACTACGAACTGTGACGTTTGTTTCACAGGAAAAACACACAACAGGTAACATATTGGAAAGGCACACAATTTTATAAAAGGCCCCTAGTGAGGTACGGCGGGAAAAGCACTTTGGAAATCTAGAATATGGAATCAACTTCTTATGTAAAGCATACCGCTATTTGCTTACGAGCAACAAATGTTCAATTGCGTTTTAGCGAATGGGGGACCCGCTGCGTAATCCTTCCTTATGTAAAGAATATAAGAGACTTCGCCCATAAGGCTGTGTTGAAACTCAAACCAATGGCATACTGGATGGCGTCATGCTACCTTCGTAGCGTTGGAACTTTAATGTCCAAATGCATTCGCTAACGTCTTATATTTCCTTTGGTGTCTCTGTTAAATATAATTTGACCCAATTCGAGCGTCTGACACCTAGTGAATTTTAGAGAAGCTGTAATATTAGTGGTTCTTGGAACCACAAAGTTTATTTCCGTGTTTCGTATTTTAGATGAGCGAGCAATGATACAGTAACTCGTGAATCACGTCATAAAGTGGAGTGAACTAGGTACATCAGATGCCACTATAGTTATACCTATAGTGAGAAACTGTGTCAGATGAATAGTCTTGTGATCTCATAGGCCGCTGGAGTACAAGGCTGGGGGATTACGTCGGGCCGTGCTACAAATGGTTGAAGTGGCTGTGAGCACTATGGGACTTAACATCTGAGGTCATCAGTCCCCTGGAACTTAGAACTACTTAAACCTAACTAACCTAAGAACATCACACACATCCATGTCCGAGGCAGGATTCGTACCTGCGATCATAGCGGTCGCGCGGTTCCAGACTGAAGAGCCTGAACCGCTCGGCCACAACGGCCGGCCCAGTGCTACAAAACTATTAACTACTGTTAAATCATTATTGAGATTTTGTTTGTAATAATAGGGGAGAGCCACCAGTGCATAGTGAAAACGTCGTTTTTATTATCCGCTTTAAGCAAATATTTCGGTAATTAGAAAGAGCCTCATCACTTCGTGTGTCTTCGGCTTAGCGCCAAAATGACCGACTAGCGAAGCGGTTATTGCTCAGTAGTTTACAGTGAAAGGATAGGCTGAACTGTTACATTGAGTGGATTTTGTGCGCGTCTAAGGCGGGGGCTTCGCGAGCAACAAAGTGTATGAACTTGTTTAGGAAACTATATTTGTGAATTGCTGACATTATTTGCTACCATAATTAACAGTGTGGGAGAGTATATGTTTTGATAATAACAATCATTCGTAACTGATCATGTGATCCTTGTCAAAGTATGCACTAACACGACATATCGTTGAACAGTTTTATATTTTTTATGATTCAATAAGCATAGGTGGCATCACTATGAGGCTAGAAACTTATCATTTCAGTAATAGAAAGCCTTAGCTAGTTTTTTTAGAAGATCCAATATAGACTCGCTGTCGAGGCAGCGGACTAATTTCATTCGTGTTACCTGTGTGGCGGGACGTCATCACTTGTAGACGCCAGCCAGTTTGGTGGACATTTTTAGAAATTCTGTGTTCCACAAATTTCTCTCCTGCGCCAGGCTGTCCAATTCAGAGCAGCACTTGCACCCTGCGTCCTCTGTTATTTTCTGGATGATTTCCAGTTTCTGTTTTCCCTTACAGATTTTATTCTCTACAGGTCCCTCTAGTTTTTCTTGTCAGTGTTTCATACATGCCTTTGATCACCGATACTGCGGAGAACCTCCTCATTCACTATCGTCTGATACCAATAAAAGTGGCCAGGAATGTTCTCTTTGCCTGTGCCAGTCTGCTTTTTGTTTCCTCCTTACTTCGTCCGTAATGTGCTATTTTGATTTCAAGATTCCACAATTCCTTGGTGCGATATTGCAGTGGCTCTGTCGTTCAGATGCCATGTTTCGATGCCATGTTCCTTTCGATGGCCAGACCCAAACTTCCGTATTTCGTCAACCATGTGCCTACAACCTTTACTAGTGCATCCATTATGTATATGCCCGTACAGGGGAGAAATTTTACTTGAAAGTCGTTTGTCCGATGTCGGCTGATAAATACGATGTTGCAGTGACTGTGCTGTTCCGAATTATGGTGCAATGTTCCTTCGGATGCCATGCATGCCTAATGTAAGGGAGGCCGCTCGCGATATGCAGGAATTCCGGGTTCGAGTCCCTGTCTGGCACAAATTTTCACTGTCGACATTCCATTATACAGCTGATGGTTGCTAATACTAGCAACTGCAAATACAGTTCACGCATTTCATAGTGGCTGTAATCGCCGCAGTGCCTGTTCGGGACATGCATGCATTTGCGAAGGAAGATTTCAGCTTAATTCAGAATAACGCAGGCACTGCAGTACCGTATTTATGCTCCGACACAGGACGAACGATGTTCGAGTACAATGTCTCCCCAGCACGGGAATATACATAATGGATGTGCGGGTATAGATTGCAGGCACATGATTGGCGAGATATGGAAGTTTGTGTGTGGCCGTGCGTCGTGGTCGGATAGCCAAATAGTAAGGCGATCGCTCGTGATTAGCGGGAAAGCCGAGTTTGATTCCCTATCGCACAAATTTTCATCGTCGTCATTCCATTATACAGTTAATGGTTGTTCATATTCGCATCTGTGAGTACATTTCAAGTATACAGTCCTTGAATCCATCTACTCGCTGTTCTCATTTATGCTACTTGTCATAATTTGTGTCTTTTTACAATTTATTTTCAGTCCTTTAATATAATCATTAGACTGTTCATCCCATCGAACAGCTTCAGGAATCCTTCTTTACTTTCACTGAGGGTAGCAATGTCATCGGCGAATCTTATCTTTGATATCTTTCCACTCTAAATTTTAATCCCACTCTTTAACTCTTTTTATTCCGTCATTGCTCATTCGATGTATAGATTCAACAGTAGGGGCGAAACACTACACCCCCGTCTTAGACCCTTTTTAATCTGAGTACTTCTTTCTTGGTCTACCATTGTGATTGTCCGTTCTTGGTTCTTGCTCTTATTGTGTAGTACTGATCTTTTATTTTCGTCATTGCTCAATCGATGTTTAATTTGAACAATGTGTCTTAATTTTGCTTCAATATTCTTTCCACTATTCAGCGTATCGTCATTATTGCCTCTCTGGTGCCTTTACCTTTCCCATATCAAACTGATCGTCATCTAACTGATCCTCTACTGTCTTTCCTATTCTTGTGTACATTGTTCTTGTCAGCACTTTGGGTGCATCAGCGGTTTTACCTGATCGTGCGACTGTTCTCACAACTGTCGACTCTTCCTATCTTCGGAACCGTATGGATGATATTTCTCGGAAAGTCTGCCGGTACGTCGCAAGTCTCATAAATTGTCCACAAAAACTGGAACAGTCGCTTGATTGCCATTTTCCCCAATTACTTTAGAACTTCCGAAGCAAAGTCGTCTTGGTAAAGGCCTCCAGTGACCTTTTAACTTCGGCTCCAATAGTGGATCCGCTATGTCTGCCATATCGAGTCAATTTCTTCATCAATCACGTCATCCGACCAGTCCTCAGTCTTCTAGAAGCCTTCACTGTGCTGTTTCCACCTATACACAGTCTCCTCTGCGTTTAAAATTGCTATTCCCATTGAAATCGTAATATTAACTCCCTTACATTTAATTTAACCGAAGGCTGCTTTGACTTTTCTACTTGCTCAGTCATTTCTCCCGACAATCATTCTTTCTTCTTCGCATCTTTATTGTAGCCATTTTGCCTTGGCTGCCCTGCAGTATCTATAATTCGTTACTTAGGGATTTGTGATTTATATTGCTGTATTCCTGCCTTTTCTTGAACGTTATTGTACTTCCTTCTTTCATCGAACAGTTGAAGTATTTTTCCTGTTACCCAAGCTGTTTCTCGCATCTACCTTCCTTGTACCTAAAGTTGACTGTGCAGCATCTGTGGTTTCTCTTCTTACATACGAACTGCTTACACTGATATTCCTTATCGCAATAGCCACATCTGTAGAGAGCATCGAACGCGTCTCCTCGATCCGCAGTACTTCAGTATCCCACTTCCTTCCACACTAATTCTTCCGCACGATTCTCTTCACCATTAAGAAATTGTGATCTGAACGTCCTGCTTGTACAGTATGAATGGAGACAGTTACCTGCCATCTGTGGTAACACAGGAAAGGGAGTCGCAAACGCCTGCATGGCTCTATAATATTTCCCTGAATAGGGCAAATCATGATAGTGGCGTCGCTGCCCCCCCCCCCCCTACGCTCATCCACCTCCAGCTTTTGAGAAAAGACGACAAAAATTAAAACAAAAATATTTTTTTCAAAAATATGTTTATTTTATAGCGCACATCTTTCTGAACGTTGTTGTTGTGGTGGTCTTCAACCCAGAGACTGGTTTGATGCAGCTCTCCATGCTACTCTATCCTGTGCATGCTTCTTCATCTCCCAGTACCTACCGCAACTTACGTCCTTCTGAATCTGTTTAGTACATTCATCTCTTGGACTCCCTCTATGATTTTTACCCTCCACGCTGCCCTCCAGTGCTAAATTGGTGATCCCTTGATGCCTCAGAATGTGCCCTACCAGCCGATCCCTTCTTCTACTCAAGTTTTGCCAGAAATTTCTCTTTTCTCCAATTCTATTCAATACCTCCTCATTAGTTTTGTGATCTACCCATCTAATCTTCAGCATTCTTCTATAGCATCACATTTCGAAAGCTTTTATTGTCTTCTTGCCTAAACTATTTTTCGTCCACGTTTCACTTCCATACATGGCTACACTCCATACAAATACTTTCACAAACGACTTCCTGACACTTAAATCTGTACTCGATGTAAAAAATTTCTCTTTTTCAAATATACTTTCCTTGCCTTTACCAGTCTACATTTTATACCCTCTCTACTTCGACCATCATCACTTATTTTGCTCCGCAAATATCAAAACTCCTTTACCACTTTAAGTGTCTCATTCCCTAATCTAATTCCGGCAGCATCACCCGTTTTAATTCAACTACATTCCATTATCCTCCTTTGGCTATTGTTGATGTTCATCTTATATCCTCAAGACCCTGTCCATTCCGCTCAACTGCTCTTCCAGGTCCTTTTCTGTCTCTGACAGATTACAATGTCATCGACGAACCTCAAAGATTTTATTTCTTCTCCATGGATTTTAATTCCTACTCCGAATTTTTCTTTTGTTTCCTTTACTGCTTGCTCAATATACAGATTGAATAACATCGGGGATAGGCTACAAACCTCATTCACTCACTTCCCAACCACTGCTTCCCTTTCATGCCCCTCGACTCTTATAACTGCCATCTGGTTTCTGTACAAACTGTAAATAGCCTTTCGCTCCCTGTATTTTACCCCTGCCACCTTCAGAATTTGAAAGAGAGTATTCCAGTCAACACTGTCAAAAGCTTTCTCTAAGAAATGTAGATTTGTCTTTCCTTAATATACACTCCTGGAAATTGAAATAAGAACATCGTGAATTCATTGTCCCAGGAAGGGGAAACTTTATTGACACATTCCTGGGGTCAGATACATCACATGATCACACTGACAGAACCACAGGCGCATAGACACAGGCAACAGAGCATGCACAATGTCGGCACTAGTACAGTGTATATCCACCTTTCGCAGCAATGCAGGCTGCTATTCTCCCATGGAGACGATCGTAGAGATGCTGGATGTAGTCCTGTGGAACGGCTTGCCATGCCATTTCCACCTGGCGCCTCAGTTGGACCAGCGTTCGTGCTGGACGTGCAGACCGCGTAAGACGACGCTTCATCCAGTCCCAAACATGCTCAATGGGGGACAGATCCGGAGATCTTGCTGGCCAGGGTAGTTGACTTACACCTTCTAGAGCACGTTGGGTGGCACTGGATACATGCGGACGTGCATTGTCCTGTTGGAACAGCAAGTTCTCTTGCCGGTCTAGGAATGGTAGAACGATGGGTTCGATGACGGTTTGGATGTACCGTGCACTATTCAGTGTCCCCTCGACGATCACCAGTGGTGTACGGCCAGTGTAGGAGATCGCTCCCCACACCATGATGCCGGGTGTTGGCCCTGTGTGCCTCGGTCGTATGCAGTCCTGATTGTGGCGCTCACCTGCACGGCGCCAAACACGCATACGACCATCATTGGCACCAAGGCAGACGCGACTCTCATCGCTGACGACGACACGTCTCCATTCGTCCCTCCATTCACGCCTGTCGCGACACCACTGGAGGCGCGCTGCACGATGTTGGGGCGTGAGCGGAAGACGGCCTAACGGTGTGCGGGACCGTAGCCCAGCTTCATGGAGACGGTTGCGAATGGTCCTCGCCGATACCCCAGGAGCAACAGTGTCCCTAATTTGCTGGGAAGTGGCGGTGCGGTCCCCTACGGCACTGCGTAGGATCCTACGGTCTTGGCGTGCATCCGTGCGTCGCTGCGGTCCGGTCCCAGGTCGACGGGCACGTGCACCTTCCGCCGACCACTGGCGACAACATCGATGTACTGTGGAGACCTCACGCCCCACGTGTTGAGCAATTCGGCGGTACGTCCACCCGGCCTCCCGCATGCCCACTATACGCCCTCACTCAAAGTCCGTCAACTGCACATACGGTTCACGTCCACGCTGTTGCGGCATGCTACCAGTGTTAAAGACTGCGATGGAGCTCCGTATGCCACGGCAAACTGGCTGACACTGACGGCGGCGGTGCACAAATGCTGCGCAGCTAGCGCCATTCGACGGCCAACACCGCGGTTCCTGGTGTGTCCGCTGTGCCGTGCGTGTGATCATTGCTTGTACAGCCCTCTCGCAGTGTCCGGAGCAAGTATGGTGGGTCTGACACACCGGTGTCAATGTCTTCTTTTTTCCATTTCCAGGAGTGTATTTTCTAAGATAAGTCGTAGGGTCAGTATTGCCTCATGTGTTCCAATATTTCCACGGAATCCAAACTGGTCTTCAGAGAGGTCGACTTCTTATTAAACTGATAGTTTGGTAATTTTGACATCTGTCAATACCTGCTTTCTTTGGGATTGGAATTATTATACTTTTCTTGAAGTCCGAGGGTATTTCGCCTGTCTCATACACCTTGCTAACTAGATGGTAGAGTTTTGTTACGGCTGGCTCTCCCAAGGCTATCATTAGTTCTAATGGGATGCTGTCTACTACCGGGGCCTTGTTTCGACTTAGGTCTTTCAGTACTCTGTCAAACTCTTCACGCAGTATCATATCTCCTACTTCATCTACATTCTCTTCCGTTTCTATAATATTGTCCTCAAGAACATCGCCCTTGTACAGACCCTCTGTATATTCCTTCCACCTTTCTGCATTCCCTTCTTTGCTTATTACTGGGTTTCCACCTGAGCTCTTGATATTCATGCAAGTCGTTCTCTTTTCTCCAAAGGTCTCTAATTATCCTGTAGGCAGTATCTATCTTGCCCCTAGTGATATGTGCCTCTACATCCTTACATTTGTCCTCTAGCCATCCCTGCTTAGCCATTTTGCACTTCCTGTCGATCCCATTTTTGAGACGTTTGTATTCCTTTTTGTCTGCTTTATTTACTGCATTTTTATATTTTCTCCTTCCATCAATTAAATTCAATATTTCTTCTGTTACCCAAGGATTCCTATTAGTCCTCGTCTTTTTACCTACTTGATCCTCTGCTACCTTCACTATTTCGTCTCTCAAAGCTACCCATCCATCTTCTACTGTATTTCTTTCCCCCATTCTTGTCAATCGTTCTCTAATGCTCTCCCTGAAGCTCTCTACAACCTCTGGTTCTTTCAATTTATTCAGGTCCCATCTCCTCAATTTCCCACCTTTTTGCAGTTTCTTCAGCTTTAATCTACAGTTCATAACCAATAGATTGTGGTCAGAGTCCACATCTGCCCCTGGAAATGTCTTACAATTTAAAAACTGGTTGCTGAATCTCTATCTTACCATTATATATTCTATCTGATACCTTCCAGTATCTCCAGGCTTCTTCATTGTGAACAACCTTCTTTCATGATTCTTGAATCAAGTGTTAGCTATGATTAAGTTATACTCTGTGCTAAATTCTACCAAGCGGCTTTCTCTTTCATTCCTTACTCCCATTCCATATTCACCAACTACGTTTCCTTCTCTTCCTTTTCCTCCTGTCGAGTTCCAGTCACCCATCACTATTAAATATTCGTCTCCCTTCAGTATCTGAATGATTTCTTTTATCTCATCGTACATTTCATCAATCTCTTCGTCATCTGCGGAGCTAGTTGGCATATAAACTTGTACTTCTGTGGTAGGCGTGGGCATCGTATCTATCTTGGCCACAATAATGCGTTCATTATGCTGTTTGTAGTATCTTACCCGCATTACTATTTTCCTATTCATTATCAAACCTGCTCCTGCATTACCCTATTTGATTCTGTATTTATAACTCTGTATTTACCTCACCAGAAGTCTTGTTCCTCCTGCCACCGAACTTCACTAATTCCCACTATATCTAACATTAACCTATCCATTTCCCTTTTTAAATTTCTAACCTACCTGCCCGATTAAGGGATCTGACATTCCACGCTCCGATCCGTAGAACGTCATTTTCTTTCTCCTGATAACAACGTTCTCGCCCGGAGATCCGAATGGGGGACTATTTTACCTCCGGAATATTTTACCCAAGGGGACGCCATCATCATTGATCCATACAGTAAAGCTGCATGCCCTCGTGAAAAATTACGGCCGTAGTTTCCCTCTGCTTTCAGCCATTCGCAGTACCAGCACAGCAAGGCCGTTTTGGTTAGTGTTACAAGGCCAGATGAGTCAATCATCCAGACTGTTGGGCCTGCAACTACTGAAAAGTCTGCTGCCCCTCTTCAGGAACCACACGTTTGTCTGGCCTTCTCAACAGATACCCCTCCGTTGTGGTTGCACTTACGGTACGGCTATCTGTATCGCTGAGGCACGCAAGCCTCCCCACCAACGACAAGGTCCATGGTTCATGGGGGGGGGGGGGAGGGGGAGGGGGGTTCTGAACGTTATGATATATAAAACATATATGTTCGAGGAAATGTAAGACATGTTATTCGGTCTGAAGTGTGCTGAAGTGCAGTCTCACGCCTTTTTACACTGCATTCTTCTATGGCATGTCAGCTGTATTTCGCTCTGTGTAATTCAAACGTGTATATTTTGTAATGGAAGCCGTCAAACCTAAATTCAGGACAGTAGGAATTAAAATGTTCTGTGATGCATTTCCTGTGCATCTCCTACTCCCTGTTGGCCGGTTTGACATCGTAAATACCTTAAAAATGCAGTTAATACTGGGTGCGATTATTTGTGACCGGGAGAATAAGAACTCCTCAGAAAATCTGCACCCTTTATAGCCGTATAGCTAACAACTTTCTCTTTTGTGTGACATAAAGTTAAATATAGGAAGCATGAAAACAGTAATGGCGAGAGACAAGCAAAACACTATCGATTTCTTCAATCCTTTGGCCCCAGTACTTTTTTTTTTTTTTTTTTTTTTGTCTAGTCTGGCTACAGCTTTACACGCGTGCTTTCCTTTCTGTGAAAGAATCTATTACCTCATCCAAGTTCGTCGAACGTTTTGCTACATGAAACATCAAAATGTATTTTTCTAACACTGCAAAAGTTGTTAATATGAATAGTGCCCAGGACTGATGTGGTTTCTCTATTTGATTACGTCTATTTTGTCACTGTCAGCTAGATAATACGAAGCAGGCCTTTGCAATATTGCTGCAATTGTAGCACAGACCAAATAAGCGAGACCTTTATGGCACAAAAAAATGGTTCAAATGGCTTTAAGCACCATGGGACTTAACATCTGAGGTCATCAGTCCCCTAGACTTGGAAATACTTAAATCTAACTAACCCAAGGACATCACACATATCCATGCCCGAGGCAGGATTCGAACCTGCGACCGTGGCAGCAGCGCGATTCCGGACTGAAGCGCCTAGAACCGATCGGCGACAGCGGCCGGTGTTTTGGCGCAAATGGTCTTTTTTGTGTACCTTATTTACATATATAACACGATAGAATTTAATTCACGAAGTACCAGTATCAAATGCCTATTAGGCCTACTACAAGCAAAACGTTTTATGTTAGGAAGCCGTTTCACATTTCATACGCTTCAGTTTTTTAATCATGAGACCGAAAAGCATTAGTGCGAAATTTTTATACAACCCAGGAAACGTCATATTGTTCAAAATAATTTGTGTTACGTCCCCGATTCTTCTCCTTCCTCGTTCTAACAAACAATCTTGTCATCACTAATAGTGTAACTATTTCTTCCGTTAACTTCACTAACCCTTCCCGAATCACAGGTACTGTTACCCGCGCTATTCTCCGGTTAGACAATATTACGTGTTCGCACAATGTGTTTTCCGCGATAGAAAAGAATTTTCTGACAAAATTTCATTTTCTTGGATACACTGAGAAGATAATACGTAATCTTTCTCACCTTTTATTTCTGTTAGTTGTTTATTTCCTCTCCGATGATCTGAACCTGTGGATTTCACTAATGATTATAATAACAGAACATTTTTAAGGCTTTCGTGGCCACTTGTTGACAAACTGCCTATTGGCTTCTGTCTCGGGTTCTTCGGCCGACGTTCAACTACTGATTTTACTGATGTTTCGCCAGCACGAGTGGCTGGCATTGTCAAAGCTTCACCCTCCATTGCCAGTGGTGAACTGGAGCCGAGCTCGCGGCTGCAGACTATATGTACCTGGCGCGCCAACGTCCGCGGACTTCTCCGCGGTCATTTCCGGTGCGGTTCTCCTCTTGCTACCTGTGACAGTCGTTCGCTGCGGTACGGGAAGCCAGGATCCTTTTACCTTAAGGCTTTCCTCTTTTTTGTTGGAACTGTTCGCGTGTTTTTGTATTTCTACAGCTTCTCTGAACAAGCGCGTGTGATAGTACTTCTCTACAGCCAGAACTTCCGTGTCGGCGAATTTTATTACGTGGTAGGTCTCACTCAGTGTGTGCTCTGCCACGGCCGATTTCTCCACGTGCCCCAACCTGCAATGTCGCTTATGCTCTTTGATCCGGGTGTTAATTGATCGTCCAGTCATTCCGACATAACCTTTTCCGCATGTGCATGGTATACAGTATATTCCCGACATTGCAAGTGGGCCCCTTTTCTCCTTCGCCGATCTAAGACACCCTTTGATCTTCCTTTTCGGTTTGAAAATCGTCTTTACGCAATGTTTGCGCAATGTACGGCCGATTCTGTCCGTCACTCTAGGAATGTATGGCAGAAAGGCCGTACCCGAAATTTTTTTCTGAGTCCTTACTTCGCCGAGTGTTTGGCTCTGTTACTATTCTAATATAATTTGTGGAGTACCCATTGCTCCTCAGAACACTTTCCAGGTGTTATATTTCTCGTCTGAGGTGCTGCGGCTCACATATTCGTCCTGCTCTCGTTACGAGGGTATTAATCATGCCTCTTTCCTGGCTCGGGTGGTGGTTTGATAGTTTTTGCAGGTATCGGTCCGTGTGTGTCGGTTTTCGATACACGCTGTGTCCCAGGCTTTCGCCGTCCCTTGTGACCAGCACATCTAGAAATGACAGTCTTGTCTTTTTCTACTTCCATGGTAAGTGTTATGTTAGCTTGGAGGCTGTTCAAGTGTCTTAGAAAGTCAGCGAACTGTTCTTCACCAAGGCTCCACACCACGAAAGTATAATCAACGTACCTGTACCACACCTTAGGTTTGCAAGTCGCCGAGCCCAGTGCCTCTGCTTCGAATTGTTCCATGAAGAAGTTGGCCGCCAATGGACTAAGAGGACTACACGTGGCGACGCCTTCCAGCTGTTCGTAGAAATCGCCTTTCCACGTGAAATAGCTCGTGGTGAGACATGCATGGAAGAGCTTCTTGATGTCTTGCGGGAAAATGGAACCGATGTTCTCCAGAGCGACACTGAGTGGCACTTTCGTAAGTAACTAACAACATCAAAAGTGACCAGGTTGTCGTTTGGTGCAAGTTTCAGTTTCTTCAGCTTCTTAGTGAAATGTCCTGAGTCCTTTATGTATGTGTCGGTCTTCCCCACGTGTGTCTGGAGCAAAGAGGCCAAGTGTGTTGCCAGTTTATACGTCGGTGAGCCAGGAGGGCTGACTATCGGTCTCAGTGGAACGTGATCATTCGCACACCCAATCAACCATATAAACAAACAGCGATTGGCACTCACCCGTTCGGGTTTATACGGCTCGGCTCGTATAGCCCCGTCCTGTTTTATCTGCGGGGAGCCGCGAGGGATTAGCTGAGCGGTCTAAGGCGCTGCAGTCACGGACTGTGCGGCTGGTCCCGGCGGAAGTTCGAGTCCTCCATCGGGCATGGGTGTGTGTGTTTGTCCGTAGGATAATTTAGGTTAAGTAGGGTGTAAGCTTAGGGACTGATGACCTTAGCAGGTAAGTCCCATAAGATTTCACACACATTTGATTTTCTGCGGGGAAGTTCTTTATTTATAGCCACGACGGGTATTCTCCAGGCAGAGGCACCTCGTACACTACACACGCATTCAGAAATGAACTTATCATTCGTTCAGATATCGACTTACAATGCGTTCAAAAACCAACTGGGATGCGTTTCAAAATCATATGAATAATCGAGGGACCATCGTGCGGTGGATGCTACTCGCTATGTGAAACAAGGTTTTTTGCTCCAAGAACCTGAATTTGGACCCTCTGAAATTACCGCACGGGACAGATACCACTGTTTGCCTTCTCCTCCGCCACCCCCCTCCTCCCCCCCCCCCAACCATATAGATCCGGGCCCGGCAAACGCACTCGCTCTGATGACTGACTGACGCGCTATTCAGTAGCGATGTGTATCTGACGCGTTCGCGTGGGCCACCGTGGAACGCGGCCCGTGGAATGGGCGCTCCCCCCTGCCACCTGCCGCGCGGCCAGAACTGAGCCGCTCGGCGCCCGCTATCGCACGCAGGCTTTTGTGGCGCCGCTGATGGGTTTGCCAGGCCCGCCGGCTGTCTTATCACGCCTCCCAGGCCACCTGCGACGCCCGTGTTGGGCCGCGATACGGCAAACTCCACTGACAACCCCTCACCTCTTCGCTTTGCTCTTGTCGCCACGGCGGACTTCGACACGGGCGCCGGTAACTGTCGCCTCGAATACGGCTGCGAGTTTGTTCGGGAAATTCCTCCGAAATTTTTGTTAGGAATGTTAGGGCCTACTACCCCCAGCAAAGAATTCTCTTGCTTTCTCACACAACTTATTGAGTAAAAATACCGGCATGCTTCGTCGTCCTTTTGTGAATGCAACTGCACGCAATCGTTATCTGTCAACATACCAAGAGGTACAACGCTGTTTATACTTTCACGACCACTTGTTGACATACTGCTCGCTTTTTTTTAACGGGTTGTTTGGTTGTTTAATGATTTTTACGACGACCTACTGACAGCTAAGAGTGGATCTGATTCACAGTGGATCACATTTCATACGAATCTTTTAATCAAGGATTCTCTCTCTATCTCGGCAGATGCAAAGAGGAACTTACGCAGAACAGAGGCTCTACTGCTTCATCAGTACTCATTACCAAAATCCATAAACATGGTGTGCCGTTAAGAACTAAGTACTTAATTACATGTTCCATAGGTCATATGACGATTCTTTTATCCAAATGATGTCAGTTTGAAAGGTATGTGCTAAGGTCTGATCAGGGTAGCTCCAGAATATAGTCGGTAGTTGTCAACCGCAAGGTGGAACAAGTATAATATCTTTGAGTAGGAGGTTCTTTGATGGTTAAGAGAGCCGGGCGCACGCAGTAAAAAACCGAGGAGTTGCAGGTAGGTGCCCGGAGGAAGCAGACGTGTGGTGACAGCTGTAAGGTAGGTCGCGCTCGCTGCCCCACAGCAAACCTTAGCACGTAAATGAGGGAAGATATATAATGATTTCAAATTGGTTTTTTAGGTATTCCCACGCCAGGGTTCCCGGGTTCGATTCCCGGCGGGGTCAGGGATTTTCACTGCCTCATGATGACTGGGTGTTGTGTGATATCCTTAGGTTAGTTAGGTTTAAGTAGTTCTAAGTTCTAGGGGACTGATGACCATAGATGTTAAGTCATTGGAACCATTTTTTTTAATTTTGTTAGATAATATTCAGAGTTAGGATTTGTATGTCCAAGGTTTGACACAGTAAGCGTTTGGTAAAATTTTTTGTAAGATCGTTTCGTGCTACAA
The DNA here is from genome assembly GCF_023898315.1 of Schistocerca nitens. Lineage (NCBI taxonomy): Eukaryota > Metazoa > Arthropoda > Insecta > Orthoptera > Acrididae > Schistocerca > Schistocerca nitens. Next base: position 88,426,199 of record NC_064622.1, on the reverse strand, counting down.
AAATGTTGGAAATGTAGGTTTTCTGTATGACTTAAAATTTTAACAATATACATATATATTACGATCAACATTGTATCCTTTGCTTAAATTGAATATGAAAATGAGTAGTAAAGTTACCCACCAATGAAAGAACCAAGTAAACTCAGGGCCAAAAGTTAATTTTCCAGTACCATCTTACCAGTATCATCTTAATGCCATTGCACAAACGGCATTATTCTTTTAAAGTTTATTGCTGAGTCAGATACATGTTGCATTTCTGTCAAAATGGTGGAGTGCAAGAAAGAAGTTCACAGACGCAGTCAGATGCAGGTTTGCTGAATAATTAATTTAGAACAATCTTATCAATGATACTTTCAAGTTGACAGAATCTATACACTGAAGAGCCAGAGAAACTGGTACACCTCCGTAATATGGTGTAGGGCCCCCGCGAGCAGGCAGACGTGCCTCAACACGACGTGACATGGACTCGACTAACGTCTGATGCAGAGCAAGATGGAACTGATACCATATATGCTGAAGTGCTGTCCATAAATCCGTGAGAGTACGAGGGTGTGGAGATTTCTTCTGAACAGCACGTTGCAATGCATCCCAGATAGGCTCAGTAATGTTCATGTCTGGGCAGTTTGGTGGTCAGCGGAAGTGTTTAAGCTCAGAAGAGTGTTCCTGGAGCCACTCTGTAGCAATACTGGACGTGTGGGGTGTCGCATTGTTCTGCTGGAATTGCCCAAGTCCGTCGGAATGCACAATGGACGTGAATAGATGAAGGTGATCAGATAGGGTGCTTACGGATGTGTCACCTGTCATAGTCGTATTTGGACGTATCAGTGACCTCATATCACTCCAACTGCACACGCCCCACACCATTACAGAGCCTCCACCAGCTTCAACAGTCCCCAGCTATGATGCAGGGTCCATGGATTCCTGAGATGGTCTCCAGAACCGTACACGTCCATCCGCTCGACACAATTTGAAACTAAACTCGTCCAACCAGGCAACCTGTCTCCAGCCATCAACAGTCCAATGTCGGTGTTGACGGGCCTAGGTGAGGCGTAAAGCTTTGTGTCGTGCGGTCATCAAGGGTACACTAGTGGGATTTCGGCTCCGAAAGCCATGTAGATTATGTTTCGTCAAATGGTTCGCCCGCTGACACTTGCTGATAGCCCAGAACTGATATCTGCAGCGATTTGCGGAAGGCTTGCACTTGTGTCACGTTGAACGATTCTCTTCAGTCGTCGTTGGTCCCGTTCTTGCAGGATCTTTTCCCGGCCGCAGCGGTGTCGGAGATCTGATGTTTTACCGAATTCCTGATATTCACAGTACACTAGTGAAATCGTCGTACGGGAAAATCTCCACATCATTGCTACCTCGGAAAGACTGTGTCCAACGTTCGTGCGCCGACGATAACACCATATTCAAACTCGCTTAAATCTTGATAACGTGCCATTGTAGCAGTAGTAACCGACCTAACAACTGCGCCAGACACTTGTCTTATATACGCGTTGCCGACAGCAGCGCGGTATTCTGCCTTTTTACATATCTCTGTATTTGAATACACATGCCTATACCAGTTTCTTTGGCGTTTCAGTGTATATGATTACTGTCAACATCAATGAACACATTATTATCTTTAATCCTGCTCATGCAACTACAGTTATTTCTTACTTTTACTGGTTACCTACTTTTAAGTTGAAATTCATCAGTGCAATACAAGGAGTTGTCCAAGAACAGTAATTTTAAATCAGGTTCGAAACTTGCTTCGCTAGCTGTCAGATATTTTATGTTATTGGGCAAATAAAAAATATTTGTTGCTCCATGCTGACCTCCTTTCTGAAGCATCGACGTCATTAACAATTTGTATTAAAAGTCACTTTTCGCCATAGTGCTGTAGATATGTACATCACTATTCTTCTCAAATTGTGGTGGATTATTTATGATGAATTTCACTCGATATTATATGTACTGTGACTGCGCAGCTAAAATTCCCAGCTCCTTGAAGAGGTACCTACATGACGTCCGAAGCTCAACACCACATTTCATTCTTGCTGCTCGTTTCTGTGCAATACATAATTTCTTCCTACGTGATGAGTTAGCCCAGAAAATTACTCAGTAAGGCATTATGGAATGTAACACTACTAAATAATGTTTCCAAGATCAGCAATTATACGAAGAGCTAAAGTAGCTGAACTTAATAGTTTTATATGCTCGGTAATATGTTTCTTCTCGCTTCCCACGCCCGGGTTCCCGGGTTCGATTCCCGGCGGGGTCAGGGATTTTCTCTGCCTCGTGATGGTTGGGTGTTGTGTGCTGTCCTTAGGTTCGTTAGGTTTAAGTAGTTCTAAGTTCTAGGGGACTTATGACCACAGCAGTTGAGTCCCATAGTGCTCAGAGCCATTTGAACCAATATGTTTCTTCCAGTTCAAGTTTCCGTCAATATGCACACCCAGAACTTTGGAGCATTCTATCCTATTTACTGATGCGTGCTCATGAGCTGCATCAATTGTGCGTATTACTCTGCTTGTTGTACAGAACTGGATCTAGTTTGTTTTTCCAAAGTTTAGGGAAAGCCCGTTTTCAGAGAACCGCTTAACACTTCTTTGGAATATATAATTTACCCACCCTTCTGTCGCTTTCTCTCTACTGTAATTTACTGTATCACTAGTATCGTCACCAGAAATTACCAATTTTGCTTGTTGAATGTTAAGTAGAAGGACATTTAGATAAATTACGAACAGGAGTGGACCCAACATTGAGCCCTATCGTAAGTGCTCCTGAATCACCGATATATAAACCAGCGAAATACTTCGCCCCTTTGCTCCAGCCGTACAATAGAAAGATCTACACGTACGTAAAGGACTCGATATATACCACCGAGAATGTTTTCGGTGGTCAGACAACGTAAAATCGAAGTGATAACTCTCTAGCTTTCAAAGATTATCACCATCTTCTTCGTCAAGAGATTACTGCTTGCCTGTATCGAAGTACGCTTCCTTTATAGTGCTGTTTAAGCTGCCTCATGGACTTGATGTACAGCATCAGTTCTTGCAGCACTTGAACTCCATACACCAGAACATCAGGATTTACTGTGGAAACAGAAATGGAAGGAAACTGCCATTTTTCCGTGCTGGTACAACACAACTGGATGAACGAATACCTCACTCTGTATGCAGAAAGCTTACTTATACCGTTCTTTATTAGAATGAGCGCGATTTCCACCACCTGTCTCAGAAGTGTCCTGTCGAGAGCACGTTAGTATGCAGAGTGCAGACATGAAACTTCCTGGCCGATTAAAACTGTGTGCCGCACCGAGACGCGAACTCTGGACCTTTGCCTTTCGCGGGCAAGTGTGCTACCATCTGAGCTAGCCAAGCACGACTCATGCCCCGTCCTCACAACTTTACTTCTGCCAGTACCTCGTCTCCTCATTCTAGAGTGCAGACAGTTTCCCTCAGGCCGTGATCATTTCTGATCTAAGCTCTAACGCCCTAAGAACACGTTCAGAACAAACGGATACAAAGCACCTCAAACAGGAACTTGCATTCTCTGATAAGAAAACACCAGCCACAAGAAGAAGAGAAACCAGCAACAACACTTACATTCTGCGGAGCAACCGGGAGGAAAATTCGGCCAGCACGCATTATGTAACTATGGTAACAGACCAGTACGCCCACTTGTGTGGAAAATTAAGGATCAGCGACGTCTCCTGGACGTCAGTTTTGTATGGCTGTGGGTAAATAATCCATGGTCGATACTTCGTTATGTCGATAGTCTTTACACCTACCTTCGCCTTTTACAAGCGCCAGAAAGCGATGGAGAACATACTGATCATAGTTTCCAGTCTGGTAGTGCTCACTGCTCTCTGCGCTCACTGAAAGAAAAGGCTTCTATTTGGTATTTACTCAGCGGGATCTGAAACTATGACTGTAAATAAAAGTTTTAAGGTTTTAATTGGTTGATAAGTTCTGTAAAAGTTCACTGACACTAAATACTAGAATACCTCCAATAATAATAATTATATCACTATCGGAAACTGCACTATTGGCAGTTCAGAGGCTACCTCTGAGTGAAGTTCCAAGTAAATCACCAAAAGTTAATCGCTCACCTTAAAGGTGCAAAATAATGTCGCCACTGGCCAAGTGACTTTGTCGACATTACAAGCGGTACACAGTGACGCCGGCCTGGGTGGCCGAGCGGTTCTAGGTGCTAGAGCCTGGAACCACGCGACCGCTACGGTCGCAGGTTCGAATCCTACCTCGGGCATGGATGTGTGTGTTGTCCTTAGGTTAGTTAGGTTTAAGTAGTTCTAAGTTCTAGGGGACTGATGGCCTCAGAAGTTACGTCCCATAGTGCTAAGAGAGCCATTTGAACCATTTGAGCCATACACAGTTAGTTCCGTGAAAACCGATCGACGTGGCGCAGTCTTTAGACACTGTACTCGCATTCGGAAGGACGAGGGTTCAATCCCGCATCTGGCCGACCTGATTTACGTTTTCCGTGATTTCCCTAAATCGCTTCAGACAAATGCCGCAATGGTTCCTTTGAAAGAGCACAGCCGACTTCCTTCCCCACCCTTTCCTAATCCGGTGTGACCGATGACCTTGCTGTTTGGTTCCTGGTTCGGCGTGACGACAAGCGCCGGTACGAATATAAAGAACGCAAGAGCAGAGAAGACTGTGACACGACGTCAGCCAATAGTCCGCTGGCTAGGACCACACCACGACAGGAGCGGCCCCTATACGAAGAGAATATACACGCCGCTCCTGCCAGCCTCGGCCGGACAGTAGACAACGGACACTAGTAGACACGGACTAGAAGAGAGCACTGGAAGAAATGTTACTTGTGATCCGTATCCATTACTTGCATGGATATTCTACATAGCGAAAGACACTGATTATTTGCATGTCGCCAATAGCTTGCGACACGACATTGTAAACCAGAGTGAAGTATTGTCCATGTACTTTAATGTGATTTGCTTGAATTGTTGTAAAGCTATCCGAGAAAGCAGCATCATTTTAGCATCCTATAAGATTCGAGTCGGCAGGAAACCACAGTCCCCTTCTCCAAATCAACCAACCAACAAAGTTCCGTGATATGTAAGCGATCCAGGACGGTGTACAGTCATCACGAGTTCATTTTCTACTTTTACCGAAAACGCGTTCAAGTCGGCCCAGCTCTGACGTCATCCGAGGCACACCGCACGCAGGTATTTGACTGTCGCGGACAGTTCGATACGTTGGTGCGCATTGTGTTCCATCACTGCCTCCTTGGCTGTATTTATATAGGGGCGCAGCGGACAGACATATGGAACATCTCCTATCGAACGCCCTAGGTACAGGTAGCAGCATCTAAATGGCCCCTTCCTCGGACACAGATTAATTAATAGTTCTGTCGTTTAACAGTTTACAACCATCTTAAGTTTAATATAAATAGAGTTAAGTTTGCTTTACTTACAGAGAAAGTTTTAGCACGACTGCAGTTAAACGTAGCTGTCTGGAGTTTTTAGAAAGGAACTGACAGTAGAACAGGACCTTTCAACTGCCTCTTTAAGGTTCCTTGTTATTTAAAATACAGTCTAGAAACTTGGTACAGCTGCAATATTGCATGAATGTAATTGATTGCTGTAATTAGTATATCCTGTTACAAATAAAAATGCTGCTTAATCTATCATGAGCAATAACGTTTTCCTTCCAAATTTGGTTTAATTAAATAACGTAAAAAATGAGAGGTAACTTTCTGGTGTCACATAGTTAATGTTTCTATTTGAAAGTGAAGCTACATATGAATTTTCGTCTTTCTTAGTCTAGTATTCAATTTTTTGCAAGAACGCCGATATGACCAAAATATTGCTCTGATCAACTTGAGACTAGTAACTTTTAATTGTGATACACATTCGCTTGTTCTGAACAGATTTAGCGTTGTCGTCTTATTATTCAACACAACTTACTGTTTTCTTAAAATCGTTTATTTGCGTAACATGTTCATTTGATTATTCTCAGACCATACGATGTTAAGAGTAATATATTGAAACATCCACTGACGAAGTTTGGTAAAGCTATTATAATTTTTAATTTCACTCCTAGATTATTGTGCAGCTGTACCTCTTACAACGATACAACGCTTTTTCGCCTCAGTCTGGATTTGAGAGCTCCTGGTGTCTACACAGAATTTACTACGGAGTTAGAAGCGTGTCATGAGGTATCATCTGTAGATGAGTTGCTTTCGAGGGATGATGAGAACATGATCATTGAAAACCGAACAGCTTCAGTCCGGAACCGCGCGACTGCTACGGTCGCAGGTTCAAATCCTGCTTCGCACATGGATGTGTGTGATGTCTTTAGATTAGTTAGGTTTAAGTAGTTCTAAGTTCTAGGGGACAGATGACCTCAGATGTTAAGTCCCATAGCGCTCAGAGCCATTTTAACCGAAACTGAACGACATTGCCCGACACCTGCACAAACTTTTAAATCATCACCCGAGTTCGTCATAGCACCTCGGGCGCTTGATGCAAAACCTCAAATGCGTTGTAAGGAGCAATGAGTACATCTCTAGATACGTAAGATTTGTCACGAAAATGAACAACAGACGAAGTGACACGTCGGAAGAAGAAATGTCAGCCACGGCGTTACTACCATACAGAGCTACGACCACGGACAGAATCAACGCAACCATGGTTACAGAAGACAGCCGCCAGTGCTTTTCGACAATTTTCTACTCTGGACTGCAGCTCGCTGTCTGTGTGAAAATATTGGCTTCATAGCCAGTGGTTCATCTGAGCAGAAATGAACCTCAGGGATAGCCAATTATGGGCTGTATTGAGGGTGGTCAAACACTTTCCATTGAAAACGCTGCAGGAGCATCTTCATTGCCACTGCAGAGTGCGGCCGAGAATTGTCGTGTATAACGAACCGCATGACAGTTGTGTTATGTGGATTGCATACCTTCAGGCGAAATCTTTCGCCAGGCCCTCATACATGGCGGGAGACGCTAATTTCTAGCCATCTTTACGTTCTCACTGTGAGCTTAGAACTAAAAAGAGCGACATGTTGTGATCGACGGGCGTACTAGACACAGTGCCCAATACATCTGTTTAAGGCTTCATCAGATTTTTACTATATTTTCCATTTCGCGACCGATCGTTCCTTACTTTCCGAATAACCCTCGTACAAACGAACCCCTGCACGTGGAAACGAACCATCGAACAGTTGTAATGTTGTGCACTAGCCTTCCAGTGGGTTGATAGGAGCAAATTATTTCGACTGACAAATAGTATGTGCCACAGATAAGCAAGCAGTTACAACGCCCGATAGGTTGCATGACCTTCAGGCTACTTGAAGCAGTGCACACTTCAGTTGTTACATATAGTGATTCACAAAAACAGACATTTGTTCATAAAAAAATAGAACGATTTCGTAGGTTAACGGTACTTAGAAATACGAAATTCATTCTCACGGGCATAAAAACAGCCAATGTACCAAACTCCATCTCAATACGGCACCAGATCATATAACAATTTTATAAAAGTTGAATAACAGCTGCAGAATGAACATGATCTTCAATTTGGATAAGGTATGTGGCAGATGGACACAATGGAGACAGCTTCAGGGACAATATTACACAAACGGACAAAGAAAGTAAGAAAAGTCGTTACAGAGCTTGAGTACTTAAGTTCGTTTCACATTTCCAAATACAGCTCGCGCAAAGAGTTTAACTTATATAGTGTATTGAACGGCAAAGTGTAACATACTGCGTGTCACTAGAATGCGCCGGCTTTACGCACAAAAGGGGCGGCTTAAAAGCTTGTATGTAGTCTGAGGAGATCGTTACTCAAAATGTAAGCGATGGAAAATACGGACGCGCTACGAAGAGCACTGCATCGCAGCGGGAAGCTATTAGTGTGCAAGGCTTAAGGACAATACATATTTTTAGTGTCTGGTCTTCCGGACATGTCCGAGAGAACAGACACCATATATGCACTGCCGGAAAAGACATTAGTACACCTGGAAACATTAAGTCGATTTTGATCCGATAACGGCGTATGCCACCTGGGGGTTAGTAGAGGTGCCGATAATGGTTTCATCCCTGCCAACCAAGAGATAGTATAGTGGCGTAGCTAAGAGAGCACCATCTATGGCTTCCGTTTAATAGGGAATGTTCACAGCCAGAACGTTCAGTGTGTTGCAAACCTGTGAAGCAAGCAGGCGATCATGCCTCGGAGACGCACTCGTTCTTCCTGCAGCCAACTGAGCGAATTTGAGAGGGGTCAAATTGTCGCCTGCCGAGTGGCGGGATGGTCCTCCCGAAGGATTGCCACACAAGTTTGACGTGATGTGTCAGTTGTGCAACGATGCTGGTTATCAATGGTAACTTAAAGATTTTCTCAAACGTAGACGAGGTTCTGGACGTCTACGCAGATCAGACACCATCCAGCATCGTCGTACTATAAGGACAGCAGTGGAAGGTCGTACAGCTACCACAGCATAGACAAAAGGGCTTGTATGCCCAGACGTATCACCACGAATTGTTGCGAACCAGATATTAGCAATGTGATTACGGGCCAGCACACCTCTAGCCTGTCTTCGAGTCGCACCACAGCATGGACGTGCAGCGTTCGACTGGTGTCGACGGAGGATCAACTGGAAGATAGAACTGCGCCCCGTGTTCTTCAGCGGTGAAAGCAGATTCTGCCTGCACGCATGTGATGGTCGTTGTTTGCACAGACAACGTAAACCTAGTGAGCGCTTTCTCGTAGAGTGCATCCGTCCAAGACACACTGGCCACACCCAAGCAGAAGTTTCTCTGTCCTGCACGATGTGACGGTACGTCACATAATTGACATTTTTATCGGTTGTAAAAACAGTGAAAAATATTGTGAAGTGTTAAGAGTGAACTAAAAATTATTTGTAAACACTTAAATATTTTATGAAGATAATTAATACAAAACATACAGTTAATGTTCTTGAAACAACTGATATGCAGCGATAATTTAAAAGTAGCATCTTTATTTAAAACATGTCTACGAAAGTAGAAAAAGATCGTTAAGAGACGCGTTTGTACGGCCGAGGAGGAAGGACGTACTTTATGGTACTCACACTGTTTTGTTTCGCGATACGGAAGGCAGCCATCGAGCTGCTACACATATTTTATCTAAGTTATTCGGAATTCTGCTAAAATAAACTAATTATTGTTAACACAAAATGAATTTCTTTGTAATAGTTGTCATCTCAAATGGTCGCAGCGACTAATTATTTTTAATAAGCATTTTTTCAGTAATTTGCCGTCCGGGAAGCTCATCTTCCGATGCAGCCTCTGGTCGGCTATTACGCGCCGAAGTATCAATTTATTTTTCAAAGTATTAACAGTTACTGTAAATGCGAGAGATTTCGTTGTAAGAACCTTTCTATATTGCAATAGATAATTAATTTAGGTTAAAGTTCATTTTTTCAGTTATAAAGATTCCATGAGTTCAGTAAGTTTTATCTTGGCCGCTCCACGGCAACAATCTAAATTCTCTCGAGCCTTGCTTTGCAATCAGTAAATAGAAATTGACAAAATTACATTCAGTTCTGTTAACGGCAACTATATTTTAGTCATCACGTTCAAAATCTAAAGTTGGTACATGAATAACAGCGGCCCTTCAAGAACCCGTTTCATATTTACTTATGCACATAAGTAAAAGTGAAAAGATAATATCCCTGAGAGAAAGAATCATGCTCTAACAAAAGAAACATTCACCTGATAAATTATAAATCAAATATACATTTACATACACACACACACACACACACACACACACAGATATATATATATATATATATATATATATATATATATATATATATATATATATATATATATATATATAATTTTTTTATATTTACAGCGCAACAACGATCTTCGGATTTGTATCCAGTTGAGTACCTGTGGCGTATGACACGACAAGGAAGTGACTCGTGCAATTCGTCAGCCAGCAAATCTTACAGTACCATATGAAGTGGTCGAGCAAGAATGGCATAATGTACACCAGGACAGTATTCCCCATCTGTACGATCGACTGGATACCACAGTCAGCACCTGCATTGCCACCCATGGAGGCTACACCGTGTACTAATTTTGGTGTCTCAGCGCGGTTCGATACTTGGTACCACAGAAACGATTGTACAGGTGATCCTTAAACGTAATCTTTTTATGTGCTCCATATGCGCTGTTCTGATAACAAACCTTGACTGAATTGGAATACTTCTAAAGGGTGTTTATACGTTAATTCTTTTTTGAACTGCGCCGGCCGAAGTGGCCGTGCGGTTAAAGGCGCTGCAGTCTGGAACCGCAAGACCGCTACGGTCGCAGGTTCGAATCCTGCCTCGGGCTTGGATGTTTGTGATGTCCTTAGATTAGTTAGGTTTAACTAGTTCTAAGTTCTAGGGGACTAATGACCTCAGCAGTTGAGTCCCATAGTGCTCAGAGCCATTTGAACCATTTTTTTTGAAAACCGCCCCTCCCGGGCGAGATATTACCAAACAACTTTACAAGGTCTGATCAATAACAACCCAGTTACTTCCCCATCAAAATTGACATACGCCACTAAGGCTGAATTGCACCGCAATTTTAGAAAACGGTTTCAATTAAGACTCATTCATCTAGAAGACAAATATTCTAGAAGACAAATATTTAAAACATTTAACCCGGGCTACCTTGCAGAGCCACCACAAGTTTCAGAAAACTGCAGCTTGTACAATAACTGAGGCCCGAGATTGTGAGGCCGCGACTTGGCCACGAACGGTGGAGGCGACTGAGTACTTATCTTCGAATTGAGATGTGGACTTCGTTTGTACTTCCACCCCGTTCAGAACACAGAAATCGGAACCAAACAGCACACGCGAGCTCTGGCGAAGTCCACCGCCCGGACACCCGCTCGTAATTGAAAAGGGGAGGCTCTGCACTTCGGTGGCCCACTGCTTCCGATCTCTGAAACATAAATCAGAAGCGACAACAGGGAACCAAACAACCCTTCCTTCACCTTAATACTCAAACTTATACAGAAAACAACAATAAAACTGATTTCATTCCTTTAAGCAGAACCACGTACACCAATGATGCAAACGGAACTGGCTCATTAAAACCCAAGCATCACATGGAGCACCTTATGTGGGTCTGTAAGGTACCACACGGCAACGTTTAGACACGGAATACAGATCGTTCGGTAAGACTGCGCACACGTATTAATATTTTAGACACTTGCCAGCTGAAGTAAGAACAATACTATTAAGGAGCGAAGCACACATGAAATATCACATCACAGCCCTTGCAACACTTTTCTACCTCAAGAGCAATCATCATTATATTTCCCTAATTGTTGGTAGGACTTGAATTACTTAATTTGATGCCAGCTGCTGGATCGATGTGGCGAAGACGCCAGACGTTGCTTAGTCCGATAGTAACAGAGTGTTCCTTCACGGAAGCGAGCACATGCATAGCTTCACGAGGTTGCCAAGAAACCACAGCGGCGGCCCGCTGTTACTGACCCCAGTACGATCGAGCGCAAACTGCCGCCCATACCTCAGGCACGCCGTGCTCGCTGTCGTCTCTCCAACGTCTCGCTAATACGCGCACTTCCGCGTTCCGTGCCCAACGTTGTTCCCCCCCTTCCACTCCGTACTGCTCCACTATATCCTCAGCCGGCCCAGGCTCCAAAGACAAACTTCTGACAGAGGCAATCGATAGTGCCTAAGCCAAAGATATCCCTGTCACCAGTCCCGCCACGGCTCAGGTGTACTAATATTTTTTTTCCCCGCAAGGTATGTACATATCAGTACAGTGCGATGACCAACGATCCATTCTCTCAGTGCAGATACACACCAAGCCCAATCTCTTGTGTGAATCCGAAATGGCGAGGAAGAGACTCATAGCTATGTGACACTACGCTAGTAGGGGGTAACAGGCTGGGAATTTGAGTCGGTTAGGATGCGTACTTCGATGGTAGAGGAGATTAAGACAATCGATCGCGTTAACCTGTAGATCTGTGTTCGATTCATGGAGCGGCACAAATGTTCACCTGTTGCCATTGAACTGTTTCAGTGCCAAATGTGGTTAAAGTCATTTAAAACCTTAAATCCGACAGGTAGGTTTCTGCGCTTGGAGAACTTAATTCACTCAATGTGCCCCTCCGTGAAACACATTAAGCGAGATCTGTCCTTTTTCCCGGCTTACGACCGCCCTGAAGCCTTGTAATACTCGACGAGGTGTAAGACTGTTTGCGACACGCCGTGAGCTATCATGCTGTGGGTCAAGCCCATAAGAACACTTGTTGGATGCGTGTACGTTAAAGACTGTCCACAACAACGGAAATTTGCCCTCCCCCACCCCCTCTGCAACGAAGAATGAAGAGGAGGGAGTGGTGACCACGAGGAATGGTCTATTGGCTAGCACTGATTAGCGTCAGCCAGTGGTATGACTTTCCATAATGAATAGTTCATTGACTGGCACTGATACAGTGACAAGACTGCCCATTGGGAATCTTCTGTTGGCTGCCACTGACATAGCATGAGCTAGTGACATGACTGGCCAGGAGGAAACGTCTGTTGGCTGGCACTGATGTAGCATCAGCCAGTGAGTGATAAGATATAACTGTGCAGCAGGAATCGGCTGGCTCTGATACAGGGTCAGCCACTGACAAGATATGACTGCCCACGAAGGCCTGTCTATTGGCTGCTTAGAGTCAGCTATTGATATGTCTGACCAGCAGACATCTTCTGATGGCTGGCACGGAAATAGCGTCAGCCAGTGACAATCGTCTATTGGCTGGCACTGAATAACGTCATCCATTGATAAGATACTGCTGTCCACGATTAGTCGTCTGTTGGCTGGCACTGATATAGCGTAGTGCTCTGGTAAAGCAAAAGCGATAGGATATCTACCTCAAAACTGGCAAACTGGGAGTGGAGATGGCTTTTCCTTTCGGTAGAGTGATGAACGGGAGTTGGTGGTGAATCTTTGGAGGGACTTTGTGTTGGGAATTCTTCTCAACATTTGATAAGTATTATTCTCCACTTGATCCGATCCTGTCATGACTTCATTCCACTACATGTTGTTCAGATAGCCATTCCGGTCTTGATTGGATTTTAGTACCAGTGTGTTGCTTATTTTCATGAGCATTCCACTTTTTTTCTCATGACGACCGTCATCCGATTCCTTGGGTGTCACCTCTGTTCTACGATATAAAATCTTGGAGAGCCGAGCCTGCCACCGCCTGAATGGTGTGTGCGCCAATCGTCCTGCGATCGCTAGTAAACCGCAGCCCTATTCTACTCAGTCTGCACAGTGGGATACAGTCCATTCAATGGCTCGCTTTCAGATATGAAGTACATGACAATAGCCAGACACACCCTGCCCTGCCTCTTCGGGAGAACCGGCGGCTGATTCAAGACTCTGGTGGGATCTAACTGCCATCCCTGAAGAGAATGCTTTGGTGGGATCTAACTGACATCCGTTAAGAGAATGCATTTGTGCCATGTGTGACCAGTCCTAGCAACCTGAGACCATATAATTAATGTTTCTTATTTTTGCAGTTGTTTTAATAACTGTTTTGATATTACTCTCTGTGTTCACCTATCAGCGATACCGAAGTTTAGCATACATCCAGGTGAAAATGTGACTTTCAATTTGATTGATTATATTTAAGCATTGCGCCCTGTGTCCCATTGACCACATTTTAGCAGTCAATATGGGTTCTATATCACACTAGTTGCCACATTTTTGATGCCCACTATGAGCATTGGCGGCCGAAGTCTTCCGGCATAAGAAGTCAGCCTCATTCTGCCAACGGCCTTGTCAAAGAGGGCGGAGGAGCGGATAGAGGTTCAGGGCACACTCTTGTCCTAGGGGTGGGAAATTGCCCCTAAAGGCGGAAGAATCAGCAATGATCAACGACATGAGGATGCAGAAGGCAATAGAAACCACTGCATTAAAGACATGTAACTTGTATCCACAGGACATGTGGCCTGTAATTGAAGAAGTGTCATGATGATCTCTCCATTGGCAAAAGATTCCGGAATAGTCCCCCATTCGGATCTCCGGGAGGGGACTGCCAAGGGGGAGGTTACCATGAGAAAAAGATTGAATAATCAACGAAAGGATAACGGAGTCGGGGCGTGATATGTCACAAGCTTGAACGTGGTAGGGAAACTAGAAAATCTGAAAAGGGATATGCAAAGGCTCAATCTAGATATAGTAGGGGTCAGTGAAGTGGAAGGAAGACAAGGATTTCTGGTCAGATGAGTATCGGGTAATATCAACAGCAGTAGAAAATGGTATAACAGGTGTAGGATTCCTTATGAATAGGAAGGTAGGGCAGAGGGTGTGTTACTGTGAACAGTTCAGTGACCGGGTTGTTCTAATCAGAATCGACAGCAGACCAACACCGACAACGATAGTTCAGGTATACATGCCGACGTCGCAAGCTGAAGATGAACAGATAGAGAAAGTGTATGAGGATATTGAAAGGGTAATGCAGTATGTAACGGGGGACGAAAACCTAATAGTCATGGGCGACTGGAATGCAGTTGTAGGGGAAGGAGTAGAAGAAATGGTTACAGGAGAATATGGGCTTGGGACAAGGAATGAAAGAGGAGAAAGACTAGTTGAGTTCTGTAACAAGTTTCAGCTAGTAATAGCGAATACCCTGTTCAAGAATCACATGAGGAGGAAGTATACTTGGAAAAGGCCGGGAAATACGGGAAGATTTCAAATAGATTACATCATGCTCAGACAGAGATTCCGAAATCAGATATTGGATTGTAAGGCGTACCCAGGAGCAGATATAGACTCAGATCACAATATAGTAGTGATGAAGAGTAGGCTGAAGTTCAAGACTTTAGTCAGGAAGAATCAATACGCAAAGAAGTGGGATACGGAAGTACTAAGGAATGACGAGATACGTTTGAAGTTCTCTAACGCTATAGATACAGCAATAAGGAATAGCGCAGTAGGCAGTACAGTTGAAGAGGAATGGACATCTCTAAAAAGGGCCATCACAGAAGTTGGGAAGGAAAACATTGGTACAAAGAAGGTAGCTGCGAAGAAACCATGGTTAACAGAAGAAATACTTCAGTTGATTGATGAAAGGAGGAAGTACAATCATGTTCCGGGAAAATCAGGAATACAGAAGTACAAGTCGCTGAGGAATGAAATAAATAGGAAGTGCAGGGAAGCTAAGACGAAATGGCTGCAGGAGGAATGTGAAGACATCGAAAAAGATATGATTGTCGGAAGGACAGACTCAGCATAAAGGAAAGTCAAAACAACCTTTGGTGACATTAAAAGCAACGGTGGTAACATTAAGAGTGCAACGGGAATTCCACTGTTAAATGCAGAGGAGAGAGCAGATAGGTGGAATGAATACATTGAAAGCCTCTATGAGGGTGATGATTTGTCTGATGTGATAGAAGAAGAAACAGGAGTCGATTTAGAAGAGATAGGGGATCCAGTATTAGAATCGGAATTTAAAAGAGCATTGGAGGACTTACGGTCAAATAAGGCAGAAGGGATAGATAACATTCCATCAGAATTTCTAAAATCATTGGGGGAAGTGGCAGCAAAACGACTATTCTCGTTGGTGTGCAGAATATATGACTCTGGCGATATACCATCTGACTTTCGGAAAAGCATCATCCACACAATTCCGAAGACGGCAAGAGCTGACAAGTGCGAGAATTATCGCACAATCAGCTTAACAGCTCATGCATCGAAGCTGCTTACAAGAATAATATACAGAAGAATGGAAAAGAAAATTGAGAATGCGCTAGGTGACGATCAGTTTGGCTTTAGGGAAAGTAAAGGGACGAGAGAGGCAATTCTGACGTTACGGCTAATAATGGAAGCAAGGCTAAAGAAAAATCAAGACACTTTCATAGGATTTGTCGACCTGGAAAAAGCGTTCGACAATATAAAATGGTGCAAGCTGTTCGAGACTCTGAAAAAAGTAGGGGTAAGCTATAGGGAGAGACGGGTCATATACAATACGTACAACAACCAAGAGAGAATAATAAGAGTGGACGATCAACAACGAAGTGCTCGTATTAAGAAGGTTGTAAGACAAGGCTGCAGCCTTTTGCCCCTATCCTTCAATCTGTACATCGAGGAAGCAATGATGGAAATAAAAGAAAGGTTCAGGAGTGGAATTAAAATACAATGTGAAAGGATATCAATGATACGATTCGCTGATGACATTGCTATCCTGAGTGAAAGTGAAGAAGAATTAAATGATCTGCTGAACGGAATGAACAGTCTGATGAGTACACAGTATGGTTTGAGAGTAAATCGGAGAAAGACGAAGGTAATGAGAAGTAGTAGAAATGAGAACAGCGAGAAACTTAACATCAGGATTCATGGTCACGAAGTCAATGAAGTTAAGGAATTCTGCTACCTAGGCAGTAAAATAACCAATGACGGACGGAGCAAGGAGGACATCAAAAGCAGACTCACTATGGCAAAAAAGGCATTTTTGGCCAAGAGAAGTCTACTAATATCAAATACTGGCCTTAATTTGAGGAAGAAATTTCTGAGGATGTACGTCTGGAGTACAGCATTGTATGGTAGTGAAACATGGACTGTGGGAAAACCGGAACAGAAGAGAATCGAAGCATTTGAGATGTGGTGCTATAGACGAATGTTGAAAATTAGGTGGACTGATAAGGTAAGGAATGAGGAGGTTCTACGCAGAATCGGAGAGGAAAGGAATATGTGGAAAACACTGATAAGGAGAAGGGACAGGATGATAGGACATCTGCTAAGACATGAGGGAATTACTTCCATGGTACTAGAGGGAGCTGTAGAGGGCAAAAACTGTAGAGGAAGACAGAGGTTGGAATACGTCAAGCAAATAATTGAGGACGTAGGTTGCAAGTACTACTCTGAGATGAAGAGGTTAGCACAGGAAAGGAATTCGTGACGGGGCGCATAACCAGTCAGTAGACATGACCAAAAAAAAAAAAAAAAAATAAGAGCATCCATGTACACCAAGGAGCCAAAACATTATGACCACATATTTAACAGCGTGTTGGTCCATTTGTCCACTTTGGAAGCACAGTAAAGCAGCTATTCTGCTTGGCATGGATTCTACAAGTACTTCATAGGCTTACAGAAGTATGTGGCACCAGATGTCTAGTTACACGTCACTAAATTTCGGAAAATTACGGGACGGTAGTTTGGCGCCCGATATGTGTTCCAATGGATACATATTAGGGGAATTTGCTGGCTAAGTCATTCGTGTGTGTTCACTATCACGCTCGTCAAAGAACTGCAGCACGATTTTGGCCTCGTGTCTGGGAGAGTTACCATGCTGCAAGGGACCGTCGCCATCAGAGAAGACTTCAGCCATGAAGTGATGCAGGTGGTCCCCAATAATGTTCCCATAGTTCACTGCTGCCATGATGGCTTCGATTACCACAACAGGTCCCATGGAAGTCCATCATAACGTTCCCCATAGCATAATTCTGCTCGCATTGGCCTGCTTCTGTGACCAGTGCGCATTTCATTCCTTACTGCGTCGCGTGCCCTCAACACTACCAGGAGGCATTCAGCCTCGCGGTGGGCAGTGTTCGCAATGTTACGGCTCAAGAATTTATATGAAGGTTGCAACAGTATAGAAAATGTGTTGCTTTCTGTGTACTACTAAATTTAACTAATATGTGTTATGCTTCCAGCTGTATGCAGATCTGTAATACTCGAAATTGAATTATATTAAAAAGAATATGAAGTACAATTTTGGCAGACATATTAAGACAAGATAATGTTTAATAGTTAACTGCAGTAAAATGTTGACTGCCTGGTAAAATAACGCGTACTACCGTCCTACTCACAAGAAAAGATTCCAGTCATCCACTGTCCAGTGCTACCGATGTTTAGGCCACATCAGGCGTCGCTTACCACTGACTCTAGTAACGTGTAGAAATAACGAACTGTTCGACGGTTGTGGCACATTATTTTTCATTCCTTACACACAGTCATTTTGCTATTAAGACTATTTGTAACACTTTCGAACTCACAAGTGGTTCCTTACGCTAATTTCATGCTTCGTTTTAGAACCGCCCTCTGTCGTGCTCGAAAGTCGCTGTCCGTAACTACGTGTTTGTCATTTAGTCGTGATTGTTCCTGCACGTTTCCAAACACGGTCGCATCGCCATCGACTTGGGCAGTTTAGAAGGATTGAAACGGATCTGTTGCGCGGGTGGCATCGAATGGCTAGTCCACGTTTGAAGTCACTGAGCTGTCCTCACCAACCCACCTGCCGTTACTCCTGCACTTCTGACGAGATGATACTCCCCACCTCCTTCCATATCTGCCTATCTCCCTCTTGTGACATTTTTGGTGGACAGTTTCTTATCACATAGAGGTGCCCGGATACTTTTGATCAGATGGTGTAGTTATCTTCTGGTCGTTGGTTGTCCAGGTCTCCAGGTCGACTCCTACGTCTTTTGACTGGGGTGCCTCTTCATTTTTTCAAATAACAAACAGAAACTTGGCGTAATGTTTGTTTGTTATTGTTTAGTACAAAAGCATTAATATGAGTGAAATGAACTGAAATGTCTCATTGCGTCAGCATTGCCACTATCACATGAGGCAAAAGCAATAAGCGCCGGTATCTGCCAAGGCGTCTGCTCGCTACGTCGTCGATATCGTGTAGACACTATCCCCAGTAATGCTTCTTTTATTTTGGTGGCTTGTGACGTCCCACCCATGACGTCAATCAAGCCTTACGTCTGAATTCCGACGCGTCTAACGGTACGAATTACTTTTCATTGTAGACCTCCGGAATCAGAGCACAGTGGAGGTCAGCAGCAACTGCAGCTTATCGGTTGTACACAGTTTGTTTACATCGTTTAGTTTATGGTTAGTCTTAGTTCTGAGCAGAGATGAGCAGTACCTGATCATTTACCTGTTTCTAGTAGTGCTACAGTCGCTAGTAAGTCCCTAGTGCCGCTTTATTTACTCGATTGCATGACTTTTACGAATATCAAATATTCAGTAGACCTCCAGTCTCAGATCCTCAAAGTTTAATCTCGCATTTTGTAAGTGTATATTTAATTAGTCAGTAAAGCAGTAGTTACTCAGATTTTTGTTTTGAGTCTATTGATCGTTGTAATCAGCGTAGTTAGCTGCTCCGTTCGGTGCCGGCTATCCCCCGTGACACATCTCCATGGCATCAAGTTATGCACTTAGCTTTTCCTGTGTTTTCTAAATAGTATATGAAGGGCTTATTTCAATTGTGGTACGAGTCAATTTTGGTTCATTTTGAGATACAGAGTCCTAAAGTTAAATGACCGCTGAAAAATCTACAGTTCAGATACCAGAAATATTCAAGCACATGGATTCTTGCTAGAGATGATCCTTTTTTTCTGTTTGTTTGCATCATTAATTTCAGAAGCATTATAGGCGGAAAAGTGGAGGTAATGGACCTGTACCACTATTGAAAATAGCCCTTCATATATTTGTATAATTGCTTGCGTGTTTTCGGTATTTAGGAAGTTTAGTCTCGGCCTCTTTTGTCTGCAGTAAGTGTAAATCAAGGGTCTGTAGCTCAGCTGTCTGTTCTTCTGAGCAGCCAGCTACATAGTTCACTGAGGTATCGGTGTCCCTTGGTTACACTTTGTAACCTCCCCCTCACTTATCGACCTTAATGACAGTGAAAAATTAAACCGCGTGTACCTAATGGAAATTTGGGAAAAGCAATCGTCACCGAAGTTAATCTGTCGGTAAAGAGGGAGGAAAGGGTTACATATAAATGAAAGGAAAAATGCAAATAAAACTGGTGGAAATTAATTTTGAAAAAGTTAATAAAGAAAGTAAATGTGCGGCCGTTACGTCAACAATTAACTAGCGGTAATTAGATATTTGAGATTTTGGGGGAAATTACAGTCGCCAGTCCTAAGGACAATTACTATAGTAACTGAAAAAGAAAGGTTATTACACATATAATTAGCACTAGAAGCGTGGCAACTGAAGGTTGACACGTGTAGTGTGAAAACTGAACGTTTGTCAGAAGTAATAAATTTCACTACACACTGACTTAATTTAGCAAAAGAATAAAACCGGAAAATTTAAAGTTAATTTAGTGACTGAAGTTAATAGTGAGCTTTCTTTCTGAAGCACATCGAAATTCAGTAAAATACGGTTAGTCTTGGACTACCTCAACCATCATTTCAAAACCTACTTGAATCTACGCAATTTAGAAATAAGAGATTTAACTCTGAACTTGAATTAAATGATTCTGAACAATTAACAATAGTAAAATTTAGTACGTACCAAGCTGAGCTGCACTCACAGGTAAGCTAAAATACGGTAACAAAACTCGCACTCTTAATTTGTGCTTGTGTAATCTAAATATTATAGCCAGCTATGAATACCTTAACAGAACTTTGAAATTAAAGCAGTGAAATCGAATGATGCTGGCGTTTGAATTTCAACGACGCTCGGGTTCATTTCGGAAAAGGAAGGAACCCTGCTTGGCAATGCAATTGGGACAATGAGCAACAAAGGTTCATGCTAAGTTGCTGTAATTTTGTGATGCAACAATTTTAAAAGTTTGAAAAGCTGAGGTCTGCCATACAGTTCTAAAACTTTACGTGCTTCCAGTCTTCCTTGTTGGTTGATTGAAGGTTTGAAGCCGTCGATCGAGGAGGTGGCGACAGTCACTCATTGTCGGCCGTCGCTGTTGCAGAAGCTGGACGTTGGCGCGCCTTCTTCTCGACACGGTCACCAGACGAAACGGGCTCTTGATGTGCGCCAGCTAATGCCTCCCGTCCGCGACACCATGTCAGAAACTATCATCGCAAGTCGAGCGCAATTACATGCTGCCAAACCCAGAAAGCGCGGCAACTCGCGGGAGCTTCACACAACACACCTGCTCCACTGCACCACCCCAGCCAGACTCCCTCTGCTCTGCCCGCGCTCCACGCGGCAGAGTTAACACTACCAAAGATCCTAAACACTTTTGTTCTCCACACGACCTATCGATGTATTCGTTCGATAGCATAGTTTTCCCTAGGCCAGACCCAGCGCATAGATACAAATAATATCCACAAAACAAACCAATTATAAATCAACATAAATGCATAAATATATACAAATAGTAAAAAAATTACAATATACAAAGACACAGAAGTGTTATATCTTCAGGTAACAAAATAAGGAAAAAAATTTGCAGTGCAATAGATGGAAATAGGAGGATATGCATTTCCGGCGTTACAACTTCAAGAGGGTAACAAGTTGCTTGTCTAGGTTTCTGTCAGCTTTTGCTGTCTGCTCTTCAGTTAGTCTTAGTAGGATAGGTAGGTAGTTTGCCTGCTGTGTGCGGACGTAGGAGGAGTTGGACACACTTTGCAAATAGTTGTCCGCAGCACGTGGTCGTGCGGTAGCGTTCTCGCTTCCCACGCCCGTGTTCCCGGGTTCGATTCCCGGCGGGGTCAGGGATTTTCTCTGCCTCGTACTGACTGGGTGTTGTGTGATGTCCTTAGGTTAATTAGGTTTAAGTGGTTCTAAGTTCTAGGGGACTGAGGACCTTAGATGTTAAGTCCCATAGTGCTCAGAGCCATTTTGCAAATAGTTGGATATTGTTTTTTCTGTGCTCAGTCACTTTCGGGCTGCTACTTCGCGGTGTGGTGGTGGCGCATAATATGGCGCGTCGGTTGGAATACCTCACGTGTCGCTTGTATTGGTCACGGTCTCTGCTTTCGTGGCACCTCTTAGTGCACCCGACGCGGTGGAGCTCACTACAGGGTGAGAGGCGGGTGGTAACGCGTTCGCGTTGCTGGAGATACAAGACCAATCTGGAGGATGGCCTCTCCTATTCACCCTGTGAGTAAACAGGTGTCCGTTCCTTCATCAGCGTCCGAGCAGGAACGTATGGGTTGCTTATTGGAAGCTCCAGTGTTAACGCACTATGAAGATCCTTAGGCAGACAGAGTTCAGGGCTGGAAAGAAAGCCTATGGGTACTCGGCATGTTTGCCAGGGGGCTTCCTCCGAGACGTGGAGGCGGCCTTGCCAGAGGCTATCGAGCACACAGAGTGCAGTTATCTGCAAGTCGTGGCTCGTGGCGACACCAACTACGCCCGTCTCATGTGTTCCGAGGCCATCCTCAGTTCTTATAGGCGCCTGCCGGAGGTGGTGAAGACTGCTGGCCTCGCACGAGCGGTGCAAGCAGAGCTTGCAGTCTTCAGAATCGTTTCCCAGAGTTGATCGGGGTCCTTCTGATTGGAGTCAAGTGGTGGGTCTCGAGCGAAGGCTCCCTCGTCTCTGTGGCGATCTTGGCTGCAGATATCAGGACCTACGTCATCGGTCGGGATTTGTAGGACTCCCATTGAAAAGTCAACGTTGCGTTACGCAAAGCAAGCAGGTGTTCGGTTAGCACAGTACTTGTGGAGTGAACTTGGATATTCTTTAGGTTAGTGGCAGTTTGAGATACTCTCATAAACATTCACCAGTCGATCCGCATATAGGAGAATTAGACCACGTTCAGAATAGAGATACTTCGACGGTATAAATTTTATCAGTAAATTGTTGAGGTACTCGTAACAAAGTTCCTGAATTTAATTCCCTCAGGAAAGTTCTCAACCTCAAATTATTCTTGGAAGATGAACACTGGAGAATAGGAAACTATCGGTGGATACCATCACAGCAGAAGAAAACCGGTTCCCACGACGCAACTGGCAAAACGATTTGAAGGAGCCAAGTGAAGCAAGGAATATGAACGCTGCTTAAAACCAAGACAGAAAAACATGGCATTTTCGGTTATAAGCGGCTCGACACGGATTCCTCTCCTGGAGAAAGCTCTTCATCTCAGAGTAGCACTTTCAACCTACGTCCTCCATTATTGCCTGGGTGTATTTCAATCTCTGTCTTCCCCTACAGTTTTTACGCTCTACAGCTTCTAAAGGGACCAAGAAAACACTTTCTTTTTCGCCTCTTCCTCTCCTCACTGATTCTTCGTAGAAACCTCCCCTTTTCTTATTTTATGTATTTCTTCTCTTATTTTATCAGTCTTTTCATAAAACCACAAGAAAAATGTTTCATTGACTTCTTACCCAGTCTTCTCACAGTGCACGACTAACTTCTACACGACACTGCGCTAAAAACGTACATCCCCTGAAATTTCGTTCTCACATGAAGGCCGATTTTTGTTACTACTAGACTTTTGTCGGTCGGGGATGCCCGCTTTACCGGTGCTATCCTGCTTTTTTATGTTGTCCGTGCTTGAACCGTAGTGTGTAAGTTTACATCAGAGGTAGCAGAATTCCATTCTCCCGTAATTATTCTTGAGTTTCACTGAGAATGACAAAGTCATCAGTGAAACTTATCACCACGAATTTTAATGCCATTCTCTAACACTTCTTTTGTTTGCGTCTTTCCTTCTTCCAAATATATATGTAGAGGCAGAGGGGATGATTGCACCCTTCTCTTACATCCATTCAAAACGCTTCGTTCTTGGCTTCCTATTCTTTTTTTTTCTCTTGTCCATATCGTACATTATCAGTATTCCTCTATAGCTTACACTTATTTTTTTGAGAATTTCATTGATGTCCTAAAGCCACTAACAGATCCTCAGTTTTGATTACCATTCTTCTATATCCTTTTCTTGTCAACAAAATATGTGTTAATGAGCTGATTAGCTGACTGTTCGTTAATTTCGGCCTGTGATATCAAACCTTTTAGGTACTGCATGCTCACTCTTCCTCTCATCAAATTTAAATGCGATTTTTTTTATTATTTTTCAGAATAGGAGAGACGGTGAAGGGCGGGGGGGGGGGGGGGGAATTCTAAGCTACTTAAATTGTTGGGTTGCTGCATAAGTTCGTAGTGTTTTTCCATAAGTTCAATAAACACAGCAGATATACATAACAGGTACCTTGGTCACCAATAGCATATTCTCCTTCACTATTTATAACAATCTGCCAACGTTTGTGTTACTTTTCGTTTACGCCAATGTAGAAATTACTTGCTTTTGAAGCGAAGAACTCGTAGAGTCATGTTCAGAGCCCATTTCCATTAGGAAAAGAAGTACCTCGAAGACTGCTCGATAGAGATAAGAAAAGGTGAAAATCTGACGCCGCAAGATTGGATGAAATAGATTGCTGAGGAATGACTTTCTAACTCAGCTGCTGTTCAGTGTTTTCTGTCAGTCTAGCAGAATGCGGGCGGGCGTTATTGTGGAGTAGCAACTCTTCACACATTCTGTAAGTAGCCTGTTTGTATGTCGGCAGCGCTATAGACTGTGTTAATATCGCTGACAGCGCTCTGCACCACCGGCAAGAGATTCTGTCGTTGGATGGAGTAGCGGCGAGTGGAAAGACAGGTGTATGGACATCATATTCTTAGTGGAGACTGTGTGTTGGTAGGATATGCATTGTAAAGTGAGATGAAATAGTGTGTTTATAAGAAAATACGCAAGAAATGTATGATGATAGATATTTGGTTGATAATGTTTGGACAGTGGAATTATTGACAACTACATAATTTTTGGAACTGGATGTCACATGAATACAGTAAAATTTCCTAAATACATTGTTTGCTCTTCAACAAAATGTTTCTTTCGCTTACCATATGGCTCTTAGTAGTTAGAGTCTACAGTAGTTAGAATCTTTTTATTTAGCTGGCTGTAGATGCTACTTGCTGTAATTGTTGTAGTTAGTGTTATGAAGATTTTCTGTAAGGTAAGTGACTTACGAAAAAGAATGAGGGTTGCACTATTGGAATTTGTGATTGAAATAAGTTTAGGCAATTAATAGAGTTGGAGGTAGTTTCATATTTTAGTTTCATATTTCTTTAATTTCATTTTTTTAATATTATTATTTTGATTTCTTGCAATTCAGGGCCATTCTTTTGTGTTAATTATTGGAAATCATACTCTCGATATATAGCAGTTAGATTGCGTAGGGTCTGTATATTGTGGGTAGTAAATGAATGGGTAAAATTTGAGTTGTCTTTGTCATGGAAAAATCTGTAGGTCAGTGTTTAGTAAAAATAATTCAAGAGGTAGTTTCAAGTCTTTCTGGTCGTTGTTCATGGAGTGCATCTGCCAGACGTCTTGGTTTTTGACAGTAAATGTCAATAGTGAAGGTTACACCTCGGGGAGGCAGATCATAGCACACCACACCGTCGCTATCCCACCAGATGCATAACAGTATTTTTTGTGGATTGCGCAGGCCTTTCTACTGGGAGTTGCTGCTTTGTTTGGGCTCTTTTCTTGATGTTTGTCCAAAGGCACCGTATCTCGTCTCCAGTAACGATACAGATAGAAACAGCCGGTGTTGTTTACGGGCCAGTTGATGACGAGCAAGCAGAGACGCACATATCACCAATCGCTCATTTTTCTGATTTTGGCTTAGAGAATGATGAACCCATACACCTGATTCTTTTAACATTCACAACTGCATGAAAATGTCGCACGATGGGGGAATGATGACAGTTTATCGCATTTGCCAGTACTCGACTACACTCACGTGGATCATTATGGATTAATGTCTTCAAACGATCTTCATCATAACCCCAAGGTCTTCCTCAACTGGAAAGTCACTAACGTCAAATGACCCTCCTTAAAACGAGAAAGTCATTTCCTTGCCGTGCTCTGTCCACCGGCATTACCTCCACACACGGCTAGAGTGTTTCTTACAATGAAATAAACACCCTTAGCTGCTTACAGGAGTTGACATACGTCAACGGGGACAGATGAAAATGTGTGCCCCGGTCGGGACTCGAACCCGGGATCTCCTGCTTACATGGCAGACGCTCTATCCATCTTTTTTTTTCGTTTTGTTCGTTATTGATCGTTGTGTTTGGTCGTTGCGGACGTCGCCAGACATCCTGTACAAGTTCGGTGGTTGATCGTTCCACTCAGTTTTTTTATTACAGTGGCCAACCGGCTCTCTGACCGAACACGCCGAGCTACCGTGCCGGCGATCCATCTGAGCCACCGATGGCATTATACTCATGGCCCATTATACTCATTACTCGCGGCGCGTTGCCGATTCCCGTAAAGTTCGGGCACTGTTTGTGCATTCGCACAGAAGAAGAAGATGGTCAAGTGACCGGTGAGCCTTAACTATATATATACTAAGATGGTATCTGTTCTTTCTTCTCAGCGGCAACGCGAAGCGAGTAATGAATATAATGGGAGTGGGCACCACATTCGTAGTGCCCCCGCCCATTATACTCATTACTCGCGGCGCGTTGCCGATTCCCGTAAAGTTCGGGCACTGTTTGTGCATTCGCACAGAAGAAGAAGATGGTCAAGTGACCGGTGAGCCTTAACTATATATATATACTAAGATGCTATCTGTTCTTTCGGACATGTCCGAAAGAACAGATACCACCTTAGTATATATATAGAATGTTTCTGCCTGCCTCCGCTTCTGCAATGCTGTCACCCCTACACTGAACTCAAATAGAAGAATATATCAAAAATGTTCCGATTTTTCCACTTGACACTCCATTTCCTAGCGTCCACAGCTTGACGCACTATCTGCAAACGACAAAATGACAGTATGTAAAATCAACTAGCAACAGCGAACTACAAATAAAAAATGGTTAGTAAATAAATGAACCTATAGCAACCGAAACACCAACATGAAAAGCAAAAACGATACGAAATTGTGGACTAATATCAAGCGCGTGCTACAGTGAACATTGTCCCGGCTATACTCATTTATCACGTAAGATAAGTGCGTCTTGTCACCTCCACTATCGATTCGAAATGCTGAAAGCGGATTTTTTTCTGAGAAGCCGTTTGTTGAATGACCTTCCCCTAGAAGTGCCCAGTAGATTGGAACTGTTATTGCAGAGCGGTGACGGGGGCGATAGATCGATCAGCGGCGCCCACCGGCGCTTTCTCTCCTTCCGGCAGGCGGCTGTGACAAGGTGCCCTCTACGTGTGGCCCGCTCCGCAGCTGACCACTTCCGCCGCCAGCCGGCAAGCAATTTCCGGCTGGAGGACGCTTCCGCGAAAAGCATGCCCCGCCACGCACCCCGCGTCCCACGGTCTCGGCCTTACCGGCCCCCTAAGCCGGCAAAGCGTTCATTACCGCCGAGGTCTCGACGGCGGGGCGCGGCCTCCGCATCGGAGAGACGAAACCGAATTAATGGGCTGCGCGTCCACCAAGCCGATTAGCCCAGAGCAGTCGGCCGCCACGTGCGATGCTGTTAGGGACAGGCAGGCCGAACTGCCCACACAGTCGTTGCTGCTGCTGCTGATGGGGACGTAGCTGCTGTCTGGGTCGATTAGGAGATCAGGAGACCCGCGAGGCAGATCACTGGGCTCAGATATACACGGGGTCCATAGCTAGAGTTCCAGTTTCAGAATTACTACAAATCTGAATAGCATACACGACTGGCCATAAAATTGCTACACCAAGAAGAAATGCAGATGATAAACGGGTATTCATTGGACAAATATGTTACACTAGAACTAACGTATGATTACATTTTCACGCAATTTGGGTGCATAGATCCTGAGAAATCAGTACCCAGAACAACCACCTCTGGCCTTGATACGCCTGGGTATTGAGTCAAACAGAGCTTGGATGGCGTGTACAGGTACAGCTGCCCATGCAACTTCAACACGATACCACAGTTCATCAAGAGTAGTTATTGGCGTATTGTGACGAGCCAGTTGCTCGGCCACCATTTACCAGACGTCTTCAGTTGGGGACAGATCTGGAGAATGTGCTGGCCAGGGCAGCAGTCGAACATTTTCTGTATCCAGAAAGGCCCCTACAGGACCTGCAACACGCGGTCGTGCATTATCCTGCTGAAATGTACGTAACACATCTGAAATGCAACGTGCCGTCAATGTGAACAAGAGGTGGCCGAGACGTGTAACCA
This sequence comes from Schistocerca nitens, assembly GCF_023898315.1. Lineage (NCBI taxonomy): Eukaryota > Metazoa > Arthropoda > Insecta > Orthoptera > Acrididae > Schistocerca > Schistocerca nitens. The sequence goes on along the minus strand of NC_064622.1, from coordinate 88,398,337 downwards.
ATGGCACCCCATACCGTCACGCCGGGTGATACGCCAGTATGGCGATGACGAATACACGCTTCCAATGTGCGTTCACCGCAATGTCGCCAAACACGGATGCGAACATCATAATACTGTAAACCGAACCTGGATTCATCCGAGAAAATGACGTGCACCCAGGTTCGTCGTTAAGTACATAATCGCAGGCACTCCAGGCTGTGACGCAGCGTCAAGGGTAACTGCAGCCATGGTCTCCGAGCTGATAGTCCATGCTACTGCAAACGTCGTCGAACTGTTCATGCAGATGGTTGTTGTCTTTCAAAGGTCCCCATCTGTTGACTCAGGGATCGAGACGTGGCTGCACCATCCGTTACAACCATGCGGATAAGATGCCTGTCATCTCGACTGCTAGTGATACGAGGCCATTGGGACCCAGCACGGCGTTCCGTATTACCCACCTGAACCCACCGATTCCATATTCTGCTAACAGTAGTGGGATCTCGACCATGCGAGCAGCAATGTCTCGATAAGATAAACCGCAATCACGATAGGCTACAATCCGACCTTTATCAAAGTCGGAAACGTGATGGTACGCATTTCTCCTCCTTACACGAGGCATCACAACAACGTTCCACCAGGCAACGCCGGTCAACTGCTGTATGAGGAATCGGTTGGAAACTCTCCTCATGTCAGCACGTTGTAGGTGATGCCACCGGCACCAACCTTGTGCGAATGCTCTGGAAAGCTAATCATTTGCATATAACAGCATCGTCTCCCTGTCGGTTAAATTTCGCGTCTGTAGCACGTCATCTTCGTGGTGTAGCAATTTTAATGGCCAGTAGTGTATTACTGCCGCAGAAGGAGACGTCATGACGAAAAAGTCCACGAAAATTTCAACCATTAACGCTGCTGTCAGAATATGTACACTTACAGACACGCGGCTATTCCTAAATTTTCGTCCGAGACGCCCAGCATGAAGGATCGCATGCTACTAGTAAAGATCTTTTACAAGTACGCTGAGTGCGTCAGTAGCCCTGCAGAAGCTGCAGACAACTTAAGGATACCTAAAATAGGAACTGTTACAGTCTGCTAAGTTTCCGGAGAAAATGGTTACCAAATTTTGAAAATACCGGTTCTTTTGAAATGCAGTGTGGCAGGAAAGAGAGGGGAAAAAATCTGCTGATCCGCCGTTTCTGGACAACACAGCCGCAGCATTGCAGGAGGAATCGAGTGATGGTGTGGAAACATGCAGTGCACGGGGAATTGCCCAAACGTTAGACGTTCCTGTCATCACGTGCATAACATCCTACGAAACATCCTGTATTGCTGTCCATTGAAATCACCCGCGTTCAGGAGTTGTTTCCTGCCGACCTGCGAGCAATATACACCTCCACTCTGTAATTGGCCGCTCGCATGAAAGTGTACAATGAATGGCTATGGAACATTCAGTGGACACACGAAACCAATTTCTAAGGGCATGTCAATACTCAGAATGGTAGAATATGAGCAACGGAAAATTCGCACCCACTTGAACCGGTATCATTCTGCAAAGGTGACTGTGTGGTGCGGGTTGACGGCATCGTTTACTGTAGGGCCGTACTTTTTCCAGAAGATTAGTCCTACGTCTACATCTACATCTACATCTAAATTTATACTCCCCAAGCCACCCAACGGTGTGTGGCGGAGGGCACTTTACGTGCCACTGTCATTGCCTCCATTTCCTGTTCCAGTCGCGTATGGTTCGCATGAAGAACGACTGCCGGAAAGCCTCCGTGAGCGCTCGAATCTCTCTAATTTTACATTCGTGATCTCCTCGGGAGGTATAAGTAGGGGGAAGCAATATATTCGATACCTCATCCAGAAACGCACCCTCTCGAAACCTGGCGAGCGAGCTACACCGCGATGCAGAGCGCCTCTTTTGCAGAGTCTGCCACTTGAGTTTGCTAAACATCTCCGTAACGCTATCACGCCTACCAAACAACCCCGGGACGAAACCCGCGGCCCTTCTTTGGATCTTCTCTACCTTCTCCGTCAACCCGATCTGGTACGGATCCCACACTGATGAGCAATATTCAAGTATAGGTCGAACGAGTGTTTTGTAAGCCACCTCCTTTGTTGATGGAATACATTTTCTAAGGACTCTCCCACTGAATCTCAACCTGGTACCCGCCTTACCAACAATTAATTTTATATGATCATTCCACTTCAAATCGTTCCGCACGCAGACTCCCAGATATCTTACAGAAGTAACTGCTACCAGTGTTTGTTCCGCTATCATTTAATCATACAATAAAGGATCCTTCTTTCTATGTATTCGCAATACATTAGATTGGTCTATGTTAAGGGTCAGTTGTCACTCCCTGCACCAAGTGCCTATCCGCTACAGATCTTCCTGCATTTCGCTACAATTTTCTAATGCTGCAACTTCTCTGTATACAACAGCATCCTCCGCGAAAAGCCGCATGGAACTTCCGACACTATCTACTAGGTCATTTATATATATGTTGTGAAAAGCAGTGGTCCCTTAACACTCCCCTGTGGCACGCCAGAGGTTACTTTAACGTCTGTAGACGTCTCTCCATTGATAACAACATGCTGTGTTCTGTTTGCTAAAAACTCTTCACTTCAGCCACACAGCTGGTCTGATATTCCGTAGGCTCTTACTTTGTTTATCAGGCGACAGTGCGGAACTGTATCGAACGCCTTCCAGAAATCAAGGAAAATGGCATCTACCTGGGAGCCTGTATCTAATATTTTCAGGGTCTCATGAACAAATAAAGCGAGTTGGGTCTCACACGATCGCTGTTTCCGGAATCCAAGTTGATTCCTACATAGTAGATTCTGGGTTTCCAAAAACGTCATGATACTCGAGCAAAAGACGTGTTCTAAAATTCTACAACAGATCGCCGTCAGAGATATAGGCCTATAGTTTTGCGCATCTGCTCGACGACCCTTCTTGAAGACTGGGACTACCTGTGCTCATTTGGAACCTTTCGTTCCTCTAGAGACTTGCGGTACACGGCTGTTACAAGGGGGGCAAGTTCTTTCGCGTACTCTGTGTAGAATCGAATTGGTATCCCGTCAGGTCCAGTGGACTTTCCTCTGTTGAGTGATTTATGTTGATTTTATATTCCTTGGACACTTATTTCGATGTCAGACATTTTTTCGTTTGTGCGAGGATTTAGAGAACGAACTGCAGTGCGGTCTTCCTCTGTGAAACAGCTGGTCCTATTACCTGTAACGTCATTGGGGAACGCTCTGAGAGTCTTTTTCTCATCAACGTGATTCCAATCGTTGAACAGCGTGGATTTGTGGGTAGGATTATTTATTTACATGCAAGCCAGCGCTCCTCCGCACATTGCGCAGTCAGTGAAGCGGATGCAGCAAACCATTTCGGAACAGCTATAATTAAAAGCCGTCATTTGGCTTCAGCATGGCCGTCCAGATAACCTGACCTTAATTCGTGGGATTTCTGGGTTTGGCGTTATCTGAAAGATGTTCTGTTCAGTGCTCCAGTTATCAACGTAGCAGAGTTGAAGGCACGCATTGTGCAATGCACTGTGAATGTAACCCCCCCCCCCCCCGAGATACTCGGTTTTGTTGTGGGACGCACTGTTTCTAGACCTCAGTTTGTGGCAGAAAACGGTGCACAACATTCTGAACATCTTGCGCCAGTCTCACGACCGTTAGAAACCGATCTCATGTTGCTCTTTATACGGTTTTGGCTCCAGGACAATTAAAACTGATGTCATTTTGCTTTTTATGCTGCTTTTGACGTTTCGACAATTTAAAACCGATGCTTCTCATCCGTTGTGGTAGAACCTTGTCGTGATGGATGGGCTTACCTAACTAACAGTGCCACAACAGTTGCCTGCTGAAACTGAGCAGTTATGAACATTCAACACTACGGATGGTGTAATGTGAAACTCAAACTGTGGTCGTCGTTTTGAGATTCACTTGTCGTTTGTAAGCTGGCCGCGGTGGCCGTGCAGTTCTAAGAGCTTCAGTCCGGAACCGCGTAACTGCTGCGGTCGCAGGCTCGAATCCTGCCTCGGGCATGGATGTGTGTGATGTCCTTAGGTTAGTTAGGTTTAGGTAGTTCTAAGTTCTAGGGGACTGATGACCTCAGATGTTAAGTCCCATAGTGCTCAGAGCCATTTTTGTCGTTTGTAGCCTACCCATTTACCAGAAGTTGAAAAAACCCCTACATTTGTAAAGTTATTTTTTTAACACACGACCAGTTTCGGGCTCTTATACAGCCATCTTCAGGTGTCATACTGAAAATAGCAAGAGACGGGAGATAATTTTAACACGCAGCAATACACATAAAAACCAAAGAAATCCACAAAACCAAAATTAAAACATTTTAAAACTGCCGTTCGGGCTAGGTGCTGTAAAGCCTAAGTCAACGCCAGAGTGACACCAGACGGTACTACGGACGAGTGCCTTGGTAAATAAATACGCAAAGAATACCAGGACACTTACACTTGGTGCTGTGGCCCCGAGCGCCACAGTCGACGTGTAGAAGACGCAGTGTGCTACCAAAGAGCGCAGAGCATGGAGTAGCGGACGCGAAGGAGGAAGCAAACTGGTCAACCAGAGTGGCAAAAGGCTTTGCCATCCTCAGTGAAAGTAAAGAATAATTACAGGAGTTGTTCAACGCAAGCAAAACTCCAGAAATTCCATCCTTTGACCATAAATCTTAGACATAATTTTTTTTAGCACTTAACTAGTCCTATGTATTTTCTGTTCCATGTACTATGTATTACGAGTATGATTGCAAGAATTGAAGAAGATTAAGCAATTCAGTCATGACGTCTTAGTCGTGAACGCTTGATACACTGCTGCATCGTGACAGAAGAAACCGAGTATGATATTGCAGTCAGTGACAGTGCAGTGCATCGCCTCGTTAATTCATTTTTCTAAAGTGCGATGTGTACCAGACTTCTGCATACAAATTCGAGTGAATAATACCTCGTTCAAAATTGTAAATATTTTACTCTCAGTTCATATTCTGTACTCATTAGGCCGTTCATTCCATTCAGTGGATCATGTAATTCCTCGTCTTTTCACTCACAATAGGAATGTCTTTAGCAAATCATACACTGATAACCTTTGAATTTTAATAATAATCGCAAAATTTTCTTTGGTTTTCATCATTGCTTCTTCGATCTTTAGATTGAACAGTAGAGACCAAAGTCTAAATGCCTGTTCTGCTCAGTTTTAAATCCCAGCACTTCGTTCTTGGTCGTCCGCTCTTATTATTCCCTCTTGGCTCTTGTACATATGGCATATTACCTATCTCCTCCTACAGCTTACTCATATTTTCCTCAGAATTTCAAAATCTTGCCGGCCGAAGTGGCCGTGCGGTTAAAGGCGCTGCAGCCTGGAACCGCAAGACCGCTACGGTCGCAGGTTCGAATCCTGCCTCGGGCATGGATGTTTGTGATGTCCTTAGGTTAGTTAGGTTTAAGTAGTTCTAAGTTCTAGGGGACTAATGACCTCAGCAGTTGAGTCCCATAGTGCTCAGAGCCATTTGAACCATTTTTTTTTTTTCAAAATCTTACACCATTTCACACTGTCGAACGCTTTTTTCAGGTCGACAAATCCTTTGGACATGTTTTGATTTTTCTTTAGTCGTGCTTCCATTATCAACCGCAACGTCAGAGTTGTCTATGTGGTGCCTTAACCTCCCTTAAAGCCAAAGTGGTCGTCATCTAACACATCCTCAATTTTATTTCCCGTTCGTCTGTATATTATCCTTGCCAGCAACTTGGATGCGTGAGATGTTAAGGTGCTTGTGCGATAATATTCGATATTGTCAACTCATCAGAATTGTGTGGATAATATTTTTTCGAAAGTCAGATGGTATGTCGCCAGACTCATACATTTTACACATCAACGTAAATAGTCGTTTTGTTCCCACTTCCACCAATGATTTTACAAAATCTAATTTAATTCTTATTTGATCTTAAGTCCTCCAATGCTCCTTTGAATTCTGATTCTAATACTGGATCCCTTGTTTCTTCTAACTCGACTCCTGTTCCTTCTTCTATCACATCGGACAAATCTTTCCCGCCGACCTCTCCTCTGCATTTGATAATGGAATTCCCCTAGTGATCTTAATGTTAAGAACCATGCTTTTAACTTCACCGAAGGTTGTTTTGAGTTTCCTATATGCTGACTCAGTCCTTCCGACAATCATATCTATACTTCAGGAAAGTATGACCTCTGCTGTGACAGAAATTGATATTTCTTGACAAATAAGCTGTAGGACCAGCTAAAGAATTTCTGCAGAGATGTTGAAGTTTTTTTAAAAACATTACAAATGCACAGAAATTTCAGATAACTGATGTTGGCCAATCTGAAAAGATTAGAAGTTTAATTATCTTGGAGATAATCCGAGGAGTGGTCTACAAAAGAAAAATGCTGTCGAGTAAAGGAGGCATAAAGTTGGAGGGAATATTTTATAACCAAAGTCTCTTACAACTAAAGTACCTGTCTAAAAATGCAGAAAAGGTCGTTACAATACGGTACTTAATCCAGTATGTTTTTATGCAAATGATTGTCTAGCCTTAAACTATAATTGGGATAAATTATAAATACTAGAAAGGTGAATCATTAGGCAAATATTAGACCGATGACAAATCATGGAAGGTTGGAAATTATATAGTAACGATGAACTTTATCGAAACATAGGAAACATATCAGAGGTAATGTGAAACAGCTTACTGGTACTGTTTAGATTTTATATTTCTTGCAAGACAGTCGATCAGCAAAAAACATTTACAAATATTTGTGAAATAAGGAGTCTATAAGTGGAATTAGAAAGAAAATATTTATGTAAGTGTTGAAGAAACAACTGACAATTACGGCTCTGGAAAAGGTACTGAATATGGAAGAGTTGAAATGTAGAAGCATATTTCTTGCAATAAAGACCAATGCGTTCGATGTTAGATAAGGAGATTCTCTCAACGGCGGAGAAGGCGGAAAGGTCTAGCTGAGAAAAAGAAATTAATATCCAGACGCGTCTGTTCCCGCAACAAGAAATATTCGAGACAGCGTCTGATCTCCATGTTAGGAACAGAGATTTGTTTGGAACATTAAACATTAGTATCCTCGTCCTTAAATCTCCTGCTAGTGCGTGTAGTGTACGCAGTGACTGGGTGTGAGAAATGTATGAAAAACGTAGCACTAACCTTTTACATTAGTAAAGGGGAAAGTTCTTGAAAACAACACTATTTAAAAGATGAACCACATACAAAAGTTTGAAGATGTGACAATGAAATTTTATACCATGCTTTTCACGAAATCAACATACACTCCTGGAAATGGGAAAAAGAACAAATTGACACCGGTGTGTCAGACCCACCATACTTGCTCCGGACACTGCGAGAGGGCTGTACAAGCAATGATCACACGCACGGCACAGCGGACACACCAGGAACCGCGGTGTTGGTCGTCGAACGGCGCTAGCTGCGCAGCATTTGTGCACCGCCGCCGTCAGTGTCAGCCAGTTTGCCGTGGCATACGGAGCTCCATCGCAGTCTTTAACACTGGTAGCATGCCGCGACAGCGTGGACGTGAACCGTATGTGCAGTTGACGGACTTTGAGCGAGGGCGTATAGTGGGCATGCGGGAGGCCGGGTGGACGTACCGCCGAATTGCTCAACACGTGGGGCGTGAGGTCTCCACAGTACATCGATGTTGTCGCCAGTGGTCGGCGGAAGGTGCACGTGCCCGTCGACCTGGGACCGGACCGCAGCGACGCACGGATGCACGCCAAGACCGTAGGATCCTACACAGTGCCGTAGGGGACCGCACCGCCACTTCCCAGCAAATTAGGGACACTGTTGCTCCTGGGGTATCGGCGAGGACCATTCGCAACCGTCTCCATGAAGCTGGGCTACGGTCCCGCACACCGTTAGGCCGTCTTCCGCTCACGCCCCAACATCGTGCAGCCCGCCTCCAGTGGTGTCGCGACAGGCGTGAATGGAGGGACGAATGGAGACGTGTCGTCTTCAGCGATGAGAGTCGCTTCTGCCTTGGTGCCAATGATGATCGTATGCGTGTTTGGCGCCGTGCAGGTGAGCGCCACAATCAGGACTGCATACGACCGAGGCACACAGGGCCAACACCCGGCATCATGGTGTGGGGAGCGATCTCCTACACTGGCCGTACACCACTGGTGATCGTCGAGGGGACACTGAATAGTGCACGGTACATCCAAACCGTCATCGAACCCATCGTTCTACCATTCCTAGACCGGCAAGGGAACTTGCTGTTCCAACAGGACAATGCACGTCCGCATGTATCCCGTGCCACCCAACGTGCTCTAGAAGGTGTAAGTCAACTACCCTGGCCAGCAAGATTTCCGGATCTGTCCCCCATTGAGCATGTTTGGGACTGGATGAAGCGTCGTCTCACGCGGTCTGCACGACCAGCACGAACGCTGGTCCAACTGAGGCGCCAGGTAGAAATAGCATGGCAAGCCGTTCCACAGGACTACATCCAGCATCTCTACGATCGTCTCCATGGGAGAATAGCAGCCTGCATTGCTGCGAAAGGTGGATATACACTGTACTAGTGCCGACATTGTGCATGCTCTGTTGCCTGTGTCTATGTGCCTGTGGTTCTGTCAGTGTGATCATGTGATGTATCTGACCCCAGGAATGTGTCAATAAAGTTTCCCCTTCCTGGGACAATGAATTCACAGTGTTGTTATTTCAATTTCCGGGAGTGTATTTACTACTAAGATCCTTCGATTTTGTACAGTCAACTTTTAATAGGATTTAAAAAGGCTATTTCCTAAAAATAATAAATGTACTTTTTCTTCAGAAACTATTCAACAGATTTATAAAAAAATTTCTGTGTTTAATCTCTTTACAAATAGTCAAGCTTCTCTCTTGACTCCTTGAATGTGTTCAATAGGAATATTCTAATAATTATTACATATAATAGTGTAAGAGTAATATAAAATTCAAGCAAAACTCCAATCACTTTGCCCCTTATCTCAGCCTACTTTCACAATTTAAAATTTTACTCTTGAGTCGACGTTTATCGGGTGTATAGAAATAAGTGTACAATATTTAATAATTGTAGCCTTTACGTGTTACTGAGAGATAGGTACATAACCTAATAACATAACTTTCGCCAAGTGCAATTTAATGTTCAACCCAACGTTTTTTGTCATGTCACTTCATCAAAAGGCCCCAGATTTGCACTCAGGGTCGTCTTTCTCTTCAAGGATTCTCCTATGGTTTCTTGTTCTCTGCTATCTTTCCTTAACCTGGTTTTCAACTGACTTTCCAACTACACAGAGAAGCTGTAAGTTTATTTTTGTCAAGATGGCTTGAATGAAATTTTCTATCTTAGAGCCCGTTCTCTCTAATACCTCCATCCATCCTTCGTCCCCGTCATGAAAAATAAGATCTGAGTCTGACAACTGTAGCAGATACAAATGCCGTTTCAGGGCATCGTTTCAATTATGAGTGAATTTAGGGACTCTTTTTTTAATTCTGAGTTTGCCATATACACACTTTTTTATCAGTTCTGGGTCGTCTGGAAACAGGTAAATGGGCTCGACAACACTCAGGATACAGTTTGGAATCATTTCCTTCTGAATGTAGTCCTCAGAATCGTTATTCCCAGAGCTGCTGTTGCAGTGTAGCTTCACCAAGTTGGCGTGGCACGGAGTCACGTCACACACTGATTATTTTTCAGGCAGTTCGGAGGCAATTTCATCTCTGAGCTTTGGCAACTTACTGTCCATAGGTTCTACTAATAAATTAAAAATAAAGTGACAATTGTCATTATCGACCAATATCACGAACGTCACACCTTCAGTAGGTTCTTTGTGAAACAGTATTGCTCACTTAGGACAAATCGAAAGAGGTAGCACTGTTTTAAAGAGACTGACTTTGTATTCGGGGCGGTGCCATCGCCAGTCTGCATCCAGACTTCCTGATGTTGGTTTTCTGTTGTTTTCCAAAATTGCTCCCTGCAAATTCCGGGTCGGTTCCTAACATAAGGCAACGACACACTGACCGTTACAGCCTTCTTAAACAAGACCTGGAAGTATGTACACACCTATATATGGGAATTATTTTTGTTGTTCTTGGATTTTAATAACGAGTCAAATATCCAAGTAAAAGTGATATACAGGTGATTAAAATTAAAGCTACCAGTATTAGTACTGCCGCAGACAGGAAAATGCAAAACCACTGAAATCCTTGACGATCAAAAGTTAGTAACTTTGGCTTTACTGGAAACTGGATTTAAAGACGAACAAGAGGTGGAGATTAAGACTTAAAGGATTTATTAAGGTAAATACAGAAAAAATATATAATGAGGTGCATGTCTCACTTGGGGAGAGATTTCGCTGCGAACAAGAAAAATCATGGATTCTGTGAAGGACTTTACATCTCCCTCTAAGGGGGTTTCCCTGATAACAATAATACATGCAAACAAAACATATAGTTTAAATAATTCCTCTGTACCAGTCAGTTTCGGTGACAGAAATAATCGAAAGAGAGTAGAAGAGTACTGGATACTGCCTTGACCCGAAACATTAAAAATTATTCCTAATAACACTAAAATCCTAGTGGGCGATTCTAATGCCCTAATTGAGAAAATGTTTTTGCAGAATTGTTGGAGACCTTTCAACCACAAACGAATAACTTCTAATCGAAAAAGTGTTGTGTAAATCGTTCCAACTAAATGTAAATGGCTCAAATGGTTCAAATGGCTCTGAGAACTATGGGACGTAACATCTGAGGTCATCAGTCGCCTAGAACTTAGAACTACTTAAACCAAACTAACCTAAGGACATCACACACATCAATGCCCGAACTAAATCTAGTCTACATATTTCAAGAGATTGTCCCGCAAACAGAAAACTGGTAAATCGCCAAAAATAGAGCCTGTAGAAAAAAGACGGAAATACTTAATGTGAAGTTTAAAAAGGATAAATATCAAAAGACACCACTATACCACTTGTACCAGTGTGAAGTTCATTTCCAAAAATATCTTACACTTTAAGACGAAGAGGAAGATAGATTTGACTGGGAAAATAAAATAAAAAATAAAAACACCATTTAAAACTTCGAGACAATGACGCCCAAACGTGGTACTAGATGAATATCTGCGTAACCAAGATTGCTGAGGAAATAACTTCGACAAGGACATGATTCTATCAAGGGTACGAGAATAACACGGACGAAATGGAAGCAAGAATGACAAGACTGGTATTCGAACAAGAATAAATATTCGGTTTTAAAAGTGAAAGAAGTTCGAAGACAAACAGCAGAAGTGATAAGAAACTTCAAGCACATATAATTATAAAGATCAGCTCCACAAATTGAAAACGAATTTCAAGAAAACAAGACCTGAAACTTCCATAAAGTGTTTAAATACTGCCCCACAAGATACAACCCCTTAATATTTTTAACGGAGTCAACTGGAGGTGTTCCGTTTAGTTAATACCCTAAATCTTTCTCTTCGGAAAGACAGCTAGAACAGTCCAGCAAGGAATACTGTAAATTGCTAGCTAAAACTCTCGAGATCCAAGTGCGAGACTTCCCACTTCATATTCTGATGTTAAGTTCCCGGAATCAGAGATTCCAGATAAGAAGCAACTTTTAACAGGCTTTCAGGACTTGAAAAATAAAAAAAATGTGTTGCTGCAGAATTGTGGACACCGGCTGATGGAAATCTATTGCAGACATTAAAATTAATAACGCAGAATATGTGGCTAAAAGAAAAATTATATATGCTTTACGTAAGAAAAGGAAAGCTAACAACTACAGAGGAATATCAATGATACCAATTACATGCGAGAGCCTTACGCAGTAAGCTAAGAAAGCAGGTTGATGACAATATCGGGGACTACCAAGGTGGAGCGCGGAAGGAAAGTCATATCTAGAGCAGATCCTGGGTCTTAATTTAACAGTGCAAGACAGAGTACCAAGATACCTGTTCTACGTCACTGTGTTTGTGCACTACAAAAAGGCATATGATTCCGTTGACAGTAAACGCATGGTTCACGTACTAGGTGAGTTTGGTGTGGATGATAATACAAGAAATGTAATTGGAAAACATAAATAAACACAGATGCTAAAGTTACTTTCTTAGTAGAGGTATCTGAAGCTTTGGCAGTGCGAAAAAGTGTTAGACAAGGAGATGGTCTATCCTCCGCTTCGTTCACTCGTCTTCTTGAAAAGGCAATTTCAGGATAGGAAGATGAAAGAAGGAACGGAGTAAATGACCAGATGCAGCTGGGATATGAAAACAAGAACCCCAGAATATATTCTCCGAAAACGTAGCAGTGGCAACAAGTTAAACGAACATTATGAAAAGAATTGCAGGAAAACAGATCTTTAAACGTTTTACGCAAAAACAGAATAGATAACAAATATAAAAGCTGCTCCCAATTTCATGAATAAGGTTACAGAAAACTTCATAAGATTTGGTCTACTAAAACATCTTGGTGAGGTAATACAGAAGAACAGACGTGACGGGGAAGCTAACAAACCCAGAGCAAAGGAGATGGGAACTGGTTTTACTACAAATGTATACGTTAAGAGATCTATCTCCTCCCAAACAAATTTCGAGTGTTGTGTTACAGCAATCTACACATAATGTTAATAAGTAAGAGAATGCCTGGGTTTGACTAACAAGTAAGGCAAGAAAAATAGAAAATAAGGAAAAGGTAACAGAGGTAAGTCCAAAGAATAAAATTGGTGACAACAAAATACAACGGTGAGTACAGCAACAGAAGTAATGGGGAACTGTACAAAAAAACTGAACAATTAAATGCAACAATGAGAGACGTGATTTGCGGTAATTTGGTGCGGATTAAGGGGAGACACTAAAAAATTCGATTTTCAGATTTTAGCAAATTTGAAATGCCTGGTTTCTCATGCGTGAAACAATTTTTGTTTTATATAAATACGACAATCTGGCATTTAAATGCCACTCCTTCCTTTTTGCGCCATGCAGAGATAATGCACAGCATTTAATGAAATGAAATGAAATTAAACCCATATTTAGAGACATTTGTAAAGATACCTTGATGAAGAAATGTCTTCATGGGAAAACCCAAAATCTAAATGAATGTGTGAATTCTGTCATTTGAAACCGGTTACCGAAAACTGTATTTGTTCAGCTTACAACCCTCAAATTTTGTGCTTATGATGCTATTTTATGCTTCAATGATGGTGTAATTAGAAAACTGGATGATTTGGAACTATTGGGCATAAAATCTAGTGGAACTACTGCAAAATCCTTGATGCAAATAGATAAAGAGAGAATCTGCAAAGCAGGTATCGCTAATTTAAAATGCACAAAAGAAGCCAGACAGAAAAGAAGAGGACCAAGAGAAGAAAAGAAGATCAGTATGATTCAGATGATGCTCAGTATGGTGCAGGAAAATATTAGTGGTAAATAATTCTGAACAAAAACTACACTAGAATTTCAATGTAAACTTTAAATGGATTTTTCTCAAAACAACACTTTTTTACTTTCAGGTACCATTATTTGAAAAACTGGGGTTAGAAACATGAAATTTGGTCAATTTATACTGCAAATAGTAACAAGGTATTACAGGTAAATTGAGAAACACCAAACAATCAGAAACTGCTGTATAATAATTAATGTACAAAAAGAATTTAATTTTACTAGTAAAAGAATAATTTTTTCCTTCAAAACCTTAAGACGTATTATGTTCATTTTACTTGTAAATTGAGGCATATATGTTTTATATATATGCAGTAAACATTTCATTCTTTTATCACTTACAGTTCTTTTGAAATATGTACCTATTCAAAGGATAAAATAGCATTGGAGAATAGGGATAAAAATTGCCCTCCGTCTCCCCTTAACTCACAACATTTAGCGTTACAATTAGCTAAACAATAAATTATCCGTGTCATGCTCACATTGCTACTGGGACAGCTGATTTTCCCGTGAGCTGTTTGCGTAACCCCAAAGACGTTGACATAACTGCAAGATATCAGATATCTGAAGGAGATTGAAGAAAAGGACATTACGATAAGAGATACGTTTCGAAAGACTATTTCAGATTCCCATCTCTAGAAAGAAAAAAAATAAAACTGGAGCAAAGCACACAGAAGTTCAGAAACAAAATCCTGTCTTATCGAATGATTTACTCGAGTGAAGGAAGCTAGGCAGTTCATAGCATTTTTCTGCATTCAGATGGTAACTTTGTTACAGATTATCACCGTGACTCTTGTTTTCGTCGGCAGTAACGTTAAAGAGTGTAGCTGACTCTTCATGAACTGCAGAACTTAGCGTTACGATTCGCTAAACAATAAATTATCCTTGTCATGCTCACATTGCTACTGGGACAGCTGATTTTAGCGTGAGCTGTTTGCGTAACCTCATAGACGTTGAGATAACTCGCTTGCGTGCCTCTCTAGTGGCGCTCCAAAGTAAAAGTTCTTATCGCATGGTTTCCGCTTGTCTCTTGACGGCAATATATTATCGTCTCCTTCATTGGTACTCTAATGCAGCTCGCCTACTCTGCTACACGTGCAGTGTTTGTTGGCACTGAAGGTTCTGTCATTGCTTACGAGTCGGGATGTACCACGTATGATTTTGAGTCATTTGAAGTTGCCTCGTACGAAAAAGAAAAACCTTTCACGAGATATTCAGCTTACAACGGCAACAGTAGAAACAGAGTAGTAAATATGAGCAGATTCCACAATGTCTGCCATGATGAAGCAGAGGCTGAAAAATTTGGAAATTTGTGGTAAGGTCTTGTGGGACCAAACTGCTGAGGTCATCAGTCCCCAAGCCCACACACTACTTTATCTAACTTAAACTAACTTACGCTATGGACAACACACAAACACCCATGCCCGAAGGAGGACTCGAACCCCCGACGGGGGGAGCCGCACGGACCGTCACAATGTGCCCAAGACCGCGTGGCTACCCACGGGGCAAGCAGAGGCTGAAAGTGATTCTAAAGGGAAGTTACTAAACTGAAGAGAAACATCGTTAATAAACCGCTAAGTAATCTGCAACTGATAGATGCTGTTCGTTACTATTTGTTGTGATATCGATGTCTGAAGTGAATAATGGTTTTTGGACAATATTTTTAGCATTAATTGAGCACTCCTGCACTAAAGTCAGCAATGAAGGGACAGTAAATTGCCAAAAAAGTACTTTGGTTTCAAACAACATGTAATGTTGTGCAGTTTTAATGATTAATAAAAGAGCTGCACATTTAAAGCCCAATTGACGAAGAGTTGGTGAGAGATGTAGCATGACTCCAATTGCGCAACGATCATAGACTAATCGATCGATCGATGGGTGATCTGTGGGAGAGGACCAAAAAGCGAATCATCAGTCCCATCGGATTAGGGAACATAGGAAAGGAAGTTAGTCGTGCCCTTTGGAACCATCCCGGCATTTTCCTGAAGCAATTTAGAGAACTCTTCAAAAACGCAAATCAGGATGGCCGGAAGGTCTGACCGTCGTCCTCCCGAATTCGAGTCCAGTATGCTAACCACTGCGCCACCTCGCTCGATGATGGAGACATATCGTAATTATTTTATTTATAAAGACGACATAAGTAAAATGCGAATAGGTTTGTTTTAAATCTTCATACTTTGACTGGTTTGATGCGGCCCGCCAAGATTCCTTTTCTGTGCTAATCCTTCATCTCAGCACTTGCAACTGATGTCCTCAATTATTTGTTGGATGTATTCCAATATCTGTCTTACTCTACAGCTTTTGTCCTCTGGTACCATGGAAAGCCTCGCGGGATTAGCCGAACGGTCTGGGGCGCTGCATTCATGGATTGTGCGGCTGATCCCGGCGGAGGTTCGAGTCCTCCCTCGGGCATGGGTGTGTGTGTGTTTGTCCAAGGATAATTTACGATAAGTACTGTGTGATGACCTTAGCAGTTAAGTCCCATAAGATTTCACACACATTTTTTGTGCCATGGAAGACATTCCCTGACGTCTTAACAGTTGTCCTATCATACTGTCCCTTCTTATCAATGTTATCCACATATTCATTTCCTCTCTGATTCCGTGCAGAACCTCCTCATTCCTTACCTTATTAGCCCACCTAATTTTTAACATTCATCTGTAACACCGCATCTCAAATGTCTCGACTCTCTTGTTTTACGGTTCTCGCACAGTCCATGTTTCACTACCATACAGTGCTGTGCTCTTGACCTTTAATCTCATCAATTTCGTCCTCAAATTACGTGAGGCCTCGGTTTGATACTAATACACTTCTCTTGGCCAGGAATGCCGTATTTCCCAATGCTAGTCTTTCTTTTATTTCCATCATTGCTTCTTCGATGTACAGATTGAACAATAGGGGCGACAGACCATATCCCGGCTTGCACCGTTTTTAATGCGAGCACTTCATTCTTGGTCATCCATTCTTATTATTCCCTCTTGTCTCTTGTACATATTGTACACACATTAGAAAAAGTTTTGCTTCACTCTGGTTCCAAGAACTCCTCAAGATAGACGTTGACTGTGGATATTGTATCACAGACACAGTCCCTTTGACTCTTCAGACATGTCACTAAACCCGCCCAAAGATGTAAACAACCATGCATGAGCAGCGCCTATTAGACAGAGGAGGTCCGACAGCCGATCTTTTCAAGTCATTCCACCAGGAAGGAGGTACACGGTTCTTGTTGTCTGTAGTTCAACCATGAGTAGACGGTCAATACCGCGGTTCGATCGCGTTTGCTTTGTTACACTGTGCCAGGAAGGGCTCTCAACAAGGGAAGTGTCCAGGCGTCTCGGAGTGAACCAAAGCGACATGGAGGAGATATAGAGAGACAGGAACTGTCGATGACATGGCTCGCTCACGCCGCCTATGGGCTACCACTGCAGTCGATAGCAGCCACCTACGGATTATGGTTCAAATGGCTCTGAGCACTATGGGACTTAACATCTATGGTCATCAGTCCCCTAGAACTTAGAACTACTTAAACCTAACTAACCTAAGGACATCACACAGCACCCAGCCATCACGAGTCAGAGAAAATCCCTGACCCCGCCGGGAATCGAACCCGGGAACCCGGGCGTGGGAAGCGAGAACGCTACCGCACGAACACGAGATGCGGGCTACGGATTATGGCTCGGAGTAACCCTGACAGCAGTGCCACCATGTTGGATAATGCTTTTCGTGCAGCAACAGCACGTAGTGTTATGACTCAAACTGTGCACAATAGGCTGCATGATGCCCAACTTCACTGCCTACGCCCACGGCGAGGTACACATTTCGAACCACGACACCATGCAGCGCGATAATGTTGAGCCCAACAACATGCCGAATGGACCGCTCAGGATTGGCATCACGTTCTCTTCACCGATAAGCATATGCGCGTATGCCTTCAACCAGACAATCATCGCATTCGTGTTTGAAGGCAATCCGGTCAGGCTGAGCGCCTTAGACACACTGTCCAGTGAGTGCCGCAAGGTGGAATTCCCTGATGCTTTGGGGTGACATTATGAGGGGCCGACGTACGCCGCTAGTGGTCATGGAAGGCGCCGTAAGGGCTGTACGATACGTGAATGCCATCCTTCGACCGATAGTGCAACCATATCGGCAGCATATTGGCGAAGCATTCGTCTTCGTGGCCGACAATTTGCACCCCCATAGTTACATCTTGTGAATGACTTCGTTCAGGATAACGACATCGCTCGACTAGAGTGGCCAGCATGTTCTCCAGACAGGAACCCTATCGAACATGGCTGGGATAGGCTGAAAAGGGCTGTTTGTGGAAGACTTGACCACCAACCACCCTGTGGGATCTACACCGAGTCGCCGTTGAGGAGTGGGCAATCTGGACCAACAGTGCCTTGATGAACTTGTTCATAGGCTGCGACGACGAATACAGGGAATTATCAATGCAAGAGGACGTGCTACTGGGTATTAGAGGTACCGGTGTGTACAGCAGTCTGGACCACCACCTCCGAAGGTGTCGCTGCATGGTGGTACAACAAGCAATGTGTGGTTTCCATTAACAATAAAAAGGGCGGAAATGACGTTTATGTTCATATTTATTCCAGTTTTCTGTACGTGTTCCGGAACTCTGGGAACCGAGGTGATGCAATACTATTTTTGATGTGTTCAAAAAATGTTCAAATGTATGTGAAATCTTATGGGACTTAACTGCTATGGTCATCAGTCCCTAAGCTTACACACTACTTAACCTAAATTATCCTAAGGACAAACACACACACACCCATGCCCGAGGGAGGACTCGAACCTCCGTCGGGTTTTTATGTGTGTATATTACCCGTCTCTCCCTGTATCTTACCCCTGTTTTTCCCTGAATTTCGAACGTCTTGCCCCATTTTACATTTTCTAGGGCGAAAAATGCTATGAACGTGTCTTGATTTTTGTTTAGTCTTGCATCCACTACCAGCACGATGGTCAGAACTGCATCTCTGGTGCCTTTACCTTTCCTAAAGCCAAACTGATCGTCATCTAGCACATCTTCAATTTTCTTTCCCTTCTTCTGTACATTATTCTTGTCAGCAACTTGGATGCATGAGCTGTTAAACTGTTTGCGCGATATTTCTCACACTTTTCAGCTCTTGTAGTCTTCGGAATTGTGTGGATAGTATTTTTCCGAAAGTTAGATGGTATGACGCCACACTCACAAATACTACACATCAACGTGAATAGTCGTTTGTCGGCACTTCCTCAATGATTTTAGAAATTCTGATGGAATGTTATCTATACCTTCGTTCTTATTTGATCTTTAATCCTCCAAAGCTCTCTTAAATTCTAAAT
Source organism: Schistocerca nitens (assembly GCF_023898315.1). Lineage (NCBI taxonomy): Eukaryota > Metazoa > Arthropoda > Insecta > Orthoptera > Acrididae > Schistocerca > Schistocerca nitens. The sequence goes on along the minus strand of NC_064622.1, from coordinate 88,379,563 downwards.
CCAGTACTGGGTCCACTCTTCTAAATCGACTTATGTTTCTCCTTCTGTCACATGAGACCGATATTCCCCTTCAAAGAGGCCTTCAGTGTAGTCTTTCCACCTATTCTCTTCCATTCCCTAGCGTCTTGTACTTTTGTGTTCCTGAATTTCCCTTGATTTTTTTTTAAATTCCTTCTTTTATCGATAAACTGAAGTTTTTCTTCTGTTACCAATGATTTCTTCACAGTTACCTTGTTTGTACCCATGTTTTTCTTTCAAGCTTCTCTGACTACTCTTTTTTGTGACGTACATTCCTCTTCATTTAACCTTTCTACTATGCTATTCCTTATTGCTGTGTCTATAACCTCAGAGAACATCAAGTGTGTCTCGTCACCCCTTGGTACTTATACAAACCGCTTCTTCGCCTGTTGATTCTTCCTGACGAATCCCTTGAAGTTCAGCCTACTCTTCTACAGTACTACTTTGTGATCTGAGTCTGTATCTGCTCATGGGTACGCCTTGAAATCCAGTATCTGATTTTGGAATCTCTGTCTGACCGTGATGCAGTCTAACTTGTATCTTCACGTATCACTCGTTTTTTTTCCAAGTTAACCTCCTCCTCTAATGATTCTTGAACAGAATATTCACTATTTCTTGATGAAATTTATTACAGAACTCAATTAGTCATTGTACTCTCTCATTACTTGCTCCAAGTCTTTCCTGTAACCTTTTCTTCTGCTCCTTCTCCTACAACTGCATTTCAGTTCCCCATGACTATTAGATTTTCATCTCCCTTTATGTACTGTATTATCCTTTTAACATCCCCCATATACTTTCTCTATCTCTTCATCTTCAGCTTGCGACGTCGGCATGTATACCTGAACTATCATTGTCGGTGTTGCATTGCTATCGATTCTGAAAAGAACAGCCCCATCACTGAACCGTTCATTGTAACACACACTCTTTGCCATACCTCTCTATTCATAACAAATCCTACTACCGTTACACCATTTTGTGCTGCTTTTGATATTACCCTACACTCATCCGACCAGAAATCCTTGTCTTCTTTCCATTACACTTAACTTACCACTACTATATCTAGATTGAGCCTTTGCATTTCCCTTTTCAGAGTTTCTAGTTTCCCTACCACGATCAAGCTTCTGACATTTAAAGCTCCGACTCGTAGAACGTTATCCTTCCGTTGAATGTTCAATCTATTTCTCATGGTAACCTCCCATTTGGCAGTCTCCTCCCGGAAACCCGAATGGTGGACTGTTCCCAAATCTTTTGTGAACGCAGAGATCATCATGGCACTTTTTCAGTTACAGTCCACATTTCCTGTAGGTATACGTTTTGTGTGTTTCATGCAGTGGTTTCCATTTCCTTCTGCATCCTCGTGCCGTTGATCATTGCTGATTCCTCCTGATTTAGGTGTGGCTTTGCACCCACAGGACAAGAGAGTGCCCTGAAACACAGTCCGTTACTCCGCCCTCTTCGACAAGGCCGTTGACACAATGAATGGGATTGCTTTTGCCGAAAGTCTTCGGCCGCCAGTGCCAATTATTAACCTACATTTAAAAACAGGCGGGATTCGAACCCAGGCGCAGGAGGTTTTGAGTAATAATCACAGACGCTACCGCGAGATCACGGGTGGTACTGGAAAGTCATTTGCATAAATGCATAAAATTTTCCTTGAAATCCGGTAGACCTCTTTCTCTGCTTCTGTCAGTAATAATAGGATGCAAAAAACATTGTGCCTACAGGGCAAATTACTGTTCCATGCGGTTTTTATCCGAATATTCCGAATTTATTTTCTCGTCTCTCTGGCAAATTAACTACTTAGACGGAGCCCATTGCTAGTTTCAAATTTTCGACAACTTTCCTAAACTAAGATTGTATCCACAGCCGCTTTTCACGTTTCAGTGTTATCCCTTTTCAACTAAAATATTGAAAATAAAAAGAGTTTAGTGCATCGTAATATGACAGTACGTACATCCTTCTAAGTTAGCGGTTTGTGAACGATTTAAATACTGTTTGTCACTGTATGATGGTTTGTTGTTGGTTATCTCAGATAGTATAAGCTTTTCTTACCTTTATCCAACAGATTGATCAGATATAAAACATTTGAGAAATAGCAGATTCTTTGCTTGGATCTATATTAACATTAATTTTAAAACTATTCCAGTAGCGGTAAAATGTATGACAAACTATTTCCAATATTAGAAGTTAGTGCGGTTGAGAGAAATGCCATCCGCAAATAGCTTATCCGCATCCGTAAAGTAATGTGAACTCGATTAATCAATTCTGCCCTCTGGATTTGTGAAGATAAGCTTCTTCTTGGCTTGAGTTTTCTTTTGATGGATTTGGACCTCCTAATTAACTTTCCATCTGTTATGTACCACCCCCACCCTCAAGAACCATGGACTATATATGCGGAACCTTGCGTGCCTTAACGACGTAGGTATCCGTACCATAGTAGCAAGTACAGCAGAGGAATGAGACAAACTCGTCGTTCCTAAAGAGGGCCAATAGCCTTTTGAGTAGTTTCAGAGCCAACATCTGAATTATTGACTCATTTGTCTTTGTAATGTTAGTCAACATGGCGTTGCTACCGTGATGCTACGAACGGCTGAAGGCAAGGGGAAACTACAGCCGTTATTTGTCCCAAGGTATGAGTGTCAGGAAGTCTTTTCTGAAAGTATTTGTATGGAGTGTAGCCATGTATGGAAGTGAAACATGGACGATAAATAGTTTGGACAAGAAGAGAATAGAAGCTTTCGAAATGTGGTGCTGCAGAAGAATGCTGAAGATTAGATGGGTAGATCACATAACTAATGAGGAGGTACTGAACAGGATTGGGGAGAAGAGGAGTTTGTGGCACAACTTGACCAGAAGAAGGGATCGGTTGGTAGGACATGTTCTGAGGCATCAAGGGATCACCAATTTAGTATTGGAGGGCAGCGTGGAGGGTAAAAATCGTAGGGGGAGACCAAGAGATGCATACACTAAGCAGATTCAGAAGGATGTAGGTTGCAGTAGGTACTGGGAGATGAAGAAGCTTGCACAGGATAGAGTAGCATGGAGAGCTGCATCAAACCAGTCTCAGGACTGAAGACCACAACAACAACAACATGCGTCTCTACTGTTTGGCTTTATGATGGTTGTCCACTCTTGGGCAAACCATTCCGAAGATAAAATATTTCCACATTTGGGTCTCCTGTCATGGATTATTTAGCAGCGTAGTATCATCCAGGAAAACAAAACGGGAACTATGGATCGGAGCGTGAAATGTTACATTATTTAGGTAGGTAGGTGAGAGAACCTAGTGAGATTAACGAAATACGGTGGCTAGGAGATCAGGACTTCTGGTCCCTTCAAACCAAGGTTATGAACACAAAATCAGAGTAAGGCAGGAGTAGGCCTAACGATGAATAAAAAAATAGAAATACGGATAAGCTATGAATAGTGTAGTGGACGAATTATTGTAAATCAAGACAGATACGAAGCCACCATCCACCTCAGTAGTACGAATTCATATTTCAACAAACACAGCAAATAATGAAGAAAGGCAAAGAATGTATGACGATTTGTAGGAAATTACTCAGCTAGTTAAGGGACACGAAAATTTAATTGTGATGAATCATTAGAACTCGATATTAGCGAAAGGAAGGAAAGTAAAATTAGTAGAGCACGAACTGCGGTAAAGGCATAAAACAGGAAGCCACCTGGTATACTTTTACACGTGATATAATTTAATAATAGCTAAAACTTATTTTAATGATCAGGAAAGAACGTTTTGAGCATGGAAGAGACCTGGGATCACAGGAAGGTTTCAAAGTAAGTATATAACGATAAGACAGAGATTTCTACGTCAGATTTTAAGCAGTACGACGTGTGCGCACATGTACATTTTGACTAAAATGTATTGTTTATGAACTACAGACCATAACTGAAGAAACTGTAAAACCTTGGGAAAACGAGGGGATGGAATCTGGATAAACTGAAAGAGCGAATTCTTGCTGAGAGTTTTAGAGAAAGCCTTAGGCGACATCGGGCCGAAACAGGGGAAAGAAACAAAACAGACGTCGAATGAGTCAATTTGAGAAATGAAGAAGTGAAGGCGGCAGAGGATCACATAGCTAAAAAATAGTAAATGGAGCAGTCGAAAGTTATACTGATTTTAAAAAATGAAATTGACGGGTAATGCCAAACAGCAAAGCATAAATGGCCAGTGGACGAATTCAAGGCTGTAGAAACATGCATGACTAGATACGTGCCACTTACAGGAAAATTAAAGAGGTATTTGGAGCTAAGAGAAGCAGCTGTATTGACACGAAGGATCAGATGCCACTGCATAGCAAAGGAGGGAAAGCTGAACAGTGGAAGGAGTATGTAAAGGGCGACAGTCTTTGAGGACAATATAACAGAAAGAGGTATGATACCGCGAGAAGAACTTGACAAAGCACCGGGGGACTTAAGTCAAAACAAAATTCCTGGCGAAGAAGACACCGGCTCAGAATTACTGAGCTCCTTGCGAGAACCACCCAAGACATAATTATGTTAGCAGAAGGGCTAGATTGTTAAGACAGAGGAAATACCTTCAGATTTCAAGAATAGTGTAAAACTCCAGTTCGAAAGAAGGTGTAGATACTGCGTACCATCAGTGTAATAAGTCATTGTTGCAAAATATTGACGCATATTATTTACAGAAGAATGGAAAAACTGTTAGAAGTCGACCTCGGGGATGGTCCATTTGGATTCCGGAGAAACATAGCAACAAATGAAGTATTCATTACATAATTATGTAATCAGACGTGTAGGTTTGGTAAAACAGGTGAAATGCCATCAGTCTTCAAGAATAATGTAATAATTCTAACTCCAAAAAAGACAATGGTAACGGGTGTGGACACTATCGAACCATCTGTGTAATACGTTGCTGTAGCGAAATACTGACACAAATTATTTACAAAACAATGGAAAAACTGGTAGAAGCCGACGTCGGAGAAAAGTAGGAAAACATAATGTAAAATTGACCATACGTCTTATCTTAGAAGACTGGTCGATGAAAGACAAACCTGTGTTTGCAGCAGTTGTAGACACAAAGAAAGCTTTGGCAATGTCTACTGGAGTACACTCTTTGGACTTTCGAAAGTAACAGGGACAAAATACAGCAAGGATAGGCTATTTACTATTTGTTCAAAAAGAAGACTACAGTTATAAAAAATCATGAAATGGAAGCAGTAATGGAGGAGGGGCTGAATGAGGTATCAACTCTATACCTGATACGTTCTGCACACTGAGCAAACATTGGAGGCGTCTGTGCAGTTACCTACAGTTGAAGGCCGATTAACAAGTCTGAGCCTCCGTTCAAGACCTCACCACTGCTCCACAAATACAGCTTTAATAGCTCTTCTGTGTAACATGGTGAACTTGATGGCTGACTTGATGCCACAACCATGGTCCCGAACTTCACTGGCAGTGTCAAGTTTATAACTATGTGTGGGGGCATTACTGATCAATAAACTGTGTTTTCATATATCAGCATTTGTTTTCGTAACAGGTGATCGAAATCTCACAAGAAAATCGAACAACACATTTATAAACTATCGGAAGTTTATATTTTGTTGTGTTTAAAAAAAATGAAGCATTGTACAGCTACATGATCCACCACAACACTTACTTACTCTAAAATAAGGATTGGGGTCTGCACCAAATGTGTTAAAGGACTTCACTCTCACCACCAGTTTAAGTGACAAGTTGTCACAAAATGAAGTATGAAAACGTATGTAATTAGAGCCTACATTACTGCCTTTCTTGTTGTGCATTAGAATTAACCCAAAAGTCATTTTCTGTTTCATATGAAATCGGTTTGAACTTACAGAGTGATACAAAATCGGTTTATATTGAAAAATCAAAATATCAGGGAAATATACGTAGATCGGTAGAATTGACACACATGCTTCCAATGACTTGGGTTTTTACTGAAACAAAAATCTCATATGACATAAAAGCAGTAATTAGTATAACAGTTGCTTTTGAAACGTAGGGAGTATTAAGATATTAGAGAGAATGGGCTTCAAGTAGGTAATTTCACTCAAGACGTCTTGAGAGAAATAGATTTACAGCACCTCCCTGCGACTGAAAAATCAGTTGAAGATCTGGTAAAGGAACGATGGCAGAAAGTAAGAAACTAGAAAAGAAGTCTTGAAGGGAAAGAGGACCCTGAGTAGGTTACATAAGAAAAAACTTTACATTGGATTTTAAATAGCATTACCTGGAATTTTTTAAAAAGTTTATGGACCTTTTCGTTGGCATCTATTAAGGCTAGAATTATGAAATTTTGTACACGTATTTCTACAAACCCTTATAAACTTCCGTTCAAGAGTAAGTATTTAAATTATGTCTATAAGTTGAAATATGTACCAATGTGCTTGAAATTTTGCATGAACTTTATATTATACATGCAGAATAATAAATAAATACATTATTAAAATTCTGCTATCCAATGAATTCGAAAAACGTCATGAAAGAAGCTTACTGTATGCAAAGAGATGAAACGTTACGTTTTTTGTTCTTCTGCTACGTTTCATATCACGTTTATCGTGAATATAATCTTTGGAAGAAGTGAGTAACTAACTGGCTAGCTTCAGTTCCTGCAAAATATTTAGAAAATGATACTGCAAAGAAAGTCCTACGAATTTAAGACGTCGAGTACACTTTCAGTTTGACCACCCTCCGACAGTAAAATTTCGCGCTTACGTGATTTCCATTAATAAACTGCATGTTTGTTATATTTTAGAATTAATATGTTCTCTGAAAGCCACGTGTTAGTGTTACTGACTATTCGTTTGTATTAAGTCCCACGTATTTCACAATAACGTTAGAGTCTTTGGCAAAGAGAAGAATTTTGGTTTGATCTGTCATGCTTAGTGGAAATTAATTGAGGTACATCAATAGAAGCACTGAATCCAGAGTAGATTCCCGAGGCACCTTTCACTTTACATGGCCCCAATCAGATTAACACCATTTCCCTATTTGTTGACACTGGAGGCAACTTTTGTGATTCCTACCTTCCAGAGATGAACTAAAGCGTTAGTGCGCTTTTCCCCTAATCTCATACTATTCCCGTTTACGCGGATGTATTACAGGATCCAAATAATAAAATACTTTCGTTATATTAAAGAAAATACTGGCCTTGACAAATTGTTCAGTCGTAATAATGCCTTACACACACACAAACACACACACACACACATACACACACACACACACACACACACACAGACACACACACACACACAAAATAAATTGCTTGTCTTCAGCTCCACTGAATATAGAAAACAACCCATTGTTTCTGTATTTTCGTTGTTAATTTATACGTTTTCTTCCAGAAATGTTAGTTGTCTGTCGGTTATCTGGTCACACTTGTAAAAGTCACATTCCCGTTGTGTACGTACGATCATTGACATCGTGAACAAAGCTTATCAGACGCCTTATGAGCCGGGTCACAACTGTATTTAAGCCGTGGCGAGTGCTGACAGAACCAGAGCTGCCTTACACAACACGCTCACTGGCTGGTGTTCACTTGTAAGCGACCCTCCATATCATAATTGCTGCATGTTTTTCTGTTTGTTTCAGTCTTGTGTACAACTTCCGTGCATAACAGCGTATGCACAGCGCATATTTTCCCAGAAGATTACATCTCAGAGACCTCAGACTTCACTTCTTCACGTGCTTGTATTGCAATTTACACTGTTTGCTTACTGAATATTTGCTGCCTCATCTGATCCAGATCTGGAAATGGGCTACTTGGAAGCACCATAACCATATCTTTCATTCAGTGAGTGTCTACTATTACACATCGTGAAATGCACTATGGGACGGATATCGGCAGATGTGGTGTGCATGGACAGACTATTACATGGTTTCGACAATATATTCAAGGGAAGCGGTTTCACAAATTGAAAAAGTCAGTAATGGGTTGGTAGAACTCTGGTCCTTATGAAAGCAGTTATTCGGCTTGATTAATAACGTTCTTGGAAGGCCTCGTGAGGGATATCGGGACAAATTGTGTCAAATTCAAGCGTTTCATTGCCTAAATACCGAGCACATTGGAGAGCACCGCCTATAGTTCTCGAAAGATTCTTCTTGCTGGCCAAGGAGAGACGGTATGTGGCGCCATTTCACTTCATAACAGGTTTTCGTCCGCGGTTCCCTTACAGCGGAGCGGTATGTCGACGATACTTTACCCCTGGTTTTACTCCCCTTCAAGGTAAGCTATCCTGGGCTCATATTTCAGCAAGATAATGCCCGCTCGCACATGGCAAGAGATTCTATTGCTTGTCTTCGTGTTTACCAAGCCCTATCTTGGACAGCAAGGTCACTAGCCTGCCTCCCCCCCCCCCCCCCCCAATTTGACAACATGGGAACATTACGGGCAGGACCTTCCAGCTCGGAATTTAGACGATCTAAACCGCCTACTGGACAGAATTTGGCACGATATCCCTCAGGAGGACATCCAACAACTGTATCAGTCGTCGCAAAGTCAGATAACTGCTTGCATAATTGCCATAGGTTGACCAACACGTTATCGACTCGCTCAATTTGTAGAGCACTTTCTCTTGAATAAACCAGCCAATTTTTCTGAAATCGTAATCATTTGTTTGTCCGTGCATATACGAGGTGCGGCTAGAAAAAAACCGGACTGATGCTGGAAAAAACATTTATTTACAATTATTTACAATTTCATGTTATCTCCTTCAATGTACTCTCCTCCTCGGTCTCTACACCGCTCCATACGAATTTTCCACTGTTCATAGCAATGCTGCAGATCATTTTCGGTAAGTCCATACATTACTTCCGTCGCTTTTTCTTTTACTGCTTCAACAGTCTCAAATCTAGTTCCTTTCAAAGCTGACTTGACTTTAGGGAAAAGAAAAAAGTCACAGGGGGCCAAATCAGGTGAGTAGGGTGAATGATCTAAGATGGGAATGTTGTGTTTTGCCAAAAACGTCTTCACTGACAACGCACTGTGAGCTGGGGCATTGTCTTGGTGAAGGATCCATGACTTTTTTCTCCACAAATCGTTCCGTTTTCTCCGTACTCGCTCACGTAGGGTAGCCAGGACGCTAATGTAGTAATGCTGATTCACTGTTTGTCCCTCTGGTACCCAATCAATGTGCACAATCCCTTTGATGTCAAAAAAAAAAAACAATCATCATTGCCTTGAATTTCGATTTTGACATTGTGCTTTTTTTGTCGTGGAGAACCAGGAGTTTTCCAATGCATCGATTGGCGTTTAGTTTCGGGATCGTAAGTAAAAAACCACGATTCATCGCAAGTAATAACATTTTGTAAGAAGGTGGGATCACTTTCAATGTTTTCCAGGATGTCAGAACAAATCATTCTTCGGCGTTCCTTCTGTTCAGTTGTGAGACACTTTGGAACCATTTTTGAACACAATTTGTTCATTTTGAAACTTTCATGAAGAATCTGCCTAACACTTTCCTTGTCAACTCCTGTTAACTCAGACACTGCTCTGATTGTTAAACGGCGATCTTGTCGAACAAGTTTACCGATTTTTTCAATGTTTGCATCAGTTTTTGCTGACAATGGTCTGCCAGTGCGAGTGTCATCACTGGTGTCTTCGCGGCCATCTTTAAATCGTTTAAACCACTCAAACACTTGTGTTCGCGATAAACAATCATCGCCGTACACTTGTTGTAACATTACAAACGTTTCACTTGCAGATTTTCCTAGTTTGAAACAAAATTTGATGTTAACACGCTGTTCTTTCTGTACACTCAACATTTTCCGACGCACAGACAAAACGTCAACTACTTAAAACAGACGCCACGGGCAGACTGAGTGCAGGAGGTAGATGAAACTCGATCAGTAGGCGGAGCGAGAGTCACGTGACAGGCCACGCGACTTTCAGCCATATTGCATTCGTTTTATTGTTTCACCAGTACTAGTCCGGTTTTTTTCTAGCCACACCTCGTACATCACATCCTTCGATTTCTGTCCCTTTTGAACAATTCCTTCATGGTTCGTAATTTTTCATGTCTGAGATTGTATTTTCTCCTGGCGGAATTTAGCGCCTTTACATGTTGGAAGTTGGATTGAGGTGTAATTTTAACATCAGTAGCGCTGTGTGCTAATCGCCGAGTCTTTCTTGACTTGGACGACAATTTTCGTACACAACTAGCTGGTCGGATGAATGAATTTGCCACAGGTTAAGTTACGCATTGCATCGGCTGTCCAGCGAAGTCTCTAGTGAAGAATCCTAAAAAATCTCACACAATGAATGCTTTCACTATTAGTAGTTTCTTCCTTGGGGACATTTGGAAATTTAGAGAATCAGCATTTGAGGCTGACTGCAGTACAATTTTACTGCCGCGAACTTACATTTCGCGGAAAGACGACAAAGATAAGAAGATTAGGGCTCGTACAGAGGCATATAGGCAGTAATTTTTCCCTCGTTCTGTTTGGGCGTGGAACAGGGAGAGAAGATGCTAGTTGTGGTACGAGGTACCCTCCGCCACGCAAGGTATGGTGGATTGCGGAGTATGTATGTAGATGTAGATGTAGATGGTATTTGGGCATTAGGCCATTTCTGTACCTCACGCTGGAGACATCATCAGGTGTTATAACGACTCAGAAGGCAATAACAGTCTCAAACAAGCTCAGCAGGCAAAACTTTTTGACATTGTAACTGCTTTTTGAGGCGCTATATCCTTTGACAGTTTCTCCAGCAGTGGAAGACGAAACGTGAAGCGGAGAAATTGACCTTAAATCAGGGCCTCTTCCCCATGAACAGCCATCGCCAAGGACCTATAACCTAAGACTGTGATGCATCGTGCTGGCTGGCTGTGAGCGATTTGTCGCTAGCTACAGTTTTTCCTTACCTCTGCAGAGCTATTTCTTGGAAAATACGATCTGTCACGCGATGTTTAGTTGCGTGCACTACGCCCAGTGTCTGTAAGAGCAGTGCCTTTCGTCCCGTCTTGCGTAGCGACTATTACATGGCAGCGTTGCGTGAAGACTGATAATAAGTACTCTTCCCTGATTCTGTGAAAAATAACTGTGTATCAGATCAGACGGTTCTTTCAAGACAGTCATATAAGTTTTGTTTCCAATAAAGTAAACTGTATACTAATGGAGGCTTAAAGACCATTAATTTTATTGTAGCAGTAAGATTATTTTTGTATAACGCGACTTCTTTCATTAGGGAAATTCATTAATTGGTAATAAACATACTTTTCTGCATGTTTCATAAGTGATTTCTTATTTATCCTCAATTTATGTTCTCATGTAATTTCTAAATGATACTACTGAGTTCTTTAGAATGTACTATCACCGACAATATTCGTTGATATTCCAGATTTGCTTCCGAGAGCACACGAAGAGAATCATCCAGGTCATGACGCTGGTTATGGGCAGTTGGCTGCTTGTGCTTGACGCAGTCTTCGTGTTGGTACCCCTGCTGTACTGGTACTCGACGCGGTACTACGGCTACTGGAAGAAGCTGGGAGTCCCCTACATCAAGCCGACTCCCTTCGTCGGCAACATGGGCAGCGTGATGGTGGGCCGGAAGCACATAAGCACATGGGGGAGTGCTACCACAGGGCTGGGGACGCCCGCTTCATGGGCACGTTCGCCTTCGACGAGCCGTTCCTCGTGGTGAAGAACCCAGAGCTCTTAGGGCGCATTATGTCCACAGACTTCTCCACGTTTTACGGCACCAAGGCTAAAGCCGACCCGGTGCTTGACCCGATGTTGGCCATGACCCTCTTCTCTCAGCGCGGCGCTGGGTGAGTTTACTGCATGATGTCGTACTTAATGACGGATAGATGATCTGTAGAAAATATTACGTTCCTTATTAATGAACACTTTGCTACACGAGTTTGTATCCAGAAGTTCCGGTAATGTACGTATGGTCCGATCGGTCGCGAAATGGAAACCACAGTGAAAATCAAAAATTCCTTTATTGGCTGCACCTTCCAGCAACTTATCTACATAATCGCTTCCCCGACTGAGACATATGTCGTTGCGTTGTACTAGCTTTCCAATACCCTCGTCGTGGAAGGCAGGGGCCTGTGTTGTCTGCCAAATCTCTACGTAGTTCTGCAGCGTGATTTCTTTGCCGAACTGTTGTCTTCATAACCAGCGGTTCACGTGAGCAGAGTTGAAAATCAGCGGGAGCCAAGTTGAGGCTGTACGGTGGGTGATCAAACACTTTCCACCGAAAACGCTACGTGAGCATCCTCGATACCCCTACAGTGTGAGGCCGAGAATTGTCATGAAGAAGGAAACCCTTGACAGATATGTAGTGTGGTCTGCATGAAATCGGGCAAAACCTCTCATAAGGGATCTTACTTAGGGGCAGACATTATTTTATAGCCATCCTTCAGTGTTTACTGTGCTCTCAGTTAAGTTGTTTGGGCTGCATTAAATCAGGCGAAATCTCTCACAGGCATTCATACTTAGCGGCAGGCATACTTTAGAGGCATCCATAGATGCTCGCTGTGCTCTCAGTGCTGAGAATAGCGATGGCCAAACTAGAGACCTGTCCAACACAATACTTCGTGTATGTAGCTCATGAAGTCCAGGTAGTACGATGAAAGGCCGCCACTTGATACCTCATACAACCTGTGTGCGTCATTACCTTAAGCGACTATTTGCTAGAAGGTGGAGTTTAGTTTTTATTCGCATTTCCTATTGTCCTTTGTTGCGTAGAAAGTATTCAAGAAAAATCCGGTGAAAGCGATCTATACACTCCCAAGCGGACTACTTTGAATGTGATGGTGGTGAATAAGAATCAGGTGTAGTGTGATTTTATTTAATGGTCTATCCCGGGAACTTCTGGGCATCATCACGTGTATTAAAGAATCACGTAATCAGCTAAGAAGTAACATTATTTTGAACTACCTAAAATGTGGAATAATGCACTGTTACCAGTGATAATGATTTTAGTTTATTATCTGCAAACTGGCGTACAAAGGTATCTTTTTTTTTCACTGTAAATCTTTTCGGAAGGATTACACATGAAAATAAGAGGTGTCAGAGTATATGACAAACTCCATGACACGCATATGAAGAGTCGTCTTCAGAAAACGGAGTTAGTTCACAATAATGCTACTGTGTTTGGCTTCCATCTGCACGTTATAACACCCCCCCTCCCCCCCCCCCCCAGCTTTCCGGGAGTTGCGAAATTACAAGCTGACAATGGCCGTGAATTATGAATTTTGACCCGCGTCGGGATAAGGCATTCAATCCGAAGTAAATAATGATTAGTCAGCGGGAAACAGGAGACGTTATAACTTGATCGTTATTGAATGAGTAATTTCGTTCAATAACGATCGGTAAATGAAATAATGGAAATAATTTGGAAATAAATTTTGTCAGTTGAAATTTTGCCGAAAGAAATGATTAAGTTGTAAAAGCAATTAAAAAATCGGTCGCCAGCTCAACTGATGAGCGATAGTACTGTTAAGTACGTGAATAAGTGTGTCAAAAATAAAGTTTACCTGTTTGTAGCGCAGCAGGTGGAACGGGAACTTTCACGTAAATGCTGTGTCAGACTCAGTAGTCATATAAAACAATGTCATAACAATCTAACTACACTTATTTTGTTCATAATTTGTCAGCTAAGTGCAATGCTGACAACACAGATAGTTATCTATCGATATTTTGAATAATGGACTCTCATTCTGTCTTTAAAATTAGGTACTTTGCACAGTTTAATCTAATGATAATGAAATATATAGCCAATAATTGATTAACTATGTTTTGACTGATAATAATTTATTAATTAGGGGATTGTCAGGTGGAATAAGCTTTATAGCTTCATGAAATATCCTTGAATTAACTTCAGCTGAATATGCATTTAAATAAATCTTAATAATCAAATTTATTACTTCAGTCTATTATTGAGTTACTACGGTTGGCGTAAGCTCATTAAGTGCAACAATTAACTACGATAACCAGTCTGAAATTTACTCTTCACCGTCTATGCAAATAATTTGATAATTAACATATTTTCTCTTGATAATGGCGTGTCACACTCGGTTCAATGTGGTAAGGATTGGAAGGAACCTACTTGGTGTTATTGTCGGGTGGAATGTAACTGCAACACTTCGATTATAAAGTGCTTGTTATTGATTGTCCAACTGCAGAGAAAAGCACAGTCACTGGCAAGCCTTCTACAATTTTATCCTACGAAAATTACGTAGATCTTACTTCCCTCGCTGTCGGTGGATCGACGGAAGTCCACGGCAGCGACACAATGGGGCGTCGGGCTTTTACTGTTGCGACTTGGTCCCACAGTGCGCTTCACAGTTAAGTCCTCGTTTCTTCAGCACTATGCCCATTAATAATAACTTGCCCGGCCATGCTTCCAGATATGCCGACCATTACTTTCCCGTCGTACTTAGATCCACACACTACCCGTTAGATGTAACACAGCTAGGACTAGCAGCACTCGACTGTACTTCTTACTCCGAGCACGGCGTTACTGCTACTACAACCCGCTGGCGCGCTCCCGCGCCCAGAGGCGCGACAAAACAATCTCTCTGACTTCAACGTTAACTAAATATGCCCTGACTTGCCAGTCTTAAATATTACATAATTTAAACATAGTATTTACAATACATATTTAGTATACAAACAGTTTCATGTGTTAAGTAAGCGAAAAAATTCATAGCAAGGACTGCGTTGTAGCGCCACAACGTATGTAGTTAAAAAGCGATCAACAGTAAAATTTCCTAGCATCACTGCAAGGAAACATGGTTTCGAGACATTGAGTAAACACAATGAGGTACTGGAAAGTTGTAGGCAGTTGTAGATGTCTTATTTTTCATAACACTTCTGTGCCTATGGTCGAAATTGCTATCAAGAGTACAAAACAATATATGCGTGACATTGTGCACACTAAGCACTTCTGGCTAGCACATAGAAATACATCTGTTGACCCATTTCTGGTGATTAATGTTGTGAGATTGGTAAAGGAAAATCAGATACTGTTTGAAGTTGTGACAACCTGCCAATTTTGTTTAATTAGCTTATCAAGACGCATTGTATGAAGAGACAGATCTTTTCAGAATAGGACTGAAAATGCAACGGTACGCAATATAGACACAAATGTATGCGATGAGCCTCACAAAGGCTAACTACGACAGAAATGACAATAACAACAAGCAGTTGATAAATGAAAGATACGAAGAGCAGTAAAAGAGAAACAATTTCTCCATGATATATGTGGTCCGCCCCAATAGTTGAACGGTCAGTGCGTTGGACTGCCACTCACGGGGGCCCGGGTTCGATTCCCGATTGGGGTGGGAGATTTTCTCCCCTCAGGGACTGAGTGATGTGCTGTCCTCATCATCATTTCATCCACATTGTCGATGCGTAAGTCGCCCAATGTGGCGTTGCACTCAATGAGACTTGCGCTTGGCAGCTGACCTTCACGCCTGGGAACTCCACGCCACTGACGCCATGTGCTCATTTCCATTACTATATACGTGAACGAAGGAAGATTCGCATCTAGGACAGTGTCGTATAAGATAGTCAATGCTACAGAAACATAAGAACAAAATGACGCAAGAGAAGAAAGCTTTCTTCAGGGAACTTTGGGTGTTTCATTTATTGATGAAACTGTTCATGTGGTTCATTATAAGATGTAGAATCTATATATGAATCGAAGTAAATGCTAAGTAACGGTAGCCGAAATACAGTGCGACTGAAGATCGTTGGAAGCTAAGTGGATCGGTTGAAAGCGGAAAGCGGAAGTCGTGAGTGAATTCAGGAACATATAAAATGAGAAGGGAGAAGTTGTAGGAGCAGACATATGGTAGTATATGAAAACAACCAACTGTTGAATTACGTGAGCGTAACACACACACACACACATAGAGATAAGAGTAGGATAATATATGACGTGGAAGAGAAGAGCGTTACTCCGTAACTAAGAACGATGACTAAAGAAAGCAGAAATTCAAACAAAGGTATAAAAGATTGACTCACGTGACCCAAAAGGAAAAGTAACAATGATAGTTCCAGTAGCACATGGTTTACCGATAGAAAGATAAGCTAAGCTGTTTACGCAGTTTCAAAAGCAAGGGTGGTCATCTTCTCAGACTGCTGTAAAATTTTCACCAGCAACAAATTTAGAGAACGCGAATACATCGGTTGGCTGTCCTCTCATTTACAATTTGTTTGAAACCCATAGCACACATTCGTCACTCTTTTTTCGTCGATCATCTCACGGGTTTAATGCTGCCCACCAAAACTAATTTTCTTGTTGCAACCACTTCAGCTCAGAACAACATTTGCACCCGACGTCCTCTGTAGCTGTCTCTAGTACCATATAAGCTGTTTCCCGGTGACTTCAAATAAGTCGTCATCCCATGCTCTCTTCTTGTAAGTACTTTCAAGGCGTGCCTCTACTCGCTGTTTCAGCGTAGAACCTCATCATTCTACTTAATTTTCTACATTATTCTGCAGCACAACATCTCACACGCTTCGATTCTCTTCTTTCCCGGTTTCCCCGCAGTTCATTGCACAAACAATGCTCAGCACCAGACATGCATTCTGAGAAATTTTTTCCCCAAATTAAGGATATAGTTTGAAACTAGTGGATTTCCTTTGACCAGGAATCCTGTCTTCACATTCATTTGCTTTCTATGTCGTCCTTGATTCTCCCGTCATAGTCTGCTTCCAGAAAATTTCTTCACTTTATTCACTTCCAGTTTCCTAATTTTGATGTTATCTTCATCAGTTATCTCACTTCCACTACTCTTCATCACTTTCTTCTGTCTTCGGTTTACTCTCAGTCCGTATTGTTTCCTTTAATCGTTCCACACAGTATTTTCCGCCAACCTCCCTCCCTTTCGGTCGCACTCGTTAGCAAGTGAATTAGAGGTACATACATTCCAGCGTGTAATGCTGCCTGACTCGCTACTGCTTCAGGTAATCGTCGGTATTTGCTACAGGTTAATAGTGTTTAGAGAAAAATGTTTACCCTCATGTATTAATAGGCACAATTATTCTTTACAGTGGTCAATCTATTTCGTTGCAGGTGGAAGAAATTACGATCTTCTATTACTCTGGCTTTCACTACTGGAAAGATCAAGCTCATGTTTTATCTCATCAATGAAACCGAGTAAAACATGGCACATCACCTGGAAGTTGAAGTACCCAAAGGTAATGTGCAACTCTACAGAAGAATAAACTGTGTATCTCACTACAATAACGAAGAAACTCGCGGTTTTGTAAAGTGGGCAGAGAAGAATATATTGAAGTTACTAAACCGTCTCCCCGGGCTTTATCAAATAGCACTACACAGCACTGAAATTATCTGTAGTATTTCCTTCCTTATACTACCCGAGCAGCACACATTACCATCTTCCCTACGGGACGTACATAGCAATACGTAATATTACAGGTTTGAAGAATTCGACAGTTACCTGCACAGAGGACAGAAGCACCCATGTCCTTTACGTACTGTATTTGGAAGTCCATCTCTTGGTAGCATTACATGTCTTCATCCAGGTCCTTGCTACATGACCGTTGAGGACTCTGTCAAACGACAGTCTTCCACTCGTAAAGCGTGTTGATGCCATCACTCTCTACAGTTTAAACTCACGTGCAACGGAAAGCTTAACACAAATACAGTAAAAAAAATCGAACAAGCACATACTTTTAGATGATCGAACACTATAAGAAGTTTGATTACAAGACGAGTTGCTTGTGTCTGCCGCCTGTTCACCTCCACTTCTCACACACGCGTGCCTCTGAGTGGCATACTGCCTCCAAGATGACCAGCGTAATGTTAGCACGTTATGAAAGTATAAGTAGCCACACCAGACAAAAAAATTATTCACCCAAGTGTTATATTACGCTAATAGTGTGTAACGCGACCACCAGCCTCGATTCTACAAGGAGAGTCCTAAAGTTTCAGCATGTAT
This sequence comes from Schistocerca nitens, assembly GCF_023898315.1. Lineage (NCBI taxonomy): Eukaryota > Metazoa > Arthropoda > Insecta > Orthoptera > Acrididae > Schistocerca > Schistocerca nitens. The sequence continues at coordinate 88,361,618 of NC_064622.1, read as the reverse complement.
GCCAAATCTTGCTGAAGGAAACCGATTATAAATAGATCCCAAGGAGCCATCAAATCACAGAGATGTTTAAATCTACATTTCAGCTGGTGCTGGAAAAGGCTGCAGGTATTTTGTGTGGAGTGAGGTAGAGGTTTAGTTGTGCAACAGGGAACCCGAGTGTTCAAGTTACGACTATGGATGTGCAGCTATGTGAACAAGGCGAATGTCATCTGCTGAGACGGAAGTGTCTCACAGCGTACTCATCATGAAGAGGACATGGCAACAGTTGATCAAAGACAGTGTCAAAACGTACAATGTTCACGGCAATGTGAATCAGCTGGCCCAAAAATATCTCGAAACATCAGAGAACCATCTTCAACTACAGCCTGCTGGCTAGACGCTTCATCAGACCCCTGTTGATACACTCAGCGTCACACCCGTTAAAAAGATTCATCTAACTCCAAATGTACAGTCGTGGACAAAACGAGCGAGACCTCTCGCATTTTCGTTATGCTGACCCGCACAGCTTTAAAGCCTGGTACACAGCATAACAGGCAAGGCGACGAAGTGCTACCAACATACTATTCACAGGCCTGAAATTGAAACTCTATCCGAACTTAGTCAGCCAGTTTTCAATCATGTGTAAGTGGTGGTGGTGGTTAGTGTTTAACGTCCCGTCGACAACGAGGTCATTAGAGACGGAGCGCAAGCTCGGTTTAGGGAAGGATTGGGAAGGAAATCGGCCGTGCCCTTTCAAAGGAACCATCCCGGCATTTGCCTGAAACGATTTAGGGAAATCACGGAAAACCTAAATCAGGATGGCTGGAGACGGGATTGAACCGTCGTCCTCCCGAATGCGAGTCCAGTGTGCTAACCACTGCGCCACCTCGCTCGGTAATCATGTGTAAGAGTATATATTAATGTTGATTAGTGTGTTAAACACAACACGTAAATATAACATATAAATGAAGTAAGAAACGCTAATTAGTATGAACTGTGCTAATAAAAATGAATTTCAGCTTATCGAGATAACACAACTGTTTTAGTACCCCAGATCGTTACGAATTAGCAAAATACTATGCGCATTCGGCCGCGAAACGGTCTGTGTCAACGTTCAGACCAGTCATATTTGATTACCATTGCTCACGTACAGTGAAAGTGTGCAAATTTAGCAATGTGTGAAGATTCATAACGAACGTCAGTTAAAAATCATTCAGTGCCACGCGTAAATCAGTTCAGTTATTGACAGAAGCGGAAAAAATATGCAGTAATAAGTATGAATTTCTACAAGAGTTTCATATTGACATCCACAGGGCGCCGGTACAGAATAAAGGTAGCAATAACGCATTGGGGGCTCGAGAATTTCTAACAATTGCTTTACTGATAGTCTATCTGCCTCCATCGAGATTAGAACCGAAAGTAAACCAGACTTCCCTTGCAGTAGCAAACACCTTACACTATGCTAGCAGACAATCCAGGCAAACAGCCCTCTATTGTTACCCCAGACATGAATAATCCGGCAATTCCGGAATGAAAATGACAAAATGATCAGCAGTTTCCGTTGCATAGCCCTTTCTGGCCTCAAAAACATGAATTTTCTACCTTTATGTCACCGCTCATTTGACAGTCAAAACGTTCAGTAGCCGAAGTATTTCTTAAGCTAGGTAGCAATGGGAATGCTCGCACTTCTAAAACACGGTGGCATTAATACTGGGATCTGAATTACCACGTGTATAGGCAAATGGATTTTATTTGCATTCCTGTAAAGATGATTTGGATCGAAAGCGTAGCTGCGATGAATATGCTGATGTGTCGACTGCAACTAGAACATTTCTAGTGAAGAGTAGGAGGAAGTATTTATGGTCAGCCGCAGTGACCGAGCGGTTCTAGGCGCTTCAGTCTGGAACCGCTTGACCGCTACGGTTTCAGGTTCGAATTCTGCCTCGGGCATGGATGTGTGTGATGTTCTTAGGTTAGTTAAGTTTAAGTAGTTTTAAGTTCTACGGCACTGATGACCTCCCATAGTGCTGAGAGTCATTTGAACCATTTATTTAAAATATTCATACGGCCCTCATCTTCAGTAACTGTCGTAGTTTTATTCGTTGTTAGGATTTGGTCACCTAAATCGGTAAAAATGGAACCCTACTAGTCTCACTTTCTTTACCGTCTATCTGTCTACCCAGCCCTTAAAACCGCTTTACCTCGAGTACGGGTAGACATAATAAGCAGAAATGTATCGTTCTTCCTGCGGTATACGGTCCCTTGGTGGCGTAAAAATGTGAGCTGTCTCAACGCAACCTAAAGATACGACCGTTTATGTAAAGAAAATTTACGCGGAAGGTCAAAATATGGCTCTAAGAACTATGCGACCAAACTGCTTAGGTCATCAGTCCCCTAGACCTAGAACTACTTAAACCTACCTAATCTATGGACATCACACACATCCATGCCCGAGGTAGGATTCCAGCCTGCGACTGAAGCATCCACGCCGTTCGTGGCTGAAGCGCCTAGAACCCCACAAGGACAAACACACACACCCATGCCCGAGGGAGGACTCGAACCTCCGCCGGGACCAGCCACACAGTCCATAATTGCAGCGTCTAATACCGCTCGGCTAATCATTCGTGGCCCGACGAAACCCTTTTCACCTCATGTGTAAAGATAATATATACTGTCTAGTGAGGATAAACTGTATTCGCTAGCAACTGGGATCGTTTGATCACGGAACTTTTACGAAGCTACATTAATTATAATTTTTTTTTTCCGAAGTCGTGTGCAATATCCACTTACAAATATCCTAGGGACGTTGTATGCGGTATCCACTTCTGAAGACGCTGGCAGATACTGCAGTACCATAACAAATAGATAAAAATTTATTGTTATTGGTCAATGCGTGTCATTTTATTTCAGCATCAATTTAACGCACCTAGGTGTTTGTCTATGGTTGAAACAAAAAATAAGAAAACAGCAAACAACTTCGACGTTGAATCAAATGTAACTCACATGTCACAATTACAACATAATTTCGTTGTTACATCTACATGACTACATCTACAGGACTTCTTTGCAATCCAGACTTACGTGCCTGGCAGGTGGTTCAATCGAACCACCTTTGGACTATTTCTCCACCCTCCCACTCTTTAACAGCGTGCGGGGAAAAGGACCAGTTAAATCTTTTCTTATGAGTCCTGAATTACATTATTACTATAGTCATTTCTTAGTGTGTAAGTTCCCGAGGAAATAATGTTTTGGCATTCAGAACAGATGTTGGTGATTGAAATTTCGTGAAAATATCTCGCGGCAACGAAAGACGCTTTTGCTTTCATGAATGTCACCCCAACACTCTTATCAAATCTGGGACTATCCTTCCGCTATTTCGTGACATTACGAATCGTGCTACCGTTCCGTGGACGTTTTTGGCGTGCGCCGTCAATCACGTCTGTCAAGGATCCCATACCGCCGGTCGGTGCGGCCGCGCGGTTCTAGGCGCTGCAGTTTAGTACCACGAGACCGCTACGGTCGCAGGTTCGAATCCTGCCTCGGGCATGGATGTGTGTGATGTCCTTAGGTTAGTTAGGTTTAAGTAGTTCTAAGTTCTAGGGGACTGATGACCTCAGTTGTTAAGTCCCATAGTGCTCAGAGCCATTTTTTGATCCCATACCGCGCAGGAATACTATAGCAGTAGACGGACAAACGTAGTGTAGGCAGTGTTTTCAGTGGACCTGTTGCGTACTCTTAGTGTGCGGCCAATAAAACGCCGTCTTTCGTTTGCCTTCCCCACAAAAATATGTTTGCGATCATTCCAGTTTAAGTTTTACTGGGTACTAAGATGCTATGACAGTATTTCGACTTTTGTTTTGTCATGTAACATGAAGTTAATTATTGTTACTGGACGCAGCTTTCGTGTTTAATGTATTCCTCATTCAACAGAGTACACTCCTCGTACGCCACACATAACTGTTTCAAAGTATTAAATTGTTACTGACGTTACCAAGTTGTAGTGGTCATCTAAACTTGAAGTTTTGAAACAAAGGAAAATATTATAGCGGAATATGGAAACTAAGAAGCGGACTATCCAAATAAACAAACATTTCCGGTTTAAGTAGTTGCAGTAGGTCTACTACAGAATAACGTAAATTAGGAGCAAAGTCCGTTAGTAGATCGTTATTAGGAAAACCAGCCCTCAAGATGCAAACTGCCACTACAAGGACTAAAGTTTCCAAACATGTCAGTGAGTAGTCGAGGAAAGTGGACGCATCCCGTCTCCTGAATCGCAACGCACGCCAATTACGAGGGGACCCGCCAAGTGTCATAACCCGATCTTGCCGAAACTTCGCTCAATGAAAGAGGGGACAAAATAAGCGAACACGTGTCTCGGCTTATCTGCATACACTCAACCGTTTCTGAGAAAAAGTTTTCAATGTGCTGTTGCTATATTGTAGATACACTTTAGCGTGTAAGGATTCAATTGAAGCGGTGGCTCAGCGGCTACAGTCGCGACTTCAGAACTTAGCGCTGCGAGTTTGAAACCCGGGTGTTCCTTCTTCCCCCCCCCCCTCTCCTCTCCCTCTCTGAATTATCTACGAATGTTTATACCAATTTATGTTGAAACAATGTTGTCGTTATTCGTCAATTAATTTACTGTGTAGCCGGCCGGAGTGGCCGATCGGTTCTAGACGCTACGGTCGCAGGTTCGAATCCTGCCTCGGGAATTGATGTGTGTGATGTTCTTAGGTTAGTTAGGCTTAAGTAGTTCTTAGTTCTAGGGGGCTGATGACCCGAGAAGTTAAGTCCCATAGTGCTCAGAGCCATTTTACTGTGTAATGAAAGACGTTAAAAAAATAAACGAATGAGAAAAAGATGTGCAATGTTTGTGAATGTCCTTGCAACCTTACAGGTTGTAAGGATATTCAAAAATATTTCACATTATTTTCTCATTCGTTTATTTTTTTAATTCATTAATTACACAAAAAGTTCATTGAGGAATAATGAGAACATTATTTCAACATAAATTGGAAAAAAAAACATTCGTAGATCATTCTGATAGAGAGGGAGGAAAGAATAATAATAAAAAAAACCAATATGCTCTCGAACTCTTGAATCAAAGTTAAGAAGGAACGACGGTAGCCACTGAGCCACCGCTTCAAATGCACTCTCGGGTGCAAAAGGTATCTACACTACAGCAACAGCGCGTTGATAATTTTGACCGGCGTTTTCTCGGAAACGGTCGAGTGTCTGCAGATAAGCCGAACACATGTTCGCTTATTTTATCCTCTCCTTCACTGAACAACGTTCCCGGACAATCGGCATATGATACCTGGCGAGTTCCCCTCGTTAGTCGAGTCGCTTCTTACGCCCGGCGAGAACTATGTATGCATCAGAGTAAAGTGCGCCACTTGGAAACACGATGAGCGAGGATAAACACGTTTTCCCTATTATAAGTCAAACTTCTACAGCTAAAATTCACAGTGTTCTTCAGGTTGCCTCAGATATTTCAGAAATGTTTCTTGCGTTAGACCTGCCGTATATGTAAAACGTACAAATTTCATATCATGTAATATTTATCGGGATAAGTCATGACAAGAGCGGACCAGTCCATTCTGAGAAAAATTACAGATTCTAAGTTGCTCCATTATGTAATGACAGGGGTACGGGCTTGCGATCTCTCGTTTATACCATCGATTTCCAAGTTACACGTACTTGGCCATTGCGTTGTGGCTGCAGTCGTGGAGGAGGCAGTCTGTTTCCTACTAGCGCTGTTTTCGCAGCAGACATTAACCGCAAGGAATCATTCAGTCAACTCTAAATGACCCATCTGGCTGAGGCAGACAAGGGCGCTATAATAGCACTCCATGCCGAGGGATTTTCAAATGGCTATATAGCCGGAACTATGGGTCTTCACAACTCGACGGTAGCCAGGTGGATTAGACGAAAGGAAGAGGGTGGTAACCTGAATGGAAGGCCTCATGGCCGTCGCTACAAAACAACAGCAGGCCAGGATCGGCAGATACGCCGTTTCAGTGAGAACCACCCATTTGTCAACTCACAACAAATTCAGCAGACTTTGGGTCTCAATATTAGCAGTGAGACCGCCACTCGTCGTCCAAGGGAAGGTGGACTGAGAGCAAGAAGCGCTGCTGTGAAAGAGACATTGACTGTTTCCCACAGAGAAGCCCGCCTTGCTTTTGCTGCTGAAAATGTCGACAAACCTCTCCAGTTTTGGAGGCGAGTGATTTTTGCGGTTGCAAAAGTTTTCTCTACGGCATCAACCGGAAAGTACTTGTTTACCGGCCAAAAGCTGCTAGGTATAGTCAAAATTACACTTAAAGTTGCCGAAGGACTGGCAGGGAGTCGGTAACGGTATGGGCTCCCGTGGGAAATGGAAGGAACACTCGATGCACGCAATTTACATATCAATTCTGGAGAACGTGATGTTGCCTTCTGTGACAGCAAGATTTGGCCATGATCAGATCATGTTCAAACAAGATCGGTCGCCTATTCATATAGCACGTGTGGTTAGGAGGTGGTTCGACGACCATAGTAATATTACTGTAATGGAATAGCCACCTAAAGGAGCTGATTTGAATCCCATTGAGAATATTAGGGCAGAAATGGTCAGAGTAATAAGGGAAAAGGGACAGTCACCGTCGATTCGCCGACAGATTTCTGATGTGATTCATGACGCTTGGTTCAAATGCTTCAAATGGCTCTGAGCACTATGGGACTTAACCTCTGAGGTCATCAGTCCCCTTAGAACTACTGAAACCTAACTAACCTAATGGCATCACACACATCCATGGCCGAGGCAGGATTCGAACCTGCGACCGTAGCAGTCACGCGGTTCCAGACTGTTCAGCAAAAATGAAAAATATTGAGGAGAAGCTGGCCGATGAAGGCGTAATTGGAGAGCGAAGTTTGGGCTAGAAGGGGAGGTAAGGAGGCCCGAAAAAGAAGGGAAACGTCAAATACCCAATATACTTCGAGTCGTTGTCGCAGCATAGGGCGGTTGGTGTATGCGATTCGGAACAACAACAGAAGAATAGTTTTATTTACTGATTTTTGAGGCTTTATTTTGTGACGGCTAAACAGTGCTGCTTCATGAGGCCCACTATTTGTCCAGATGTTGCTAAACATAAGAGGCGTAAAAAGTTTTGAGAGATGCCGAAGTTATCTGGAACAGTAACGTGTCACAGAATGCTTTGAGATTCTAATCTATGATTCCATTTTATTACTATGTATCTTTTCCTCAGTGAAAGTGAACTGTAGTAAGTTTCAAGATATAAAGAATAACTGTAAGTTTTTAATTTGTGGAATGGTGTATTTAACAGTTGATATTTTCAACAAATCTGTAGTTATAGGACATATTACGAAGAAAGTCAAAAATGGCATTGTGGAAAGATCAGGTTAGTCTCTAAAGGGTGACGACGGTCAAATGGCAAATACAAAACTATGGATAACAGCTATTGTTGATGGTAAGGAGCCATAATCGATATGCCACTATTCTTAAGATGTATTTCTGAAGTTTATCTTCGATCCTAGGACTGAAACCGATACTCTGTTTTACGTAAATTATATAATCCTTAAAATTTACGAAGCAGCGCAGAATGTTAGTATACAGTATACAGATCAGGAACCTAATCCCACTGCCTTTAATTTTGTTCTCATGGATGATATTGTGACAGTAAATAACAAGAGGAATAACAAAACTCTCAGAAGCAGTATAGAGAATTCAAGTGTCCAGTGGATTCAAAAGTTTGCTACAATAGTGAATAATTACTTTCACTGACTCCTTCATGCCTACATTTTCTCAGTCAGACAATGTTTGAAACTAGGACTAGCAAGGTAAAACATGTTTCCACAAATTATCAAATTGGAAGCCGAATAGCAAGTTACATAGTGTTGTGTATATAGTTCCGCGTAGTCAGCGCGTACACAACTTTCCCACAAGAGCGCGCCCCGCTAGGCACAACGACGCAGGTGCAGCGCTCATCCGTCTCCGCACTACAAGATGGTGCTGCCATAGAGACAGACCAAATTCTGTTTCCAACGATCCGCTTATTAATATGTAACGCAGCTAATGAGGTTGCTGCTAATGTAGAACCTTTTCTCCTCGCGGATCACACTCGCGCAGTGATACATGAACGCGCAAGGTATTATAATGAGTGTACAGACCTCCGATTAGTCAGTCTGCATTAGTCTGTACCAGTCTGTACGAGTTCTACATTTTTCTGTAGCAGTCTATAGTCAAGTTTCAGTCCGCGGCTAATAAGATTACCATATTACTGTACATAGCCATGAAGATAAATGTATAGACACTTTTGTCAAGTATCAGAAATATATGTGAGAATAAGATTAACGTACCAGTACCAAAGGAACTTCAGCTTGTCAATTGTAAATAGCATCCAGAACCAAATTAAGTAATTTTTATGCTTGTTATTATTTTAATAAATGTGTATGAAAATTAATCAAGTTCTGTTTAAAGTTGTTCACCATAAACTGCTACTCTAAGCGTGCAAGTGGCATTTCTATTTTCTGACCTAACGGCAGAAGATAAACACGCCACGATAAGACAAGAAGACATATTACTGACACTCGCCTACTTCGTTAGAGCGACAAGTCAAATAACCTGATGGCGTGTGTACTGAAGGCCTTACAGTACGCACACCACACATAGAATGTAAAACTTCCTGGCAGATTAAAACTGTGTGCCGGACCGAGACTCGAAATCGAGACCTTTGCCTTTGGCAGGCAAGTGCTCTACCAACTTTTTTTGACGATTACCATTTTTTTATTATTTTTTTATTCAAGGAACCGCTGCAGGAGCAGGACGATGGGTAGGGCAGGGGTCGACACCGGAAGCCTGGCCATCCCGCCGCCACGCCCAAGCAAAGTGTCCGAGGATCGAAGGATCAGGAAGAGGATGTAGTGGGTTGGTCTATGTTGTTTTATTTATTTATTTCTTTAATTTTTATAACATTTTTAATTTTTATTTTGTATTGTATTTATGGTTTTGTTTTTGTTTCATTAGAAAAAAAGATCCTACAACTGCCGTAGCCGAGCGTCCGAGTCGTCTTCTCGTCTGTTGGGAGGGGTTCCCCCCTATTCCGTCGATATGCTCGAGGAGTCTTCTTCATTTTCAGAGTCTCGTACCCGGAATGCCCCAGTGAGCAGGAGGATCTGCAAATAATGAACCCAAATAATTTGCGAAAGGAGTTCTGTACTTCGGGTTGCGGCTGAAAGCTGCATGTGTCATCATCAGTAGGGACCAAAAGTCGAGTGTGCCTTTGGGAGCATCGCAAAATATATAGTAAAGGACCATGCCTTTTAGCCAGTAACGGCTTTCGTCCTGGTTGATGGAAAGTATACTCCGTCGGGGTGTAATATATCATCAGGGGAGATAGACTCCGGCAATCGCCGCAAGAGTAATGCCAGTATGCGCCGCGTCAGTAGCAAGCACTCGCTGGTCGCGGCACAAGTCAGACGGTGTGCATCCGAGTCCACGACTGAGCATGTTGTACACAGAGGGTCGACCGTCAGATGTATGGAATGTAGTCTCTGACGAGTAGCGAACATCCCATTCACAATCACATACCACAATGAACGCACCGTCGTAGGTAGAAAAGGCGTGTGTACCGCTCGCCACACCGTGTTCCGGGCAACTTCAGGATGTTTGTGTGCGAACATATTGATACATTGCTGCGGTTGATGGAGGCGATAATAGTTTTTCGTGCTGGGCATCTGTGTCGTTGGATGGTCTGACCGTAAGTATCTGAAGTCAGTCAAGAACTCACTGATGTGGGTAAGTGTCGGTGAAATGTGTCCTACAGAAACCGGGGGATGCAGAGAGTGTGGTGCCACTTCCGCTATCAGGGTGCCCGTCAGAGTGGCGTGGGCAGAGGTCCACGTGCGACGCATAGTGTTGAGATAAAGCGATCGCGCATGGTTATATACATGAATTAATACGATACCGCCCGCCCGCTGCGGCAGTTTCAGGGTGGCGTATCGGACTTTAAAAACAAGGGCGGTTCTTACAAAATGCACATATGCTGCTTGAAATCTGTCGGCCATCGTAGCCGTCAAGGGAAGGACATGCGCAAAATAGTTCAGTTTGGAGACAAGATAAGCGTTGATGTAACGTGTTCTGAGGAGCATATCCAAGCGACGCAATTTGTAGTCCTGCAGCAGAGCACGTGTCTGTTGTAGGAGCCGGCGGTAAGTCGCCGCCGCCGTGCGGCGAACATTGCTATAGAATTGCACTCTCAAACATTTGAGTACGGGCAGATTGTCAAAGGGCACCGCCGTTGAGTGGGAAAGCCCCCCTCCGACATCCATGTATTTTGTCTTCTTCACGTTGATGACGATCCCAGCGACCGCCCCGTACTGACGTAGCCACTGTAGCGCCATATGCGTTTCATCCTCTGATCTGGCCAGGAACACCACGTCAGCGACGAATGCACCACAACGAAAGTTCACGTCCTGCATGGAAATACCTGTTAACCGCTGCCGTAGACCATGTAATGCTGCTTCAAGCGCTGCCGCAAATAATATACCCGACAAGGGGCACCCTTGTCGCACTGACCGTCCAATAACAATGTGCCAGACTGATAACCGTTGACCATCATGTGGGAGCTTGCTCCGTGGACCAGTAGAAGGACCATCTGTGCAGACTCTGGAGAGAGGCGCATGTGTTGCAAAACTGCGCGTAAGAAGCCGTGGTTGACGCGGTCGAATGCGTGGCCAAAATTTACGGCGACAAGGGCGCCTCGTATTTTGCAGGTCGCCATCAAAGCAATTACGTCGCGGTATGCTCCTAACGCCGTATGAATGTTGTTGACACAATCTTAACATGGCTTTCCCTATAGCGGTGTGGAGACGCGTGCAGAGGATGCGGGCGTAGATCTTGTAGTCGTTGTTGAGGAGTATGAGTGGTGGAAAGTCCTGCCACCTACAACCACCATTCGCTTTCGGTACTGGGATCAGGATGCCGTCTGTGAATTCTGTGGGGACAGTGAAATCAGGGCGGATCAGGTCTTGAAACATTTGGAACCACTTGTCGCCCATAAGGTCGTATAAAGTGCGGTAGAATTCCAGGGGTAAACCGTCCCGTCCAGGTGACTTGTTCGGTGCTCCACGTACCAAGGCCGATGTCAGCTCGTCGGATGTAATGGGCAACACCAGGCCATCATCGTGTGCCACGTCCCTATGGGCGGGAAAATCGTGCTACAGCTCGTCATAATCACGGACGTTTCGCGGATCTTCCATGTACAAGGTCCCATAGTGTCGGGCGAACGTGTGCGCTATGTCCGTTGGCGTTACTGCGCGGCCGCCCTCCTCCGTGTTTACCGCCGTAATGAGCTGACGTTTGCGGTTGCGTCTCTCGCGCACAGTGTGATGGACTGATGCCGTTTCGTTGCGGATGTAGTCTTGCACTCGCGCACGGATGCGGGCACCTTCTAGCTGCTCTGCTCTGATGCAAAGTAGACGAGCTTTGATGCGTTGTACGGACATCTGACGTTCGGGGCCCGCATCTCGTGGTCGTGCGGTAGCGTTCTCGCTTCCCACGCCCGGGTTCCGGGTTCGATTCCCGGCGGGGTCAGGGATTTTCTCTGCCTCGTGATGGCTGGGTGTTGTGTGCTGTCCTTAGGTTAGTTCGGTTTAAGTAGTTCTAAGTTCTAGGGGACTGATGACCATAGATGTTAAGTCCCATAGTGCTCAGAGCCATTTGAACCATTTTGACGTTCGGGAGACGGCGGTTGCGTCGCCAGCTCACGTAACGCTGTATAGTCAAATTCCGATGTTGTCCTTTGCCAGTTCGATCTGTCACGCCCATAGGCCATCAGGGTCTTTCGGAGTGCAGGTTTGACACATCCCAGCCACCACAGCAACGTGGAAGCATACATGGGCAGGCGCCTGATACATCGACGCCACGTGTCAGTAACTGCTTGCCGACACGCTTCCTCGCGAAGGAGGGAGACGTTCAGCGTCCACGGGTCTCTGCAGCGTCTTGTGAGTCGTCGGGGTAAAGTGATAAATTAGATTAGATTATATTTACTTTCATTCCAATTGATCCGTAGTGAGGAGGCCCTCCAGTATGTAGAACAGATCAGAAAAACAATACATGACAAATATTTACAACTCAAGCAAATAAGCTAATGTACCATTCCACAGGTCCCAAGTGGCATGGTCGTCATTTTTTAATGAACGCTATATGAAAGAATCATTTCACAAATGCTAATGCACTGAATTTAAAATAAAAAATGTCTTTTATTTATTTATAAAGTAATAAACGTGTAATACAACTACTAAATACTTATTTACAATGAACACATTACTGCACTGAAATTGTACAGAAGTTAGTTCTACTGAGAAATTCGTCAATGGAGTAGAAGGAGTTGGCCACCAATAAATCTTTTAGGCTTCTTTTAAACTGAATTTCATTGGTTGTTAAGCTTTTTATGGTTGCTGGAAAGTTATTGAAAATGTGTGTTCCTGAATAATGCACACCTTTTTGTACACGACTAAGTGACTTTAAATCCTTGTGAAGATTATTCTTATTTCTAGTACTGATTCCATGAATTGAGCTGTTGGTTTGAAAAAGTGATATATTTTTAATGACAAATTTCATTAAGGAATAAATATATTGGGAAGCATTAGTTAGTATCCCTAGTTCACTAAACAGGCTTCTGCAGGATGTTCTTGAGTTCACACAACATATAACTCCTACTGCAAGTTTTTGTGCCCGGAAAACTTTAGCTTGGCTTGGTGAGTTACCCCAAAAATAATCCCATATGACATTATGGAATGAAAGGAAGCATAATATGCCAGCATTTTCACTTTTATATCCCATATGTCTGACACAATTCGCATTGCAAATAAGATATTTGTTAAGAAGCTTCAGCAGTTCTGTGGTGTGCTCCTCCTAGTTGAATTTATTATCAAGCTGTAATCCCAAGAATTTGAGAATATCCACTTCTTCTATCTGCTTGTCATCGTATGTTAGGCATATACTCGTGGGACACCCCTTACAAGTTCTGAAGTGCATGTAGTGTGTTTTTTCAAAGTTTAGTGACAAAGAATTGGCTAGGAACCAGTGATTAATGTCCACAAATATTTTATTAGCTGACCTTTCTAAGACTACACTTGATTTGCTATTTATTGCAATGTTTGTATCATCGGCAAATAAAACGAACTCGTCTTCTGGTAATTTTACTGATGAAAGGTCATTGATATACACAAGAAAAAGTAAGGGCCCTAAAATGGAACGTTGTGGAACCCCACATGTAATTAGTTCCCAGTTGGATGATGCCTGATATCTTGATACATGTCTCTTTCCTAATAACACCCTCTGTTTCCTGCGAGAGATATAAGATTTGAACGATTTTGCAGCATTTCCTGTTCCACCATAATATTCTAATTTACTTAAAAGGATATTGTGATTTACACAGTCAAATGATGCATTTGACGGATCACAAAATATACCAGTTACCTGTAATTTTTTGTCTAATGAATTAAGCAAGTTTTTACTGTGAGCGGAGATAGCCTTCTCAATATCTGAATATCATAGTGCAGATATACGCGATATGATCCGTGAAGGCCGTCGGCCAGAGTTCTCCATCACGGGTTTCTGTGCGGAGGGCACGTAACACGTAGATCCGGTTCAGACGACTGGCAGAGTGGCTGGTAAAGTGCGTTATATCCACGCTGGTTCCCATGATGTAAGAGCCATGTGTCGTGGAGCGCGAGGTCACGTATCAATTCTTGTAGAGCCGGGCATGGGACGTAATGCGGTATCTGGTCCTCGGGCCGCAGAACACTGTTAAAATCGACGCCCACTATGTAATGGTCCATATTTCCTTGCGTGAGTGGGGCTACGTCCTCCGAACGGAAGACATGCCTGTCACCTCGGTGCGAAGTACAAGAGGGAGCGTAGACGTTAACGAGGTGGACTGCGCCAAGTATGAGAGCGATGCCTCGCCCGTTCGGCAAGTACGTCACGTCCGTCGCGTCTATGCCATCTCGGAGAAGGATGGCCATTCCTCCTGCGTCTTCACCAGAGGGTTGGCTGTAGGTGGTGTAGCTATATAGGTCTAAACGCAGTTCGGGACAGACCTCCTGGAGAAGGGCAATGTCCAAGTCTACCGCTCTGATCATGACGTGTAACATGCGGGTCTTGACAGTGGAGTGGACACCATTGACATTCACTGTTCCCACACGGTATGACAGACATATCAAGTGGCGGAGGCGGTGTGCTGGTGCAAGCCCATAGTGATCTCGCACGCCGCACAGTCATCCAGCCGCATGCTGTGCCTTACTGTGTCGTATGATGCCCTGACTGGCAAAGCCCTCCGGGCTCAATGTCAGCCATGGGCTCTGGTGGAGATATCTATGTTTGCTGTGCATCATCGGCCTCCATGTCGTCTGCCCAATCACCAAGTGAGGATTGTGATGTCGGTGGTGGCTGGTCGCTTTCACAGGAGCCCATATTTTGGGAGTCGACGCAGTGCGCCTCGTTTTCTGGGCCACCAAATGTAGGACAGTGTTCCTTGTCTTTAGGCGCCTTCTGGTGAATGATGTCACTGAAGTCCGTTACAACTGCGGACGAATCCACGAAGTCGATGTCTTCCGCCAGCTTCACATCCCTGTCCCGTTCTTCAAATGACAATCGTCTCTCCTTGTGTCGCTTGGGTGATTTCTGCTTGCGGGTCCGAGATTCGACACCCACTGGAGGGCTGGGCTCGACACGGTCTCGGTCATCAGGAATCATTGTGTCGGATCCCGATAGTGACGACGCTGCGGTGGGCAGAGGCTGTAGGAATCTCTGCACCGTTTGGCTGCGGCGTCCTCGACGGCGCTGACTCTCCAACGGAGCTCGCAGCGGCTTGAGGTGGTAGCAGGTTTTGATCATCCGTCACATCGTGTCGTGCCGCCTCCACATACGTTAGCGGGAGAGAGGTCATCATAGATCGTTGGGGAAGTTCATTGCGGGGCACCTGAACGAGGCGGCGCAGCAGACACTCAGTTCTAACATGCCCCCCCCCCCCCCCCCCTGGCCGCAGCCCGAGCAGGTCCACGGTTCGCCATTATATATAACAATTGCGCGGCAGCCACCAACGAAAATATACGATGGAACGTGCTTTTTAAGTTCTATGCGCACTTGTCGTACCCCGTTAAGGACAGGGTACGTTTCTAATGTGTTCCATTTCTCCTCTGTGTGGCTCAGAACTGTGCCGTGTGGCCGCAGCGCATCTACGACTAGGTTGGCAGGAACTTAAAACGGTAGTTCAAAGATGCGCACGGTACGCACCCCCAGACCGGCATGCTCAACTCCTACCACGCTCACATTACCGTCTGCGTGACAGAAGCGAAAGCCGTTTGTAGATCGTAGGAGTAGTCTGTCGCAGGCCGCTTCGTCAATCAGTTAAAGGTACGCTGTGCTGGATACAACAGACACGTGAATGCCTATCAGTTCTTGCGGTTCTATGTGTATGATGTCTCGAAGAAACCGTTCAACTTCATGGGCCTTCGGTCTCGTGTACGATGCGTTGAACGTTAGTTTGAATGTAGCTTTTCGATATGAGAACGCCATGGCTGGTCGGTACAGGTACTAGAAGGCAATACAACGACGCAACCGCGCGCTAGCGGGTAAACAACAACACCTGCGGAGCGCTGCCCGACGCGCCGAGCCCGTCCGCACGGTATCACGGCTGAAAGCCGACTGTTGAAGCACGACTCACGCCCCGTCTCACAGCTTTATTCTGGAGGTACATCACCTCCTACCTTCCAAACTTTTGCAGAAACTCTCCTGTGAACCTTGCAGAACTAGCACTCCTGAAAGAAAGGATATTGCGGCGACATGGCTTAGCCACAGCGTGGGGGATGTTTCCAGATTGAGATTTTCAGTCTGCAGCGGAGTGTGCGCTGATATGAAACTTCCTGGCAGATTAAAACTGAGTGCCGGACTGAGACTCAAACTGTAAAAGTTTGGAGAGTAGGAGACGAGGTTCTGGCAGAACTAAAGCTGTGAGGAGGGGTCGTGAGTCGTGCTTGGGTAGCTCGATGGTACAGCACTTGCCAGCGAAAGGCAAAGGTCTGGAGTTTGAGTCTCCGTCCGGGACGCAGTTTTAATCTGCCAGGAAGTTTCAGCAAGTTACATAAATTACGATGACAGCAAACGTTTTTCAAGTAGACTGATCACTCTAGCCATCCAACGCTTTTACTGTCTGTAACATGCCCAGTATGTAAACTGGCAACGCCACCAACACACAATACCACTAAGCCATGAAACAACTGTAGCAAAACAGAGCATCCACGTTTTCCATGTGATGGATAGGACGACTAATTAGCAACATAAATGTCAATGTAAGCAGCAATTTCTGTTGGAATGTGCATCCTGGACCAAATAACATACATTGCCTACGTCTTCAGTGCGAATCATGTAGCAAATTAAAGGACATAAAAATATCGAGTGGATTTACTAACATAATTATGAACCACACATAGATGTCAGACGTATTCTACGGTGTTGCCATTGTCCATTAGACTAGCTAGAAAACTTTCGATCAGCTGATTAGCTGAGATTGCTGGCGAAGCTCGAACTTCGAAGACGCCACAGCATCGTCTGCCACCACTTCTGGTTATGGATAGTACGTATGCTCAGATTCCGAATCTAACATCATAAATAAGGACAAGGGGAAACGAATTCCACAACATAAAATATATTTTAGTTACTCTATCTCAAATGAACTGCGCAGAAAAACATTCAGCAGAAGTGAATAACTTTTTAGCAACACCAGATGATATTAACAGCTTGCCGGCGCGGGTTAGCCGTGCGTTCAACGGCGTCATATCGCGGACCGCGTGGCTGCTTGCGCCGTCAGTTAGAATCCTTCCCCGGACATGAATGTGTGTTAGGTTAGGTAAGTTTAAGCAGTTCCAGGTCTAGGGGACTGATGAACTTAGCTGTTTGGTCGCATAGTACTTAGAGCCATTTTTTGACCCTTCTTGTAGATTTTCTTTACATAAACGGTTGTATCTTTAGATTGAGTTGACATAGAAGCTCACTTTTTTTACACCACCAAGGGACCATATACCGCACGTAGTGCGATGCATTTCCGCTTAAAATATCTACCAGTACTCGAGGTAAACGGGTTTTAAGGAATGGGTGGACAGACAGACGGTCAAGAAAGTGAGACATCTAGCGATTTAGGTGACGAAATCCTAAGAACGAAATTAGCTACGACAGTTAATGAAGATGAGGGCCGCGTAAGTAATTCCCCCTACTCTTTGTTCGAAATGTTCTAGTTGCAGTCGATGCATCAGCATATTTATCGTAGCTACGCTTTTGATCCAAATCACCTTTACAGGAATGCAAACAAAATCCATTTGCCTATACACGTGGTAGTTCAGATCCCAGTATTAATGCCACCTCGTTTCAGAAATGCGAGCATTCCCATTGCTAGCTAGCTTAAGAAATACTTCGGCTAATGAACGTTTTCTGCTGTGGCGAGTCTAATAGAGAATTCGAAACATTGTAGAGTACGTTTGGCAGCTATGTCGCCGTTTATTTCCTGGGGTGGTGCAGAATTTTCCTACTAAATTTACTCGCTAATAAAAGTATTTTGATATTTCGATAAACATCCCGAAAGACTGTCAAATGAGCGGTGACATAAAGGTTGAAAATTCATGGTTTTGAGTCCAGAAAGCACTATGCTACAGAAACTGTAGATCATTTTGCCATTTTCATTACGGAATTGCCGGATTATTCATGTCTGGGGTAATAATAGAGGGCTGTTTGCCTGGGTAGTCTGCTACCATAGTGTTAGGGAGGTCTGGTTTGTTTTCGGTTCTAATATAGATGGAGGCAGATAGACTGTCAGTAACGCAATTTTAAGAAATTCTCGGGCCCCCAATACGCTTTATTGCTACCTTTATTCTGTACCCGCACCCTGTGGATGTCAATATAAGACTCTTGTAGAATTTCATACTTGTTCCTGCGTACTTTTTCCGCTTCTGTCAATAACTGAATTGACTTACGTGTGGCACCGAATGATTTTTAACTGAATTTCCTTATGAATGTTCACACACTACTAAATTTGCACACTTTCATAGTAGGGCAGCAATGGTAATCCAATATGACTGGTCTGAAAGTTGACACAGGCCGTTTCGCTGCCGAATGCGCATAATATTTTGATAATTCGTAACGATCTGGGGTACTTTGTCGTACTAAAACAGTTGTGTTATCTCGATAAGCTGAAATTTATTTTTATTAGTACAGTCTATACTAATTAGCGCTTCTTTCTTCATTTATATCTTATATTTACGTCTTGTGTTTAACACACTAATCAGCATGAGTACAGTCTTACACATGATTCAAAACAGTCTGACAAAGTTCACATAGTTTTTCAGTTTCACGCCTGTGCATAGTATGTTGGTAGCACTTCGTCGCCTTGCCTGTTATGCTGTGTAGCAGGCGTTAAAGCTGTGCGGATCAGCGTAACGAAAAGGCGAGGGGTCTCGCTCGTTTTGTCCACGACTGTACATTGCATGGAGTCCTTCATACTATGCGCTTGCTGAGATACATCTGTGTACACAGCCAGCAGCAACTCATGTCTCACTTGAAAACAGTTGTCGTTGAATAGGCAGAAAACTTTAATATGGTCCCTAATGGTTGGTATCTTTTTACAAACACTGTTCTGACACCGTGTAAATGGCCTTGATGGGTACATAACTCCTTACAGACATTACACCTATTTGTGTATGGGGTCCGCCTTTATCAACACAATATTATTTTTTATCCTAAACATCTTTCACTGCAGTTGCATCAACATCAGTGGGTTTTTATTTTGTGGTTGTTAAACATAAAGATGTTATTTTCTGTTTCTATACATATGTGGGTTCTTATTTTATGGCTGTTAAACATAAAGAATGATCTTTACTCTTTGTATACAGGTAAATATTAGTTTGAAAATAATAATTACAGATTTCTGAAGAACACATAAAATTATGTAATCACACCTTTCTTACCACATGGTGTTGTTTTCCTGATGTATTATGTTTTTATAGTGCCTATTTTCATTCATAGTTTGACATCTGCTACCATATACAACTAAATGTAGACAAATTAACCAAAAGTTACGATTTGGAAACTGTTAGGGCTATACCTGAAATTAATCACTTCGATGTGGAAGGTTGTGTGTGTGTGTCTTTACATTGTTTCACTTACATTTTCTTTTTTCCTCATCTTCTTCACTGTGAAGTTCTGTATATTGACCTGTCACTGTCTCTGTTTCACTGTTTACCAGTTGTAAAAGTAAGATGGCGGACAGTGGAACAGTTCACAGTGACACTGGAACATTTGAAGGTGTTCCTGGCAGTTGTTTTGCAACTTTCAGCGGTGTTTCTGCCTTTTTGTGTGTGTGAAAAATGGGGAGAGAGAGAGAGAGAGTAACATTGATGCTTTTTCATTATTGTTTTTATTGTCTTTTGTGTGTGTGTGTGTGTGTGTGTGTGTGTGTGTGTGTGTGTGTGTGTGTGTGTGTATGGGGTGATTCTATAGGGTGGTGTTATCTAATAATTCTTTGAAAGCAGAGAACAGATTTCCATTGCAGAGAGCTGTGTATTGATTTATTACTTGTTTTCCTTCAACGATGGCTTTTTGTATTTGATAGTTTTCTTGAGTTATTAGTTTTTACGGGGGCTGTTGATTCATCTGAAATCGACAGTAGGGCGTATGGGAGTGTTCCCGTTGTGGAGCTTTATTAGGCTGTCCAATGTGGACACTTGAGGATTCTTTTGTTTTATCCATTTATCTTTCTGTTGTGAATATTGGGTCAATTTCAAAAGTGCACTCACATATCACTTAGCCAGAGATATGCACAAATACCCACAGAAACGTTATGTATACACCATTAACAGAAGCATACACAACACAGATCAGCTGATACAAATAGTCAAAAACACCAACATACCCACAACAGCCATGCTCACATCATTTGATATCACATCGATGTACAACAATATTACCACCACAGAAACCATCAACACCATCAAACAACGTTTTGAAGAACTTTATAAAAGTATTATTAGTCGGAAATCGACTAAGTCTGCTATAGCTGCAGGTGAGGTTCCCACGCGGATAGGAACAGCTATGGTTTGAAGAGTAAAGTCAGAAAACACTTGCCTTATGGGTAACATCGAGAAAGCTCTTCACTTTAGGCAACTGCAACGCAAGAAAAGCCTCTCACTTAGAACCAAGTTCAGAGATCGGTCTGGACTCAGAATTTCGAGCCACTACTGCAGCTGTCTTCCACACTTGCAATATTTGTGAGTGACAAGCGTGTGCCATTGATGCAGCCACTGAGGTGATATGGGTGCAAAACTCGTTAATTATCATAAGATTTCATTTTGGAAATATAGCATTTATAGCCAGCTAGTTACACGCATCATATACCCTGGCGAAAGTATTGTTGTTCGTTCTTGATTTTCGTTTTTGATCTTCCATGAACTTACTAACATTTTTTTTACAGTCATTGATTATATTCTTGATACACACCGAGGTGACAAAAGTCGTAGGATAGTACTGTGCATATATGCAGACGACGGAGGTAATACGTCCATAAGGTATAAAAGGGCAGCGCATTGCCAAGTTGTCATTGTCACCCACGTGAGTCATGTGGAAATGTATCCGACGTGATTACGGCTGCACGACGACAAAGCCTTTGAATGCGGAAGGTAGTTGAAGCTAGACACATGGGGCGTTCCATTTCAGATATCGTTAGGGAATTTAATATTCCGAGATCCACATTGCCAAGAGTGTGCTGAAACTACCAAATTTCATACATTATCTCTCACCACATACAATGCAGTGGTCGACGGCATTCACTTAATGACCAAAAGCAGAGGCGTTTTGGTAGAGTTGCCATCCTAAGAGACAAATAACACTGCGTGAAATAACCGCAGAAATCAATGTGGATGTACGACGAACGTATCCGTTAGAAAAATACTGCGAAATTTGCCGTTAATGGGCTATGGCTGCAAACGACCGACGCGACTGGCATTGCTGACAGGACGGCATCGCCCGTAGCGCCTCTCCTGGACTCTAGACCGCATCGGCTGGACAGTAGACGACTGGAAAGCCGTAGCCTGTTCACATGAGTTCCGATTTCATGTGGTAAGTGCTGATGGTAGCTTTCAATTGTAGCGTAGAGCCAAAAAACCATTGCCCCAAGTTGTCAACAAGGCACTGACAAGCAAGTGGTCGCTATAATGGTGTGAGCTGCCTGGGTCTTATGGATGTTCGGCTACTTCGAGACCATTTGCAGCCATTCATGGACGTCGTCCTCCTAAACAAGGATGGAATTTTAATGGATGACAATGTGAAAAGTCACAGGTTCACGGTTGTCCACGATTGTGTTGAAGAAGATTAATCGAGCGAAAGGTGCAGTCACCCATATCATCAGACAGAAATCTCATCCTACATTTATGGCACTTAATCGAAAGGTCAGTTCACCACAAAATACTGCACTAGCAACACTTTTGCAGTTACGGACGTCCATAGAGGCTGCGTGCCTGAGTAGGTCTGCGGGGTACTTGTAATGGCTTGTTGAGACCAAAGCATGTCGAGTTGCTACAGTACGCAGGGTAAAAGGAGGCCCGACAGGATATTAGGAAGTATCCCACGACATTTTTCACCTCAATGTATTCTTGCAAACAAATATTTTTTGTTAATGTCTCAAAATAGTACAGCATTTTGTACAGCACAGTACTAAAAAAGTACCTCGCCGATAAATGTGGTAGCTCTTGGCCTTTTGTTACTTAGAGCGTACTTCGCCTACAGGCAAGGCAGTCGACATCAAAGACGTCATGGCGCGCTACAAGACGGACGTCGTGTCGTCCTTCTTCATGGGCGTCAACGTCGGCTCTGTGGAGGACCCCAAATTCCCTCTGAGAATCCACGTGAGGGAAGTGCTCAGGGAAACGTTCATTGGGAACGTCCTCAATACATTGGCCCTATTCGCTCCGAAGCTACTGTACGCCTTACATCTCCGGGCTGGCAACAAGAGAGTGGAGGACTACTTCATAAAGAACACAGAAGAGGTAAGGACTCACTTCATCTTGTAGGAGAGAGCAAGGTTTCTCCACGACCTTTCAGGTTGTGTTGAACTGAGAGTAGTTAAGGTAACCGTTCCAAAGCTCACGATTTGAGTGTTACTATAGGGACCAACCAGTAAGAGAAAACACTCTCATTTTACTGATAATTATTTACCGTTTGTCTCAAACGTATACAAACGTCAACAATGTATAGTTTTTGACCAATCTTCTCCTTCATGAGGCAGTAGGGAAAACAAGATCGTTCCTCAGACTCGATAACGGAAATTGTGTAAACAGAATGCTCCATTAGGTGATTGAGTTGTACTGCCATAATTCCTTAGAGCAATTCAATCGTTGCAAACATACTGAAAAATTTTAACTTTTTAAATTAATCTGTCAATTTTTGTATTAAAAATACAAGTTTTGTCCACAGCTAATGAAGCACCGAAAGGCAAATGGCATCGTGCGGAACGACGTAGTTGACTTGCCCATGAAAATCAAGGATGGCCAACTGTTCGATGACGAGGATTCCAAAGAAGAGCTTGCGGATGAGAAAGCATTCAGTAAGCTGGCAAGTAACTGTGTTCTGCACTACAGCGCACTTATTTACTAACTAAATGCAATACATAGGGAAACCAGGAAAAAAATTTATCACATATAAAGCACATCATTTGTTACGAAACGTTGCCATGGTAATAGATACACGATCTTATCAAAAACTTTGGACACTCATATAGAGAACTGATCTCTGGAGGCCACGAGAGGCGAGGGAATACTGTGTTGTCAGAAGAAATGCAGTAAAAGGAGAATGGATCGATGAGCAGAACTCGCTGACTTCGAGTGTGGACTGGTCTTTGGATGCGACCTGAGTAAGGAATCCATCAAGGACAAATCTAAAGCTGACCAAACCGACTACTGGTAATGTGACTGTGAAGCGGAACTGCGAAGGAAGAATCTCAGCTAAACCAATATCAAGCAGACCTCATATATTACTGAAGGGCCAGGATCCTCGAGAATGTGGAGAGTAATTTTAAGAAATCACATGACATCAGCAGAGGTACATCACTCGTGTATTCCAGAATGATACCTGTGGTCCGGCTAGCACAATAACTGCGCTTAGCGAGATAAAATGAATGAGCTACTGTTCTCGAGATGTTCTTCATAAGTCACATGTATCCTGAATCAATGTTAAGTTACTCTCGAGGTGGTGTGATTGGAAACGACACTGGACAGTGGATGACTGGAAAGAGTGATTTGGAGTGATGAATCAGGTTCTACCCTGTGGCAATCCGATGGAAGCATTTGGATTTTTCAGATGGACAAATGGAAGTGTTTGGGTTTTTTCAGATACCTGGACAACGTTACTTGCAAACACATGCAATGCCGACAATGAAGTATGGAGGGGAAGATAGTTTGCTATAGGTGTTCCTTCTCTTTTGTGCGCGTAAGAAAAGTCTAAACGCGGAAGGATATGATCACATTTTACAGCGTTGTGTTTTGCATACAATAGAGGAGTCCTCCGGAGACAATGATCAGGATGACAACGGACGCTGACATAAAGAAGCATCCGGGAGGCAATGGTCTGTGGACAATAACGATCTTGATGTACCTGGCCTGACCAGGGTCCAGAACTGAACCCAACGGAACCTCTTTGGAATGAATTAGAATGTCGACTTTGCTCCAAACCCTAGCGTCGACTGTTACCACCTGCTCTGGTTTCGGCTCCTGAGAAGTAGTGGGCTGCCTTTCCTTCACGCACATTCGGACACCTCATTAAAAGTGCCCCAGCATAGCTGAAGCCATGAAACTGGTGGAGGGTGGCCTCATCCGAATTTGATGTCCATTAGGAGGTGTTCAGATACTTTACGAGATAATGTAATGCAGTCCACTTGTCTTGCTCTTTGATACTGATTCCCTCTACGTATTTACAGAGCTGACAAACGAGTCGATCGCGGCTCAGCTGATGTCGTTTCTGAAACGCCGGCTTCTTCACTTCCTCCTCGACGCTCTCCTTCTGCCTCTACGAGCTGGCGCGTAACGTGCAGCTGCAGGAAGAGGTACGCCAGCACAGGCGGCAGGTGCTGAAGAAACACGGTGGTCAGCCCACGTACGAGGCCGTCAGCCAGATGGCTGATCTCACCAACGTCGTCAACGGTGAGTTCCATCTGCCGTCAGCACCACTCAATGTTTACCTGTGACTGTCGCTTCGCTCGCCAACACTTGGGTTTCTTTTATGCAGTTTTTCAAAAGTGTCCCTTGTCGGCTGTTCGTTTCGTTTCATTATAACTGTTGCATGGCATGTGATAAGCTATCTTCCGTTTTCACCAACGACCCATGTCATACGAGCGCCACCATCTACCTCTGCCACTAACCATGTCCATTTCACCTCGCTGAAACGTTGCAGAACATCTTCGTTTCTTACTTGGTCAATCCATCACCTAACGGTCTCTGTAACGCCACGTCTCAAGTTTTTCTAATCCTTCCATACCTCTCTTCTCCAGTGTCAAAATTCCTCACACATATAGCGATAAGCTCCAGACATAATTATCGTGAATATTTTTCTGCTGTCATGGTTTATATTTTTTGGGTAATTGCCGCTCTTTATTCTTACATTAAGTCTTTTTTGCCATCTACAATTGTTGCTGCTACGTCTTTCTTGTGTCTTTCTCTTTAATTTACCTCTTCTACAGCTTCTTGCACAAGTTTAACATTTAACCGTATCTACCTGATGTGAAAACCATTTACTTACTTGTTTCGTAAATAAAACTGTCTTTTATTGCTGCTACTTACTTTATTGATGCAATAGGCGTTTCGCCTTATCTTGTTCTACGGCATCATCAGTGGGATCTACAACAATACATTTTTGTTAGTTTTAGATTATTAAACTGTTCACGTCGCGATTTTCTTGTAAAAAGTAATTACTTACGATTTTCTGATCTATGTTTCCTCACATCTGGTGTGGAGGTTGTACTACCACTTTTATTACTGTCGTTACGCACAAATTTGCGTTCTGACCTTCTACACCCTGTTCACCATGCGGAAGACGGCCACACAAACAAACCATTTACTTAGTTTTATTATTTTACATAACTGCTTATTATATCCCTCATTTAACTTCTTCAAGAAACGTGTGCCTCATTTCTTGTTAACCTCTGCGAATGATCTGCCTTCTGTTTTAGGTAACACATGAATGTGATTCTTCTTGTATGATCCTGTGCAATGTCTGACTACCTACATTCACTATGGGAATGAAATTTAAGTGTACTTTCAGGGTGAATGGTTCATCTTGTTTTTTCCTCAGTGATCGGCACAGCCAATCACAATTCCTTGTTACAGCATTTAGGGAGTGTATTGTCATAGTCTGTGTATTTTTACAGTGAATTTTACAAATGGTAGGGAGACAGTGTTTAATGCATTTTGCACTTATTTGTGAAATTGCGAGTGATACTGGAGCAGAGGGTATCAGAT